>NC_057795.1:447264242-447605730 GCF_018294505.1 Triticum aestivum | reverse complement strand
GAGGCAGCCAGGCGCGCCTTAGGGCCCCTACCTTGCCCTGCGCCCCTTTCCTTGTATCAACAACGTGGAAGGAAAGGGGAGAGGGAAGGAAGGGGAGTCCTACTCCACGCTTTCCTTTCCCTCCCCTCTTTCCTTCTCCTCATAGGGCCGACCTCTATAGGGGCACACCAGCCCCTAGTGGGCTGGTGTGTTCCCTCACTTGGCCCATAAGGCCCATATCCTTGGGGGGGGGGGGGTGCCCGAAACTCCTTTCCGGTGACCCGATAAGTACTCGGTACCCTCCGAAACACTTCCGGTGTTCGAATACCATCGTCCTATATATCAATCTTTATCTGTCGACCATTTCAAGATTCCTCGTCATGTACGTGATCTCATTCGGGACTCTGAACAACATTCGGTCACCAAATCACATAACTCATATAACATTATATCATCAACGAACGTTAAGCATGTGGACCCTACGAGTTCGAGAATTATGTAGACATGACCGAGACACCTCTTCGGTCAATAACCAATAGCGGAACCTGGATGCCCATATTGGCTCCTACATATTCTATGAAGATCTTTATCGGTCGGACCATTATGACAACATACGTAATTCCCTTTGTCTATCGGTATGTTACTTGGCCGAGATTCGATCGTTGGTATCTTCATACCTAGTTCAATCTCGTTACCAGCAAGTCTCTTTACTCGTTCCGTAATACATCACCTCACGACTAAGTCCTTAGTCATTTGCTTGCAAGCTTATGATGTGTATTACCGAGAGGGCCAGAGATACCTCTCGATACTCGGAGTGACAAATCCTAATCTCGATCTATGCCAACTCAACAAACACCTTCGGAGATACCTGTAGAGCATCTTTATGATCACCCAGTTATGTTGTGACGTTTGATAGCACACAAGGTATTCCTCCGGTATCCGGGAGTTGCATAATCTCATAGTCGAAGGAATAAGTATTTGACATGATGAAAGCAATAGCAATAAACTGAACCATCATTATTGCAAGCTAACGGTTGGGTCTTGTCCATCACATCATTCTTCTAATGATGTGATCCCATTATCAAATGACACACATGTCCATGGTTAGGAAACCTAAACCATCTTTGATCAACGAGCTAGTCTAGTAGAGGCTTACTAGGGACACGATATTTGTTTATGTATTCACACATGTATTTAAGTTTCCGATCAATACAATTTCAGCATGAATAATAAACCTTTATCATGAATAAGGAAATATAAAATAACAACTTTATTATTGCCTCTAGGGCATATTTCTTTCAGTCTCCCACTTGCACTAGAGTCAATAATCTAGTTCACATCGCCATGTGATTTAACACCAATAGTTCACATCGTCATGTGATTAATACCCATAGTTCACATCGCCATGTGACCAACACCCAAAGGGTTTACTAGAGTCAATAATCTAGTTCACATCACCATGTGATTAACACCCAAAGACTACTAAGGTGTGATCATGTTTTGCTTGCGAGAGAAGTTTAGTCAACGGGTCTGTCACATTCAGATCCGTATGTATATTTGCAAATTTCTATGTCTACAATGCTCTGCATGGTGCTACTCTAGCTAATTGCTCCCACTATCAATATGTATTCAGATTGAGACTCCGAGTCATCTGAATTGGTGTCAAATCTTGCATCGGTGTAACCCTTTACGACGAACTCTTTATCACCTCCATAACCGAGAAATATTTCCTTAGTCCTCTTAGGTAACTAAGCATAAATTTTGACCACTGTCCAGTGATCTACTCCTGGATCACTATTGTACCCCCTTGCCAAACTCATGGCAAGGTACACAATAGGTCTGGTACACAACATGGTATACTTTATATAACCTATGGCTAAGGCATAGGGAATGACTTTCATTCTCACTCTATCTTCTATCGTGGTCGGGTTTTGAGTCTTACTCAACTTCATACCTTGCAAAGCAGGCAAGAACCCTTTCTTTGACTGATCCATTTTGAACTTTTTCAAAACTTTGTCAAGGTATGTGCTTTGTGGAAGTCGTATTAAGTGTCTCGATCTACCTCTATAGATCTTGATGCCCAATACATAAGTAGCTTTACCGAGGTCTTTTACTGAAAAATTCTTATTCAAGTATCCTTTTAAGCTATCCAGAGACTCTATATCATTTCCAATCAACAATATGTCATCCACATATAATATCAGAAATGCTATAGAGCTCCCACTCACTTTCTTGGAAATACATGCTTCACCGTAAGTCTGTATAAAACCATACACTTTGATCACCTCATCAAAGCGTATATTCCAACTCCGAGATGCTTGCACCAGTCCATAGATGGATCACTGGAGCTTGCACAACGTGTTAGCACCTTTAGGATCGACAAAACCTTCTGGTTGCATCATATACAACTCTTTTTTAAGAAATCCATTAAGGATTGCAGTTTTGACATCCATTTGCCAGATTTCATAAAGTGCGACAATTGCTAACATGATTTGGACAGACTTAAGCATCGCCTAGGGTGAGAAAGTCTCATCGTAGTCAACCCATTGAACTTGTCGAAAACCTTTTGCAACAAGTCGAGCTTTGTAGACAGTCACATTACCATCAGCGTCAGTCTTCTTCTTGAAGATCCATTTATTCTCTATGGTTTGCCGATCATCGGGCAAGTCCACCAAAATCCACACTTTGTTCTCATACATGGATCCTATCTCAGATTTCATGGCCTCAAGCCATCTGTCGGAATTTGGGCTCATCATAGCTTCTTCATAGTTCGTAGGTTCGCCATGGTCTAATAACATGACTTCCAGGACAGGATTACCATACCTCTCTGGTCCGGAACATGCTCTGTTCGACCTACGAAGTTCAGTAGTAACTTGATCCGAAGTTTCATGATCATCATCATTAGCTTACTCTCTAGTTGGTGTAGGCATCACGGGAACTGGTTTCTCTAATGTGCTACTATCCAATTCGAGAGAAGGTACAATTACCTCATCAAGTTCTACTTTCCTCCCACTCACTTCTTTTGAGAAAACCCCTTCTCTAGAAAGGATCCATTCCTGAAAACACAGATCTTGCCTTCGGATATGTGATAGAAGGTGTACCCAATTGTTTCCTTGTGGTGTCCTATGAAGACGCACTTCTCCGATTTGGGGTCGAGCTGAAGGAAATATGCCCTAGAGGCAATAATAAAGTTGTTATTTATATTTCCTTATATCATGATAAATGTTTATTATTCATGCTAGAATTGTATTAATCAGAAACTTAGTACATGTGTGAATACATAGACAAAACATAGTGTCCCTAGTATGCCTCTACTTGACTAGCTCGTTAATCAAAGATGGTTATGTTTCCTGACCATAGACATGTGTTGTCATTTGATGAATGGGTCACATCATTAGAGAATGATGTGATGGACAAGACCCATCCGTTAGCTTAGCATAATGATCGTTAAGTTTTATTGCTACTGCTTTCTTCATGACTTATACATGTTCCTCTGACTATGAGATTATGCAACTCCCGAATATCGGAGGAACACCTTGTGTGCTATCAAACGTCACAACGTAACTAGGTGATTATAAAGATGCTCTACAGGTGTCTCGGAAGATGTTTGTTCAGTTGGCATAGATCAAGAATATGATTTGTCACTCCATGTAGCGGAGAGGTATCTCTGGGCCGTCTCGGTAATGCTCATCACTATAAGCCTTGCAAGCAATGTGACTAATGAGTTATCTGTGGGATGAAGCATTACAGAACGAGTAATGAGACTTGCCGGTAACGAGATTGAACTAGTTATGATGATACCAACGATCGAATCTCGGGCAAGTAACATACCAATGACAAAGGGAACATCGTATGTTGTTGTGCGGTTTGACCGATAAAGATCTTCGTAGAATATGTAGGAGCCAATATGAGCATCCAGGTTCCGCTATTAGTTATTGATTTGAGATGTGTGTCAATCATGTCTGCATAGTTCTCGAACCCGTAGGGTCTGCACGCTTAACGTTCAATGACGATTTGTATTATGAGTTATGTGTTTCGATGACCGAAGTTTGTTCAGAGTCCCGGATGAGATCACGGACATGACGAGGAGTATCAAAATGGTCGAGAGGTAAAGATTGATATATTGGAAGGTTACATTCGGACACCGTAATGGTTTCGGAAAGTATCGGATAAGTTTCGGAGTACCGGGAGGTTACCGGAACCCCCCAGGGGACCAATGGGCCTTCATGGGCCCTAGTGGAGAGAGGAGGCCGACGGCCAGGTGGTGGCGTGCGCCCCCAGCCCAAACCAAATTGGACTAGGGGTTGGGGGGCGCGACCCCCTTTCCTTCTTCTCCTCCACCTCTTTACCCTTCTACCTTCTCCAGAAAGGCAAGGGAATCCTACTAGGACTAGGGAGTCCTAGTAGGACTCCCCACACTTGGCGCGCCCCCTAGGCCGGCTGCCCCCTCCTGTCCTCCTTTATATACGGGGGCAGCGGGGCACCCCAAAGGGACAACATTGTCTTAGCCATGTGCGGTGCCCCACTCCACCGTTTACTCCTCCGATAGTATCATCGTAGTGCTTAGGCGAAGCCCTACACGGATCACATCATCAACAATGTCATCATGTCATTGTGCTGACGAAACTATCCCTCGGCCCTCTGCTGGATCAAGAGTTCGAGGGACGTCATCGAGCTGAACGTGTGCTAAACATGGAGGTGCAGTATGTTCGGTACTTGGATCGTTTGGATCGTGAAGACGTTCGACTACATCAACCGCGTTAACTAACGCTTCCGCTTTCGGTCTATGAGGGTACATGGACATACTCTCACCTCTCGTTGCTATGCATCTCCTAGATAGATCTTGCATGATCGTAGGATTTTTTTTGAAATTGCATGCTACGTTCCCCAATAGTGGCATTAGAGCCGGGTCTATGCGTAGATGATATGCACGAGCAGAACACAAAGAGTTGTGGGCGATAATAGTCATACTGCTTACCACCAACGTCTTACTTTGATTCGACGGTATTGTTGGATGAAGCGGCCCAGACCGACATTACATGACCACGTCCATGAGACTGGTTCTACCGACGTGCTTTGCACACATGTGGCTGGCAGGTGTCCGTTTCTCCAACTTTAGTTGAATCGAGTTTGACTATGGCCGGTCCTTTTTGAAGGTTAAAACAACACACTTGACGAAAAATCATTGTGGTTTTGATGCGTAGGTAAGAACGGTTCTTTTTAGAAGCCCGTAGCAGCCACGTAAAACTTGCAACAATAAAGTAGAGGACGTCTAACTTGTTTTTGCAGGGCTTGTTGTGATATGATATGGTCAAGACATGATGTGATATAAATTGTTGTATGAGATGATCATGTTTTGTAACAAAGTTATCGACAACTGGCAGGAGCCATATGGTTGTGGCTTTATTGTATGAAATGCAATCGTCATGTAATTGCTTTACTTTATCACTAAGCGGTAGCGATAACATAGAAGAAATAGTTGGCGAGACGACAACGATGCTACGATGGAGATCAATGTGTCAAGCCGGTGACGATGGAGATCATGACGGTGCTTTAGATATGATGATCAAAGGCACAAGATGATGATGGCCATATCATGTCACATTTTTTGATTGCATGTGATATTTATCTTTTATGCATCTTATTTTGCTTAGTACGATAGTAGGATTATAAGATGATCCCTCACTAAATTTCAAGGTATAAGTGTTCTCCCTGAGTATGCACCGTTGCTATAGTTTGTCATGCCGAGACACCACGTGATGATCAGGTGTGATAAGCTCTACGTTCACATACAACGGGTGCAAGCCAGTTTTGCAGTGCAGAATACCTGGGTTAAACTTGACGAGCCTAGCATATGCAGATATGGTCTCGGAACACTGAGACCGAAAGGTCGAACGTGAATCATATAGTAGATATGATCAACGTAGAGATGTTCACCATTGAAAACTACTCCATCTCACGTGATGATCGGACATGGTTTAGTTGATATGAATCACGTGATCATTTAGATGACTAGAGGGATGTCTATCTAAGTGGGAGTTCTTAAGTAATATGATTAATTGAACTTTAATTTATCATGAACTTAGCCCTGATAGTTTTTTGCATATCTATGTTGTTGTAGATCAATGGCATGTGCTACCGTTCCCTTGAATTTTAATGCGTTCGTAGAGAAAACTAAATTGAAAGATAATGGTAGCTATTACACGGACTTGTTCCGTAACTTGAGGATTATCCTCATTGCTGCATAGAAGAATTACGTCCTGGAAGCACCGCTAGGTGCAAGGCCTGCTGCAGGAGCAGATGCTGATGTTATGAACGTCTGGCAGACTTGATCTGATGACTACTTGATAGTTCAGTGTGCCATGCTTTACAGCTTAGAATCGGGACTTCAAAGACATCTTGAGCGTCATGGAGCATATGAGATATTCCAAGAGTTGAAGTTAATATTTCAAGCAAATGCCCGAGTTGAGAGATATGAAGTCTCCAACAAGTTCTATAGCTGCAAGATGGAGGAGAATAGTTCTGTCAGTGAACACATACTCAGAATTTCTGGGTACCATACTTGACTCAGCTGGGAGTTAATCTTCCTGATGATAGTGTCATTGACAGAGTTTTTCAATCACCACCACCAAGCTATAAAGGCTTCCCGATGAACTATAATATGCAAGGGATGGAAAAGACTGTTCCCGAGTTCTTCACGATGCTAAAGGCTGCGGAGGTAGAAATCAAGAAGGAGCATCAAGTGTTGATGGTTAAGAAGACCACTAGTTTCAAGAAAAAGGGCAAAGGGAAGAAGGGGAACTTCAAGAAGAATAGCAAGCAAGTTGCTACTCCCGGGAAGAAGCCCAAGTCTGGACCTAAGCCTGAAATTGAGTGCTTCTACTGCAAAGGGACTGGTCATTGGAAGCAGAACTGCCCCAAGTATTTGGCGGATAAGAAGGATGGCAAAGTGAAAGGTATATTTGATATACATGTTATTGATGTGTACCTTACTAATGCTCATAGTAGCACCTGGGTATTTGATACTGGTTTTGTTGCTCATAGTTGCAACTTGAAACAGGGGCTATGGATTAAACGAAGATTGGCTAAGGACAAGGTGACGATGTGCGTCGGAAATGGTTCCAAGGTCGATGTGATCGTCGTTGGCATGTGTAGGATCGAAAGTATGTCTAGATGGGGGGGGTGATTAGACTACTTGACCAAATAAAAGCTTAGCCTTTTCCCAATTTTAATTCTTGGCAGGTTTTAGCAACTTAGCACAAGTCAAGCAATCAACCTACACATGCAATTCTAGAGTATAGCAGCAAAATTTAACACAATTGCATATGAAGGTAAAGGGGAGGAGTTTGAGGAGGAAAACGCAATTGGAGACACAGAGATTTTTGAGCCGTGGTTCTGATAGGTGGTGCTATCGTACATCCACGTTGATGGAGACTTCAACCCATGAAGGGTAACAGTTGCACGAGTCCACGGAGGGCTCCACCCACGAAGGGTCCACGAAGAAGCAACCTTGTCTATCCCACCATGGCCGTCGCCCACGAAGGACTTGCCTCACTAGGGGTAGATCTTCACGAAGTAGGCGATCTCCTTGCCCATACAAACTCCTTGGTTCAACTCCACAATCTCGTCGGAGGCTCCCAAGTGACACCTAGCCAATCTAGGAGACACCACTCTCCAAGAAGTAACAAATGGTGTGTTGATGATGAACTCCTTTCTCTTGTGCTTCAAATGATAGCCTCCCCAACACTCAACTCTCTCTCACAGGATATGGATTTGGTGGAAAGAAGATTTGAGTGGAAAGCAACTTGGGGAAGGCTAGAGATAAAGATTCATATGGTAGGAATGGAATATCTTGACCTCAACACAAGTGTAGGTGGTTCTCTCTCAGAAAATGTAAGTTGGAAGTGTAGGCATGTTCTGATGGCTCTCTCTACGAATGAAGAGGGGGTGTAGGGGTATATATAGCCTCCACACAAAATCTAACCGTTACACACAACTTACCAATCTCGGTGGGACCGAATTGAGAAACTCGGTCGGTCCGATTGAGCAAATCTAGTGACCGTTAGGATTTTCGGTGGGACCGACATGCAACTTGGTAGGACCGATATGGTTAGGGTTAGGGCATAACGTAATCTCGGTGAGACCGATTACACAAACTCGGTGAGACTGATTTTGGTAATAATCTAACCAGAGAGTTGGTCAGGTAAACTCGGTGGGACCGATTCGCTCATCTCGGTGGGACCGAAATGTTACGAAAAGGAAACATAGAGTTTACATTGGAATCTCGGTGGGACCGATCGCTCATCTTGGTGAGACCGAAACGTTATGAAGGGAAACAAAGAGATTACAATCCCATCTCAGTGAGATCAAGATCCCTATCAGTGAGGCCGATTTGCCTAGGGTTTGTGGCAGTGGCTATGACATTTGAACTCGGTGGCGCCGGATAGAAAGAATCAGTGGGGCCGAGTTTGACTTTTGGTTTAGGTCATATGTGGATGTGAGAAAGTAGTTGAGGACTTCGGAGCATATCACTAAGCATTTTGAGCAAGAACCTCATTAAGAAACACCTCATCCCTCCTTGATAGTATTGGCTTTTCCTATAGACTCAATGTGGTCTTGGATCACTAAAATGGAAAATGTAGAGTCTTGAGCTTTGAGCTTGAGCCAATCCTTTTGTCCTTAGCATTTTGAGGGGTATTCCTGAAATATTTATCTTGGAATAGCATTAGCTCAATGAGCTATATGTTGTTAGGAATTACCAAAACCACCTAGGGATAGTTGCACTTTCAGTCTCCCCCTTTTTTGTAATTGATGACAACATATAGATCAAAGCTTCTTCAAATGATAATAAGATTGAAAAACATTGTCGCTTTGATAAGTATGTGAAAAGCAAGAGCTCCCCCTAAATTTGTGCATAGTTTAAGATTTGCTTTGGACTGCAAATGCACAATGAGTTAGGATCATGGGTTACTCTTCCATGTCACATACATCTTGGTGGAGCGCTCAAAATGATAATAATTAAATAAATGCACTCATCACCAAGCAAAGTGAATGATCATATGAAGATATAAGAGGTAATATCATCCAATCAAGCAATAATGTAGCATAGTATATGATCAAACACATGATCATCCAAGTATCACACAAAAGCATAGAGTATCTCAAACAAGCAAATAACAAAGTTCAACCACCAAAAACAAGAGAGAACAAAAGCAACACTCTCTCTCGAAGCCTATGATCTATACATTTTCTCCCCCTTTGGCAACAAGTTACCAAAAAGTTCATAAAAAATGCATAGTGCTAAATCGACTCTCAGGCTTGGTCTTCAGGTGGTGGTGTAGAAATAACTCCAAGGACGAAGGCATCAGTTGATGTTGATGGAGCTGGTGGAGTGGCTACTGGAGCTGGTGGCACTGAAGTTGTTGCTGGTGCAGATGAAGTTGCTCTGGTGTCTGTAACTAGCACTGCAGCAGATCTCTGACCTCTGGCCACTCTAGCAATTGCTTCTGTGGTTGACTTGCCCTTCTTCTCCTCCACTTCCTCCTGAAGTTGCTCAACAACTGACTGTATCTCAGTGACCTTCACATCTAAATCATATAACTTCTGCTCTATGATTCTCTCCAAGATCTCCTAGTTTTGAGTCAGGGTGGCAAAGCCCTTCTCAATCCTCAGAGTGGAGGCAATTAAGTAGCCAAGCTGATCTTGCTTGCTCTTCAGGAAATACTGAGATGCCTCATCAATGGTTGGCATCTTTGCAGCCTTCTCAGTCCTTGCTTTCTCCTTCTTTTCTTGTGCTTGCACAGATGATGGTTCATTCTCATCCATCACCACAGTCTTGTCCTCAAAGTCTGGGTAGATGAGCAGGTGTTCCTGCTACCCTCATCTGAGGTACTGGAGGGACTAGTGCCCTCACTCAAGTGAACTTGCTCTTCAGCTCTGTTCTGACTGTCACTCTGATCTGACATAATGCAAACTCTAACAGCAGACCCTGTGAATAGATATAGATGAGGTAGAGGGGATGAGCATCACAAAGCACAGAAGTTTTTGCAAAAAAATGAGTCAAAAACTTAGTTTTAGTTTTCCACAGAAAGCATTTCGGATCTACCGATTTGTAAACTCGGTGATACCGAAGCAGCTTTTGGAAACTAAACTAGTGAACTCGATCAGACCAAGTCACAGTTCGGTGGCACCGAGACTGCTAGGGTTTCACAAAGTCCTGAACCCGGTCACACCGATTTGCAATTCTTGGTCAGATCAAGAATCACATGTGCAATGGCCTAAGCCAAATCGGTGGAACCGATTTCTACAACTCGGTTGGTCTGAGATGATTTCGGCGGAAACCTAACCCTAAATTTTCAATCCACAACTAATCTACGGAGTGATTTCGCTGGATAGGGTGATCTCAATCATGGCAAGATACATGGCAAAACAATGTGCTAGGAACCGGAGTGAGATTAGCACAAGGATCAAGTCCATACCCTAAGTGCGGCGATGGACCTGCTACGGTGGCAACGTCAGAGACGATTCCCGTTGACGGCGGTGGAGACCAGCGGCGGGAGGCGGCTGGCGACGAGGAGGATGATCCGGAGACCCAGGAAGGCAGAGCAGGCTGAGCGCGGGCAAAGGGGTTCGGAGAAATTTCCAAATTTTGGCCCGCAGATATATATAGCCTGACCCTGTCGGTGTGACCGAGTGGAACAACTTGGTGGCACCAAGATGCATAACTGCAAGCAGTTACTGCAACTCGGTGTGACAGAAAAGTTCAAATCGGTTGCATCGAGATTGAAAACCTAGATCGACTTAGTGATCTCGGTATGACCGAAATGGATGAATCGGTCAGACTGAAACGCACAAAGAAGTTTTGGAAGTTTAAGTCTATGACGAATCGGGGACTCCGAGTGCTCCTCACATAGAGTGGTTCGAATCTGACTTGATCAAACTTTGTGATATAGCATGAAGAGGGTCTAAGACAAGAATAGCATAGATAGCTAGAGAGGGTTCTTAGGCATTCTTGTCCATCCACATGGCAAAATAAAAGACGCCAAACAAGAAAAACAACAAGTGGATGTCCTCGAATGAGTAAAATATGCAAACAACATGCTCACACAATAAAATGGCAGATAAAATATGTGACAAAGCATGCACAACCAATTCTAGCATCTATCAAGCAATTGGCGATGACTACGTCATCTATATATGAGTATATTGACTTAGGAGTCAAATAAGAACATTTGATCATAGGTCATACTCATCGTTTAAGCTCAAGTGGGGTTGCCACTTTTACATGATGCATTGTTGTGTTCACACCATTAGAGTTGCTTTAGCTCAATTCTTAGAGTAAAGCTCCCCCCTAGATGTGAGATCCCCCCTAAGAGGGATGAACTAACCTTGGGTTTTGTCGATGATGACTTCATGTAGGTGTTGAAGATGTGGATGCTCTATGTTGATGTAGGTCATTTGGAGCAATCCTTTGGAGTGAGTTGCACTTTCAATACCTACACGGGTTAGTCCCACAAGGAACAAACAAGGATATCCATAGACATAGAGTGATGCACACACAAAATGATGTCTATGAAAGCATTGGGTTACCATTTAGGTTATATTGGTGTACAAACTCATGTTACTTTTTCTTGCAAAGATCATCATTGATAGCCTTTAAAAACTCATGTTCTTGCTCAAGGTTGAGCTTTTCAAAACGTAATTTCTCATGAGTCCTTCAAAGTTCTCGATGATCTCCTAAGATAGTTTCATGAGCTAACTTAAGAGTGTTTAGTTCTTTAGTTAGAAGCTCAATCTTCTCCTTATCATTGTCATTCATTTTATCTTGATTAGCATGATTAATTGACATTTCATCATAGTATTCATCACTAGAGTTGTCAACAAGTAAATCATCATCACCTAGCAAGTCATCTTAATCACTATTGAAATCAACATACTCGGGGTGTGATACCTTTGGGCCTTTAGCCATGAAGCATCTTACAAGTCCTTCATTTGGTGAATCAAATATGTCGTAGGAGTTGGTTGACACAAGTGCTAGACCGGCAACACCTTCATCTTGAGTATGTTCTAAGTCGGAGTGATAGCTTCTCTCGGAGTGATGTTCGGAGTCGGAGCCGGATACCCATTCACCAACATGAGCTTGATGTCTTCGTTTTGTGTAGCTCTTTGATGATTTGTCCTTCCTTTCCGAATCCTTGCTTCTCCGGAATGCTCTTCGTTCATAATGATCATCTCTACTCCTTCTCTCTCTTGGTGGTGATTCTTCTCTTAGGTGATTCTTCTCTTCTCTTGTAGGGAGCCGTACACTCATTGGAATAGTGTCTGGGTCTTCCATGTTGAGTGGTCTATTTTTGTTGAATCTCATCATAGTGATACAAATTTTCATAATATTGAAGCCAATGCAAAGTTGATAATGATAGTGCAACTTATTTGCGGCACTACCATTTAGGTCATATCGGTGTAAAGCGCATGAAGAAACTCCATGCTGATGGGCTTTTGGAATCACTTGATTATGAATCACTTGGTGCTTGCGAACCATGCATCATGAGCAAGATGACTAAGACTCCGTTCTCCGGAACAATAGAGTGAGCCACAGACTTATTGGAAATAATACATACCGATGTATGCGGTCCGATGAGTGTTGAGGCTCGCAGCATGTATCGTTATTTTCTGACCTTCACAGATGATTTGAGCAAATATGGGTATATCTACTTAATGAAACATAAGTCTAAAACATTTGAAAAGTTCAAAGAATTTCAGAGTGAAGTGGAAAATCATCATAATAAGAAAATAAAGTTTCTATGATCTGATCGCGGAGGCGAATATTTGAGTTACGAGTTTGGTATTCATTTGAAACAATGTGGAATAGTTTCGCAACTCATGCCACCTGGAACACTACAACGTAATGGTGTGACCGAACATCGTAACCGTACTTTATTAGATATGGTGCGATCTATGATGTCTCTTACTGATTTACCGCTATCGTTTTGGGGTTATGCTTTAGAGACGGCCGCATTCATGTTAAATAGGGCACCATCTAAATCCCGTTGAGACGACACCATATGAACTGTGGTTTGGCAAGAAACCCAAGCTGTCATTTCTTAAAGTTTGGGGCTGCGATGCTTATGTGAAAAAGCTTCAACCTGATAAGCTCGAACCCAAATCGGAGAAATGCGTCTTCATAGGATACCCAAAGGAAACTATTGGGTACACCTTCTATCACAAATCCGAAGGCAAGATATTGGTTGCTAAGAATGGATCCTTTCTAGAGAAGGAGTTTCTCTCGAAAGAAGTGAGTGGGAGGAAAGTAGTACTTGATGAGGTAATTGTACCTTCTCCCGAATTGGAAAGTAGTTCATCACAGAAATTAGTTCCAGTGATTCCTACACCAATTAGTGAGGAAGCTAATGATGAGGATCATGAAACTTTAGATCGAGTTACTATCAAACCTAGGTCAACCAGAGTACGGTCCGCACCAGAGTGGTAAGGTAATCCTATTATGGAAGTCATGTTAGTAGACCATGATGAACCTACGAACTATGAAGAAGCGATGATGAGCCCAGATTCCGCGAAATGGCTTGAGGCCATGAAATCTGAGATGGGATCCATGTATGAGAACAAAGTGTAGACTTTGGTGGACTTGCCCGATGACCGGCAAGCCATAGAAAATAAATGGACCTTCAAGAAAACGACTGACGCTAACGATAATATTACTGTCTACAAAGCTCAACTTGTTACGAAAGGTTTTCGACAAGTTCAAGGAGTTGACTACGATGAGACCTTCTCACTCGTAGCGATGCTTAAGTCTATCCGAATCATGTTTGCAATTGCCCCGTTTTATGATTATGAAATTTGGCAAATGGATGTTAAAACTGCATTCCTTAATGGATTTCTTAAAGAAGAGTTGTATATGATGCAACCAGAAGGTTTTGTCGATCCAAAAGGTCCTAACAAAGTGTGAAAGCTTCATCGATCCATTTATGGACTGGTGCAAGCCTCTCGGAGTTGGAATATACGCTTTGATAATGTGATCAAAGCATATGGTTTTATACAGACTTTTGGAGAAGCCTATATTTACAAGAAAGTGAGTGGTAGCTCTCTATAGCATTTCTAATATTATATGTTGATGACATATTGTTGATTGGAAATAATACAAAATTTCTAGATAGCATAAAAGGATACTTGAATATGAATTTTTCAATGAAAGACCTAAGTGAAGCAGCTTATATATTGGGAATTAAGATCTATAGCGATAGATCAAGACGCTTAATTGGACTTTCACAAAGCTCATACCTTGAGAAAGTTTTGAAGAAGTTCAAAATGGTTCTGTCAAAGAAAGGGTTCTTGCCTGCATTGTAAGTTGTGAAGTTGAGTCAGACTCAATGCCCGACCACTTCAGAAGATAGAGAGAAAATGAAAGTCATTCCCTATGCCTCAACCATAGGTTCTATCATGTATGCAATGCTATGTACCAGACCTGATGTGTGCCTTGCTATAAGCTTAGTGAAGGAAATTGTCGGTGTACAAAAGTAAGGGCTCTGCTTTTTCCCCTTTTACTTGTGCACGGGCAGTCGGAGCCACCCGCCACGGCCACGCATAGTAGGGCAAGGGAGGGAAGCTGTAGAGAAGCCGAAAGTCCAAGACAAACAAAGCAGCGACAAGGACCAATGCCACAAAGATTGGATGGACCAAGCAGGTTCCCCTGGCAAGGACCCTTGCTGGGGCAGCCTCAGCAGCCCCGGCAAGACCTTTGCCGGGGTAGCTCGCCCACACCAGTGGAGCGAGCCACCTTCGAGCCCACCAACACTAGCAAACGAGTTGGGGCAGGGCTCAGAGGCACCTCCGTGGTGGCATGCAGATCTTTGTGAAGACAAAGAATACTCAATCAGATGAGGATTGAAAGGCAATGATCCTCGACAGGGTTCCTGCCAAGGAAGCCCACAAGAACCCCAGCAAGGTCCTTGCCGGGGACAACAGCGCGCCACGAGAAGACCCTTTTCGGGCCACCCGGCAAGGCCCTTGCCAAGGGCGCCAGCGGGGCCACTGCCAGGCCCACACCAGCAAAGTCTCCGCTGCCGATCGCATGCAGCTGCCGACCCAACCAGCTGGGCAGGCACCTGCGTGGCAGCATGCAGCCCTTCATGGAGGCTCCACCACCACACCACCTCAGCTGCTTGCCTGCCTACATGGCACCGCATGCATCGCTGGCCAGGGCGCGTGCCAAAGCAAGGAGGAGCGGCGACGGACAGGATGGGCCTCGCCCCCGTCCCCGATAAAGTGAAGGGACACCTAAGCCTCGCATTAAATGCGCCTTGTCCTATAATACCAGCGATAAGCTCGCAGCACTGTAGAACTTTCCACCTCCTGTGTGCGACTGTGGCAGCCTCTTCTGCCTATAAAAGGAGGCCCATGGCGCACTGGAAAAGGATTTGGCTCTTTGGAACCAGGCAACACCCTTAGCTAGTTCGAGAGCTCAAGAACACTGAATACAACCACCAAAGCAGGACTGTAGGGTTTTACGCATCCTTGCAGCCTGAACCTGGGTAAATCATCCTTGTGCTGGTTACTAGTCCTGCTCTTCTCACGACCCCGCGCCCCGCAACCGTAGTAGGGATTCTTGTGATCCCATAGGTGTCATTTCCCACCGACATCTTTGGCGCGCCATCTAGGGGGCGCAAAATTGTGAGAATCTGGTCTGGTAGCTAGCCCAGCAGTTCATCATATCCATGGCTCCTAAGAAGAAGACGACCACGGCGATCGGTTCATGCGGGACCGGACTGCCATCGCCGGTGCGGGCCAGTAGCGGGCCAGTCATGGAGAGAACCCGTGGCACGGCCCGCGAACACCCACATCGCCCTGGCAGTCCAGGCCTGGCGGGCGGTGTCGTTCGTACGACGGGCGACGAGCCGCGCGGCGCCGGCCCCAGAGATGGAGTCGGCCCCCCCGCAGGCAGCACAGGGCCCTCCAGGGGCATCGTCATGCCGGCCACCGACAGCGCGGTGACCTCCAAGACACCAACGCCAGCACCCACGGCGCGCTCTTCTCAGATCGAGCGCGATGAGCAGCGCCGCCCCGCTGGTGACCCAGGGCGCCGCCCTGGGAAGAGCCCCATGCATCCTTCGTAGGATGAGGGAGGCCAACGTGCACGCCGAGGCGCCGACGAGGGTGGTGGACGACTGCGGAGCCGTGGTGAGGCTCCTTCTAACATGGTTAGAAGTCGAAGCGCATCGCGGTCCATCCAGCTCTCGCCGCCACCCATGCCGGCAGAAGCCTTAGCACGCGCGCAGCTGCTCCTCGACTTCCCTCCCACTACGGAGAAGCTTGATGAATGGAGGGCCACCGTTCGGAGCCTTGTCAGCATCGCCAACAATGATGAGTTGCGTCTGGCGGGACCCGTAGGCCGTCGCTCCGCCGGGCCACTGCCTGCCAGCGAGGGCCGAGCCGGAGGCGATGCGGCCATGGTGCACTCCCCTCCTCTGCACCGGCCACCATGGGTGAAGACCCATCGTGATGATGCTTGTGATGATATCTCCATCGCGTCGTCTGACCGGTGAACCAACCGCGACCAGCGCCAAGTCCTTCGGGAGCGGGCTCATGAGGACGCTCGAACCACCATCGAGCACCAACATGATGCGCGCCACCAGCCGGATAGGTGGGCAGGGCCCGCTACAGACCACCTAGCATCGGGAGGCTACGGTGGCCTACCCTACGAGGTGGGTTGTCCGGCCTTCACCCGTGAGCTGCGGCAGTTCCAGTGGCCCTCCCACCGCACGTTCAAGCCCGACGTTGGCGAGAAGTACAACGGCAAGACTCACCCGTCGGAGTTCCTCAGCATCTACACCATCGCGATGCAAGCTGCTGGGGCCCTTGACGATAAGGTGCTTGCCAACTACTTCCTGTTGGCACTAAAGCCTAATGTTATGTCATGGTTGATGCACTTGCCGATGGACTCTATTTCTTCTTGGGGGGATCTGTGCCATGAGTTTGTCAACGCCTTTACCGGAGGCCACCAAGCTCATGGCCAGGCAAGTGATTTACACATCATCCCCCAGAATGAAGGAGAAAACTTGCGCAAGTACATCCAAAGGTTCAGCCGGATGCAGTACAACATCCCTGATGTTCATCCCGCCATTGTGATCAGTGCATTCCACCAGAATGTGCGCAACCGCAAGATGCGTGAGGAGCTGGCGATGAACAAGGTCAAGGATGTGGCCGAGCTTTATGTTCTGGCCGATCGATGCGCTCGCGCTGAAGAGGGAAGGAAGTACCCCGACGAAGATGCCGGTGCGGAAACCGACTCCACTAGCGATACTGCCACCCCGGCAAAGAAGGGCCGGCACCGTAACAGGAAGTGCAAGGGTAAGGCCGTGCTTGCCGTTGAGGGATCTGACGACACCGGCGCCACCAAGAAGACCAAGGAGAGCGACCCCGGCAAGGAGGTTGCCGGGTGTGTCGCTTGTCGGTCCTTGGCCGCTGCTGACAAGCCAGGAGGCTCTGACAAGCAGTATTGCAAGATCCACCGCACCAAGGGCCATGACCTCCAAAACTACCGGCAGGTAGAGCTGCTCGACAATAAGCAGAAGGCTGAGTATGAGCGGCGGGACAAGGAGAAAGGCCAAGATGGTGCCGAGGGATCCGACAAGAAACGTGGCGGCCAAGGAGGCCGCCGTGGCAAAGATAATCAGTAGGAGAGGCCCGCCCGGGGCCGCGACAAGAAGCAGGAAGATGATGATCGTGACGAGGACGACGAGTCCGACGACCACGAGTTCCATAAAGCCACAGAGGCCATGTGCGTCGATGGTGGCGCCTTGCTGCATACATCCCACCGCCAACTCAAGCAGTGAGCGCGTGAGATCACATCGGTCGAGCCATCGTTCGACGCACGGAAGCCACTGAAATGGTCCAGCACGCCCATCATCTTTGACACCGAGTACCACCCTGACCGCACCACTGCGGTCGGGTGCTTGCCACTGTTGGTTTCACCAACAATCCACAACCACAAGGTGACAAAGATGTTGGTTGACGGCGGGGCCGGCCTGAACTTGATCTCGCCTGTTGTGGTCAAGAGGCTGCAGATCCCTGATGGAGACCTCGAGGAGACGGGTACGTTCCAAGGGGTTAACCCGGGGAGGAGCCAGCCAAAGGGAAAGGTCACGCTGCTCGTGACGTTCGTAGGCGAGCTGAGCCACAGGACGGAGATGATTGTTTTTGATGTAGCCGAGATCCCCTTGCCTTACGACGGGATCCTCGGTCGCCCGACACTAGCCAAGTTCATGGCGGCTTCACACTACGCCTACAACATGCTGAAGATGCCCGGGCCGATGAACATCATCACCGTCCCCTCCGACAAGAAAGATGCGTTGATCAGTGTCGATCAACTCTACTGGGAAGTAGTTGCAGCAGCTACCGCTAAGGCACCTGCTCCTGCCGATGGAGCCCCGAGAGGGAAGAAGACCGGCGAGACCCCTCGCACCCACTTCGGAAAGCACACCTCTTCGGGGTGTTGCGCCCCCGTCGAGGACGTGCCAGAGAGCTCCGCCGGCAAGAGCAAGAAATCCAGAGCCGCACCACCAGAGACCAAGAAGGTGCCCGTCAAGGAGGACGGTACGGGGGGAGCTTTTACCATAAGCTCCACCCTCGACGGCAAATAGGAAAGCGAGCTCGTCACCTTCCTGTGGGCAAATGTCGATGTGTTTGCATGGCAAGCCTCCGACATCCCCGGTATTCCCAGGGAGGTGATTGAGCACCACCTTGCTGTCTGTCCCCATCCACGGCCCGTCAAGCAGAAGGTCAAGAAGCAAGCTCTGGAGAGGCAGGAGTTCATCACGGAGGAAATCAGAAAGCTAGAGGCGGCATGCTTGGTAAGAGGAGTACTCCATCCGACGTGGTTGGCCAATCCGGTAGTAGTGCGCAAGGCAAATGGGAAGTGGAGGATGTGTATTGATTACACAGACATCAATAAGGCTTGTCCAAAGGATCCCTTCCCGTTGCCGCGCATCAACCAGATTGTTGACTCCACGACTGGGTGTGACCTGTTATCATTCCTCGACGCCTACTCAGGGTACCACCAGATCTTCATGATGAAAGAGGACGAGGAAAAGACAGCATTCATCACCCCATGTGGTACGTACTGCTTTTTATGGATGCCTTTCGGGTTGAAGAGTGCTGGCTCAACCTTTGCAAGAGCGGTCCAAATTGGTTTTGAACCCCATCTACATAGAAATATGGAAGCTTATATAGATGATATAGTGGTCAAAACCAAGGACAAAGCAACACTTGTGCAAGATCTGGAGGAAACATTTGGAAACCTATGCAAGATCAACCTCAAATTTAACCCTGAGAACTGTGTCTTCGGTGTTCCATCCTGGAAGCTTCTCGGGTTCTTTGTGTCACAGCGCGGGATTGAGGCAAACCCAGACAAGATTAGGGCCATCGAGCAGATTGAGGCACCCAAACGGATCAAGGATGTGCGTCGGCTCACTAGTTGCGTTGCCTCCATGAGCAGATTCATCTCCAAATCCGTGGAGCGTGCCCTCCCCTTTTTCAAGATCTTAAAGAAGACGGGCCCAGTGGAGTGGACCCTAGAGGCCGAGGCAGCATTGCAAGACTTGAAGAAGTACCTCTCTTCTGCCCCGGTGCTGGTTGCGCCCAAACCACAAGAACCGTTGCTGCTATATTTAGCGGCAACATATCAAGTGGTTAGCACCGCATTGGTGGCGCAGAGAGAGGTCGACGAAGAGACAGCAGGAGCGGTGGAGTCAACGGTTGGCGGGCTAGAACCCTCCTCGGCAGGGCTCGGTCCCGACAAGACCGAGTCCCCGGTAGGGCTCGGTCCCGGCAAGACTGAGTCCCCGGCAGGGGCTGACTCCAGTACGGCAGGGCCCGCACAGCCGGGTGAAGTAGCACAAAGGAAGAAGATGGTGCAGTATCCGGTTTACTTCGTCAGCTCCCTCTTGTAGGGAGCTAGGTCGAGGTACTCACGTGTGCAAAAGTTGCTCTTCAGCCTCCTTATGGCCTCCAGGAAGCTGCGCCACTACTTCCAAGCGCACGAGATTACCGTGGTCACCCGCCTCCCATTGCAACGGATACTCCATAACCCAGATGAAATAGGGAGGACCGTGGAATGGGCCCTGGAGCTGTCGAGTTTCGGTCTAAAGTTTGAAAGTACCTCGACGATTCAGAGCAAAGTCTTGGCGGAGTTTATTGCAGAATGGACCTCAACGCCCGACGAAGAGGTACAGGAGACCACTCTCCCTGGCAAGGAAACGAGTCGCAACTGGATCATGTACTTTGATGGGGCCTTTTCGCTGCAAGGCGCCGGTGCTGGTGTGCTGCTTGTCGCACCCACCGGAGAGCACCTCAAGTACGTCATCCAAATGCACTTTCCCCGGGAGATGTCAACCAATAACATCGCCGAGTACGAGGGTTTGCTTGTCGGTCTCAGGATCGCGGCAGACCTCAGAGTCAAACAGCTTATCGTCAGGGGCGACTCGCAACTCGTCGTCAGGCAGGTCAACAAAGATTACCAAAGCCCGTTGATGGAAGCTTACGTGGATGAAGTGAGGAAGTTGGAGGAGCACTTTGACGGTATACAAGCGGAGCATGTCCCTCGGACGGAAAACGACATCGCTGACTACTTGTCAAAGCGCGCTGCCCTCAAGCTACCTGTGGAACTAGGTACCTTTGTGCTTCAGCTAACTCAACAATCCGCCGAACTATCATCCGGGCAGAACAAGCGGAGGAGGCTAGGCCCCGGCAAGTACTTCCCCTCCGAGCCCCCCAGGGCCGCTGGCGAAGGTACCGCCGCGGATACCAGCCTTGCCGTGGGACAGCCGACTCCGGCAGGGCTCAGGCCGTGGCCGTAGAGACAGCCGCTCCCATAGAAGAAGAGATGCCTTTAGTCCTTGCTGTCGAGCCACAGGCTCCAGCATGGGCGCAACACACCGTCCGATTCCTCCAAATGGGAGAGCTTCCTGAGGAGCAGGAAGAGGCAGAGAAAGTAGCCCGCCGGTCTGCTCTGTACCAATTCGTTGACAACATCTTGTACAGAAAGAGACCGAATGGGGTGAAATTGAAGTGCATCTCCTGGGAGGAAGGACTAGAGCTGTTGGCAGAGATACATGGAGGCATATGTGGCTCCCACATAGGGTCGAGGGTCCTTGCCGGAAAGGCTTTCTGGCAAGGCTTCTTCAGGCCCACCGCCCTCTAGGATGCGACGGAACTAGTAACCAAGTGTAAAGCGTGCCAGTTCCATTCAAAGAAGCTTCATCAACCAGCCCAAGCCCTTCAAACCACCCCTCTCTCCTGGCCCTTCTTGGTCTGGGGGCTCGACATATTGGGCCCCTTCCCCCGTGCCGTCGGGGGCTTTGAGTACTTGTACGTTGCAATCGACAAGTTCACAAAGTGGCCAGAAGTGGAAGCAGTGAGGAAGGTGACAGCGCAGTCAACCGTCAAGTTCTTCAAGGGACTAGTTTGCCATTTTGGGGTGCCCAATAGGATCATCACCGACAACGGCACATAGTTCACAAGCCATGCCTTCATGCAATACATTGAGGATCTCGGCAACAAGGTCTGTTTTGCTTCCGTGGCACACCCACGGAGCAATGACCAAGCGAAGAGAGCAAATGCTGAAGTTCTGCGAGGCTTAAGAACAAAGACTTTCGACAGGCTGCGCAAAAGCAGAAGGCGCTGGGTTGACGAGTTGTCGGCGGTTCTTTGGTCGATCAGGATGATGCCAAATCGAGCCACCGGCGAGACACCCTTTGCCCTGGTATACGGGGCAGAAGCAGTTCTCCCCACGGAACTCATATACGGGTCACCTCGAGTGCTTGCTTATGATGAGCCTGAGCAAGAGCGACTGCGGCAGGATGATGCAACACTTCTTGAGGAAGATCGTCTCCGGGCGGCTGTGAGAGCAGCATGCTACCAGCAAGCCTTGCGCTACTACCATAGCCGCAAGGTTCATGCCCGAAGCTTTGAGGAAGGCAACCTTGTTCTTCGGCACGTTCAGTCGGCCAAGAATTCCAACAAGTTGACGCCAAAGTGGGAAGGCCCTTATTGGGTAACACGAGTCACCAGGCCCGGCGCAGTCCGCCTGGAGACCGAAGATGCCGTTCTAGTGAGCAACTCCTGGAACATCGAGCATCTTCACAAGTTTTACCCATAAGGCGCGGCTGCCGGGCCTCTCGGCAAGCCACCCTTTTGTACAAGCTTTGCCGGCAAGGCATGTAACCCTTTGTACAAAGCCAGGCGCAGACCCTAAGCACAAATAAATGAAGCGCTGGTGCCCTAAGTTATAGCATGCATGCTAGGTTGAGTCTCCTCCTCGGTTAGGGTTAATAGTGCTTGGCAGCGGCTAACCCCTATCTTAGAGGTCGAGTGTGCATCTCTCTGTTTCTTCTCTGTCCTCTTTAGTTCGCAGGACACGTAAGCATTTCTACCGAGCTGTTTGGCAGAAAGGAACGAACCGGTGCCCTGACCCCGGCAAGCCAGAGTTGCCGAGGGCTGTAAATGCAAGGATCCGTCCACGACAAACCAAGGTTGCCGGGGGCTGCAGATCCAGATAAGTCTTTTATCCTCTACCATGCATTTCGTTATGAACTGGGATATGAGAAACCTCATTTTATCTCTAGGCTACCATGCTCCCCTCTTTCCGCACCCAAGGATTATCTCCTGGGTCCGAAGTTGGTCGTAGTCGCGGCAGGAAGGGAATAAAACGTGGAGCCTAAACCCATCTCATCCCTGATAACCCACAAGTATAGGGGATAGTTGTAGCCTCTTTCGATAAGTAAGAGTGTCGAACCCAACGAGGAGCTAAAGGTAGAATAAATATTCCCTCAAGTTCTATCGACCACCGATACAACTCTACACACGCTTGACGTTCGCTTTACCTAGAACAAGTATGAAACTAGAAGTACTTTGTAGGTGTGAAAGGATAGGTTTGCAAGACAATAAAGAGCACGTAAATATAAACTAGGGGCTGTTTAGATAAAGATACAAATAAAGTAAATATAGCGAGTGTGGAAAAGTGGTGGTAGGAGTTGTGAAATTGTCCCTAAGCAATTGACTATGTTACTAGACCGATAGCAAGTTTTATGTGGGAGAGGCATAAGCTAACATACTTTCTCTACTTGGATCATCTGCACTTATGATTGGAACTCTAGCAAGCATCCGCAACTACTAAAGATTCATTAAGGTAAAACCCAGCCATAGCATTAAAGCATCAAGTCCCCTTTTATCCCATACGCAACAATCCCCTTACTCGGGTTTGTGTTTCAGTCACTCACGCAACCCACTATAAGTGAATGATAAACGTATTGCAACACCCTACAGCGGGAATCCCTCACGCTTGCGCGACACGGAGGGCACAATAGGACAGCAACATAACCACGAGCAAATTAAATCAATCATAGCAATTCATCAACCACCAATAGGACAACGAAAATCTACTCAGACATCATAGGATGGCAACACATCATTGGATAATAATATGAAGCATAAAGCACCATGTTCAAGTAGAGGGTACAGTGGGTTGTGGGAGAGTGGACCGCTGGATATAGAAGGGGAAGGTGATGGAGATGTTGGTGAAGATGACGGCAGTGTTGGTGAAGATCGCGGTGATGATGATGGCCCCTGGCAGCGCTCCGGCGCCACCGGAAGCAAGGGGGAGAGGGCCCCCTTCTTCTTCTTCTTCCTTGACCTCCTCCCTAGATTGGGAGAAGGGTTTCCCCTATGGTCCTTGGCTCCCATGGCTTGGGAGGGGCGAGAGCCCCTCCGAGATTGGATCTATCTCTCTGTTTCTGCGTTCTCTACGTTCCCTGATTCTACCCCTTCACCGTTTCCTTTATATCTGGAGATCCGTAACTCCGATTGGGGTGAATCTTTCGCCCAGATCTTTCTCATAAAATTAGCTTTCTTTCGCCAAAAGAAGAGCGTCAACTGCCTTACGGGTGGACCATGAGGGTCAGGGGCGCGCCTGGGGGGGGGGGGTAGGGCGCGTCCCCCTACCTCGTGACCACCCCGGACACCGTTTCACGTTGATTCCACCTCCCAAAAATCATAAATATTCCAAAAAAATATCCGTCCGTTTTTATCCCGTTTGGACTCTGTTTGATATTGGGTTTCTGCGAAACAAAAAACATGCAACAGATAGGAACTGACACTGGGCACTGGATCAATAAGTTAGTCCCAAAAATAATATAAAAAGTTGCCAAAAAGTATATGGAAGTGAATAATATTGGCATGGAACGATAAAAAATTATAGATACGATGGAGACGTATCAATCCCTGCCTCCGCCAAGAGCGTGAGAAAGGTCGAGCAAAATGGGGGGACGGCAGGGCCTGTTGCCGGGCGAAAAATGTTTACCTTATAGTAACAAGGATTCATTCCTTGTCATGGGTTTCCCCCGCGAACGAAAAACCTGGCAAATATCCCTTTTTCATTAAAAACATCCCGTACAGGTACAATTCATACGGAATGAAAAACATGAGCAGGGGGATTAAAAGTTCTAAATCTAAGAAAGGCCCGAAGGCTTACAAGACTAAAAAGAAATAAGGTGCCCGTAATCCCTTTCTTGTCCCTCTCCTCAGGAAATGGAACAAGAAGGCAAAAGGGCAAAGGGGGCGCCTAGGCGAGGTACGAGCAGCAGAAAGCACCGGGATAACATCCCGGTGGCCACCCCGAAGGGAGGCTGGTGATGATGATGATGGTAGAGGAGCTGGAAGACGAGGCGGCAAGACCATCAATACGCTAGGAAGGCGTCGGTGCCCGTGTACTCTGACTTGACGGCCTTGCCGCCAACCCTCTTCCTCTTCCACAGCCTCCCAACGCCAGCCGCCCAAGGAGGCGACCCTGAGAAGTTCAAGGAGCCGGCGACACGAATGATGGAGTCGCCGGTGCCGCCCCGGAGCGACGCGCTCGACGCCTAGTCTGACCCGTCATCCTGCCGCCTGCTATCCTCGTCGTTGCTGCCGCTGTCCCCCTCGTCGCTCTCGCTCGAGGAGGAATCTTCATCATCGGAGGAGCTCTCCACGCAGCACTTTAGATGAGTGCCAAGGTCTCCAAAAACCTTGATGGAGAGCAGGCCGTCCTCCATCAACTTGAAGAGAAGAACGAGCCCCGCGTCAGGCTGTGGATGCGGGTGAAGGTCTTCCACCCTCGACGGAGATACATGACGTGAGGGGCAGGGAACTCGACATCGGCCCATATGCCGCTATTCCCACAACCCCTCATATGCAGCCGCAACGCTTCCGGTGGATCCAGCTCCATGGCCCGAGCAAACGGGGTCGGGAGACGGAGACAATGGCGCGCCGGCCGGCGCAGCCTGACGAAGAACTCGAAGGGGTTGTCCCCGACGTGGCCCTCCATGGGGGAAAGGGCTGCTGGCGGAGGCGAGGCCGATGCACCACCCCGTCCTCCTCTCCCCCGAGCACCAGGGCGGCCTCGGTCCCGTCCTCTCCCTCTTCTCATCGCGTCCGGCTCCGCCGCAGCGGGCTCTTGGGAAGGAGCAACGCGCTGTCGAGCCGAGACCCTCGCCGCCACCGATGAAGCATCGCATGCCCCCTCGCCATGGCAAGATGAAGGAGAAAGCAGGAACGGGGAGAAGTAAGTGATGAAGGATTGAGAGGCGCCATTCCTCCCTCCCCCCTCTTTATAAAGGGGTGGAGGCGAGGCTCAGCTGCCCCTCTCGACCAATCCGGCCCGTTGAAGTGACCACGAGAGGGGCCGTTGACCGCCCTCCCGCTCAATTAAAGGCGCATGGGAATCGGCCCGCATGCGCACGGCTTCCCATATCCTGCGCGCCTGTCATTCGCTCTGCATCATACATGCAACGAACATGGCGTAAAGGGCGGGAGCAATAGGATGCGTGGAGCGACGGTTCCCGAGTAAGGGCAGTAAATGAGCAGCGGCCCTGCGATCTCAAAGAGACATGCAAGCCACCTCTTTACTGTCCACCGCAAGATGACGCCAACATGCTTCGGTCACACATGCCCGCGGAACCCCACGTCACACTTTCAATGCTGGTCATGGAGGAAGCGCAGCGGACGAAGCAGTTACCATGGTAAAATCCGCCCCGCCTGCCCGCGCACCATTCTGGGCCTGGCGCAACAACGTGTCGCACTTATGTATGGCCCAGGCCCGGGGGCTCCTGTCGGTGTACAAAAGTAGGGGCTCTGCTTTTGACCCCTTTTACTTGTGCAAGGGCAGTCGGAGCCACCCGCCACGGCCATGCATAGTAGGGCAAGGGAGGGAAGCCAGAGAGAAGCCGAAAGCCCAAGACAAACGAAGCAGCGACAAGGACCAAGGCCACAAAGATCGGATGGACGAAGCAGGTTCCCCCGGCAAGGACCCTTGCCGGGGCAGCCTCAGCAGCCCAGGCAAGACCCTTGCCGGGGCAGCTCGCCCACACCAGTGGAGCGAGCCACCTTCAAGCCCACGAACGCTAGCAAACGCGTTGGGGCAGGGCTCGGGAGGCACCTCCGTGGTGGCATGGAAATATTTGTGAAGACAAAGAATACTCAATCAGATGAGGATTGAAAGACAACAATCCTCGACAGGGTTCCTGCCAAGGAAGCCCACAAGACCCCCGGCAAGGTCCTTGCCGGGGACAACAGTGCGCCATGACAAGACCCTTGCCGGGCCACCCGGCAAGGCCCTCACCAAGGGCGCCAGCGAGGCCACTGCGAGGCCCACACCAGCCAAGTCTCCGCCATCGATCGCATGCAGCTGCTGAGCCAACCAGCTGGGCAGGCACCTGCGTGGCAGCATGCAGCCCTTCGTGGAGGCTCCACCACCACGCCACCTCAGCTGCTTTCCTGCCTACATGGCACTGCATGCATCGCTGGCCAGGGCGCGTGTCAAAGCAAGGAGGAGCGGCAACGGACAGGACGGGCCTCGCCCCCATCCCCGATAAAGTGAAGGGACACCTAAGCCTCGCATTAAATGTGCCTTGTCCTGTAATACCAGCGATAAACTCGCAGCACTGTAGAACTTTCCACCTCCTGTGTGCCACTGTGGCAGCCCCTTCCGCCTATAAAAAGAGGCCCATGGCGCACTGGAAAATGATTCGGCTCTTTGGAACCAGGCAGCACCCTTAGCTAGTTCAAGAGCTCAAGAACACTGAATACAACCACCAAAGCAGGATAAATGTTTATTGTTCATCCTAGAGGCAATAATAAAGTTATTATTTATTTCCTTATTACATTATAAATGTTTATTGTTCATGCTAGAATTGTATTAACCAGAAACTTAGTACATGTGTGAATACATAGACAAAACATAGTGTCCCTAGTATGCCTCTACTTGACTTGCTCGTTAATCAAAGATGGTTATGTTTCCTAACCATAGACATGTGTCATCATTTGATGAACGAGATCACATCATTAGGAGAATGATGTGATGGATATGACCCATCCGTTAGCTTAGCATTTTGATCGTTATAGTTTCATTGCTACTGCTTTCTTCATGACTTATACGTGTTCCTCTGACTATGAGACTATGCAACTCCCGAATATCAGAGGAACACCTTGTGTGCTATAAAACTTCACAACATAAATGGGTGATTATAAAGATGCTCTACAAGTGTATCATAAGGTGTTTTGTTGGGTTGGCATAAATCGAGATTAGGATTTGTCACTCCGTGTTCCAGAGAGGTATCTCTGGGCCCTCTCGATAATGCTCGTCACTATAAGCCTTGCAAGCGATGTGACTAATGAGTTAGTTACGGGATGAAGCATTACGGAAAGAGTAAAGAGACTTGTCAGTAACGAGATTAAACTAGGTATGATGATACCGATGATCGAATCTCGAGAAAGTAACATACCGGTGACAAAGGGAACAATGTATGTTGTTATGCGGTTTGACCGATAAAGATCTTCGTAGAATATGTAGGAGCCAATATAAGCATCCAGGTTCCGCTATTGGTTATTGACTGCAGATGTGCTTCAATCATGTCTACATAGTTCTCAAACCCGTAGGGTCCTCACGCTTAACGTTCGATGATGATATGCATTAGGAGTTTTGTGTTTTGATGGCTGGAGTTTGTTCGGAGTCCCAGATGAGATCACAGATGTGACGAGAAGTCTCGAAATGGTCGAGACACAAAGATTGATATATTGGACTATGTTATTTGGACACCAAAAGTGTTCCGAGTGGTTTCGGGTAAAAAGAGAGTGCAAGAGGGGTTACCGGAACCCCCCAGGGGAACTAATGGGTCACCATGGGCCTTAGTGGAGAGAGAGGAGGGCCGCCAGGGCAGGTCGCGCCCCCCTAGCAGTCTGGATTGGACAAGGGAAGTGGGGCAGCGCCCCCTTTCCTACTCCCTCTCCCTCTCCTTCCTTCCCCCTCTCTTCCTTGTGGAGGAATCTTACTAGGACTAGTAGTCCTAGTAGGACTCCCTCTCCTTAGGTGTTCCCCTAGGGTCGGCCGGCCTCCCCCTCCCTCCTTTATATACGGGGGCAGGGGGCACCCTAGAACACACAAGTTTCTCTTAACCGTGTGCGGTGCAGCCCCCCTCCACAGTTACACACCTCGATCATACCATCGTAGTGCTTAGGTGAAGCCCTATGTTGGTAACATCATCATCACCGTCACCACACCATCGTGCTGACGGAACTCACCCTCGTCCTCAACTGGATCAAGAGCACGAGGGGTGTCATCGAGCTGAACATGTGCTGAACGTGGAGGTGCCGTACGTTCGGTACTTGGATCGGTTGGATCACGAAGAAGTTAGACTACATCAACCGCGTTACTAAAACGCTTTCACTTTCATTCTATGAGGGTACGGGCACACACTCTCCCCTCTCATTGCTATGCATCTCCTAGATAGATCTTGCATGATCTTAGGATTTTTTTTGATTACCGCCATCCAAGCCAGGTCTATGCGTAGATGTTTTATGCACGAGTAAAACACAAAGAGTTGTGGGTGATAATAGTCATACTGCTTACCACCAACGTCTTACTTTGATTCAATGGTATTGTTGGATGAAGCGGCCCGGACCGACATTACATGACCGCGTTCATGAGACTGGTTCTACCGACGTGCTTTTGCACATAGGTGGCTCGTGGGTGTCTGTTTCTCGAACTTTAGTTGAATCGAGTTTGACTATGGCCGGTCCTTGTTGAAGGTTAAAACAACACACTTGACGAAAAATCATTGTGGTTTTGATGCGTAGGTAAGAACAGTTCTGGCTAGAAGCCCGTAGCAGCCACCTAAAACTTGCAACAACAAAGTACAGGACGCCTAACTTGTTTTTGCAGGGTGTTGGTGTCAAAAACGGTGGATCTCGGGTAGGGGGTCCCAAACTGTGCATCTAAGGCTAATGGTAACAGGAGGCGAGGGCCATAATGTTTACCCAGGTTCGGGCCCTCTCTTTGGAGGTAATACCTTACTTCCTGCTTGATTGATCTTGATGAATATGAGTATTACAAGATTTGATCTGCCACGAGATCGTAATGGCTAAACCCTAGAAGCTAGCTTATGATTGTGATCGTTCTTGTCCTACGGACCAAACCCTCCGGTTTATATAGACACCGGAGGGGGCTAGGGTTACACAAAGTCGGTTACAAATAAAGGAATCTACATATCCGAATTGCCAAGCTTGCCTTCCATGCAGAGGAGAGTCCCATCCGGACACATGACAAAGTCTTCTATCTTCTATCTTCATAGCCCAACAGTCCGACCCATGTATATAGTCCGGCTGTCCGAGGACCCCTTAATCATGGACTCCCTCACAGGGCTTGCTGTGATGTGATATGGTCAAGACATGATGTGATATAATTTGTTGTATGAGATGATCATGTTTCATAACCAAAGTCATCGGCAACTGGTAGGAGCCATATGGTTGTCGCTTTATTGTATGCAATGCAATCACCATGTATTTGTTTTACTTTATCACTAAGCGGTAGCGATAGTCGTAGAAGCAATTGTTGGCGAGACGACAACGATGCTACGATGGAGATCAAGGTGTCGTGCCGGTGACGATGGAGATCATGATGATGCTTCGGTGATGGAGATCGTGAGCACAAGATTATGATGGCCATATCATGTCACATATTTTGATTGCATGTGATGTTTATCTTTTATGCATCTTATTTTGCTTAGTACGGTGATAGCATTATAAGATGATCCCTTACTAAATTTCAAGGTATAAGTGTTCTCCTAAGTATGGACCGTTGCTACAGTTCATCGTGCCGAGACACCATGCGATGATCGGGTGTTACAAGCTCTACGTTCACATACAATGGGTGCAAGCTAGTTTTGCACATGCATAATACTCGGGTTAAACTTGACGAGCCTAGCATATGCAGATATGGCCTCAGAACACTAAGACCTAATGGTCGAACGTGAATCATATAGTAGATATGATCAACGTAGTGATGTTCACCATTGAAAGCTACTCCATCTCACGTGATGATCGGACATGGTTTAGTTGATTTGGATCACGTGATCATTTAGATGACTAGAGGGATGTCTATCTAAGTGGGAGTTCTTAAGTAATATGATTAATTGAACTTTAATTTATCATGAACTTAGTCCTCATAGTTATTTTGCATGTCTATGATATTGTAGATCAATGGCCCGTGCTACCATTCCTTTGAATTTTAGCATTCCTAAAGAAAGCTAAGTTGAAAGATGATGGCAGCAACTACACAGACTGGGTCTGTAACATGAGGATTATACTCATTGATGCATAGAAGAATTACGTCATGGAAGCACCGCTAGGTGCTAGGCCTACCGCAGACGCTACTGATGATGTTAAGAACGTCTGGTAGAGCAAAGTTGATGACTACTCGATAGTTCAGTGTGCCATGCTTTACGTCTTAGAATCGGGAATTCAAAGACGTTTCGAACGTCATGGAGCATATGAAATGTTCCAAGAGTTGAAGTTAATATTTCAAGCAAATGCCCGAGTTGAGAGATATGAAGTCTCCAACAAGTTCTATAGCTCTAAAATGGAGGAGAATAGTTCTGTCAGTGAACACATACTCAGAATGTCTGGGTACCATAACCAATTGACTCAGCTGGGAGTTAATCTTCCTGATGATAGTGTCATTGATAGAGTTCTTCAATAACTGCCACCAAGCTATAAAGGCTTCGTGATGAACTATAATACGCAAGGGATGACAAGACAATTCTCGAGCTCTTCGCAAAGCTAAAGGCTGTGGAGGTAGAAATAAAAAAGGAGCATCAAGTGTTGATGGTCAACAAGACCACTAGTTTCAAGAAAAAAGGCAAAGGGAAGAAGGGGAACTTCAAGAAGAATGGCAAGAAAGTTGTTGCTCAGGAGAAGAAACCCAAGTCTGGACCTAAGCCTGAAACTAAGTGCTTCTACTGCGTAGGGACTGGTCACTAGAAGCGGAACTACCCCAAGTATTTGGCGGGTAAGAAGGATGGCAAAGTGAAAGGTATATTTGATATACATGTTATTGATGTGTACCTTACTAATTCTCGTAGTAGGGCTTGCGTATTTGATACTGGTTCTGTTGCTCATATTTGCAACTCGAAATATGGGATACGGATTAAACAAAGATTGGCTAAGGATGAGGTGACGATGCACGCGGGAAATGGTTCCAAGGTTGATGTGATCGCCGTCGGCACGCTACCTCTACATCTACCTTCGGGATTAGTTTTAGACCTGAATAATTGTTATTTGGTGCCAGCGTTGAGCATGAACATTATATCTGGATCTTGTTTGATGCGAGACGGTTATTCATTTAAATCAGAGAATAATGGTTGTTCTATTTATATGAGTAATATCTTTTATGGTCATGCATCCTTGCCGAGTGGTCTATTTTTGTTGAATCTTGATCGTGATGATACACATGTTCATAATATTGAAGCCAAAAGATGCAAAGTTGATAATGATAGTGCAACTTATTTGTGGCACTACCACTTAGGTCATATCAGTGTAAAGTGCATTAAGAAACTCCATGCTGATGGGCTTTTGGAATCACTTGATTATGAATCACTTGGTGCTTGCGAACCGTGCCTCGTGGGCAAGATGACTAAAACTCTGTTCTACGGAACAATGGAACGAGCTAATGACTTATTGGAAATAATACATACCGATGTATGCGGTCCAGTGAGTGTTGTGGCTCGTGGCAGGTATCGTTATTTTATTACCTTCCCAGATGATTTGAGCAGATATGGTTATATCTACTTAATGAAGCATAAGTCTTAAACATTTGAAAAGTTCAAAGAATTTCAAAGTGAAATGGAAAATCATCGTAACAAGAAAATAAAGTTTCGACGATCTGATCATGGAGGTGGATATTTGAGTTACGAGTTTGGTCTTCATTTGAAACAATGTGGAATAGTTTCACAACTTACGCCACCTGGAACACCAAAGAGAAATGGTGTGTCCGAATGTCGTAACCGTACTTTATTGGATATGGTGCGACCTATGATGTCTCTTATTGATTTACTGCTATCGTTTTGGGGTTATGCTTTAGAGACGGCTGCATTCACTTTAAATAGGGCACCATCAAAATCCATTGAGACGACGCCTTATGAACTGTGGTTTGGCAAGAAACCAAAGTTGTTGTTTCTTAAAGTTTGGGGCTGCGATGCTTATGTGAAAAATCTTCAACCTGAAAGCTCGAACCCAAATCGGAGAAGTGTGTCTTCATAGGATACCCAAAGGAAACTGTTGGGTACACCTCCTATCACAGATCCAAAGGAAAGATGTTCGTTGCTAAGAATGTATCCTTTCTAGAGAAGGAGTTTCTCTCAAAAGAAGTGAGTGTGAGGAAAGTAGAACTTGATAAGGTAATTGTACCTTCTCCTGAATTGGAAAGTAGTTCATCACAGAAATCAGTTCCAGTGATTCCTACACCAATTAGTGAGGAAGCTAATGATGATGATCATGAAACTTCAGATCAAGTTACTACAGAACCTCATAGGTCTTCCAGAGTACGGTCCGCACCAGAGTGGTACGGTAATCCAGTTCTAGAAGTCATGTTACTAGACCATGGTGAACCTACGAGCTATGAGGAAGTGATGATGAGCCCAGATTCCGCGAAATGGCTTGAGGCCATGAAATTTGAGATGGGATCCATGTATGAGAACGAAGTGTGGACTTTGGTGGATTTGCCCGATGATCGGCAAGCCATAGAAAATAAATGGATCTTCAAGAAGAATACCGACGCTGACGGTAATGTTACTGTCTACAAAGCTTGGCTTGTTGCGAAAGGTTTTCAACAAGTTCAAGGAGTTGACTATGATGAGACTTTCTCACCCGTAGCGATGCTTAAGTCCATCCGAATCATGTTAGCAATTGCTGCATTTTATGATTATGAAATTTGGCAGATGGATGTCAAAACTGCATTTCTGAATGGATTTCTCGAAGGAGAGTTGTATATGATGCAACCGAAAGGTTTTGTCGATCCAAAGGATGCTAACAAAGTGTGCAAGCTCCAGCGATCCATTTATGGACTGGTGCAAGCCTCTTGGAGTTGGAATAAATCTTTTGATAGTGTGATCAAAGCATATGGTTTTATACAAACTTTTGGAGAAGCCTTTATTTACAAGAAAGTGAGTTGGAGCTCTGTAGCATTTCTAATATTATATGTGGATGACATATTGTTGATTGGAAATGATATAGAATTTCTGGATAGCATAAAGGGATACCTGAATAAGAGTTTTTCAATGAAAGATCTCGGTGAAGTTGCTTACATATTGAGCATCAAGATCTATAGAGATAGATTAAGACGCTTAATTGGACTTTCACAAAGCACATACCTTGATAAATTTTTGAAGAAGTTCAAATTCAGTCAAAGAAAGGCTTCTTGCCTGTGTTACAAGGTGTGAAGTTGAGTCAGACTCAATGCCCGACTACTGCAGAAGATAGAGAGAAAATGAAAGTCATTCCCTATGCTTCAGCCATAGGTTCTATCATGTATGCAATGTTGTATACTAGACGTGTTGTGTGCCATGCTATAAGTATAGTAGGGAGGTACCAAAGTAATCCCGGAGTGGAGCACTGGACAACGGTCAAGAACATCGTGAAATACCTAAAAAGGACTAAGGATATGTTTCTTGTTTATGGAGGTGACAAAGAGCTCGTTGTAAACGGTTACATCGATGCAAGCTTTGACACCGATCCAGACGACTCTAAGTCGCAATTCGGATATGTATTTTTATTGAATGGTGGAGCTGTCAGTTGGTGCAGTTCCAAGCAAAGCTTCATGGCAGGATTTATGTTTGAAGCGGAGTACATAGCTGCTTCGGAAGCAGCAAATGAAGGAGTCTGGATGAAGGATTTCATATCCAATCTAGGTCTCATACCTTGTGCATCGGGTCCAATAAAAATCTGTTGTGACAATACTGGTGCAATTGCCTTGGCAAAGGAATCCAGATTTCACAAGAGAACCAAGCACATCAAGAGAAGCTTCACTTCCATCCGTCATCAAGTGTCGGAAGGGGACATAGAGATTTGCAAGATACATATGGATCTGAATGTTGCAGACACGTTGACTAAGCCTCTTCCATGAGCAAAACATGATCAGCACCAAAACTCCATGGGTGTTAGAATCATTACTTAGTAATCTAGATTATTGACTCTAGTGCAAGTGGGAGACTGAAGGAAATATGCCCTAGAGTCAATAATAAAGTTATTACTTATTTCCTTATTACATGATAAATGTTTATTATTCATGCTAGAATTGTATTAACCGGAAACTTAGTACATGTGTGCATACATAGACAAAACATAGTGTCCCTAGTATGCCTCTACTTGACTAGCCCGTTAATCAAAGATGGTTATGTTTCCTAACCATAGACACGTGTTGTCATTTGATGAATGAGATCACATCATTAGGAGAATGATGTGATTGTTGGGGAACGTAGTAATAATTCAAAAAATCCCTACGTGTCACATAGATCAATCTAGGAAATGCTAGCAACGAGAGAGAGAGAGGGAGTGCATCTTCATACCCTTCAAGATCGCTAAGAGGAAGCGTTAAAAGAACATAGTTGATGGAGTCATACTCGCGGCGATTCAAATCGCGGAAGATCCGATCTAGCATCGAACAGACGGCGTGAGGGAGTCCCGGACTAGGGGGTGTCCGGACAACAGAACTATCATGATCAGCCGGACTCCAAGACTATGAAGATACAAGATTGAAGACTTCGTCCCATGTCCGGATGGGACTTTCCTTGGCGTGGAAGGCAAGCTTGGCGATATGGATATGTAGATCTCCTACCATTGTAACCGACTCTGTGTAACCCTAGCCCTCTCCGGTGTCTATATAAACCGGATGGCTTTAGTCCGTAGGACGAGCAACAATCATACCATAGGCTAGCTTCTAGGGTTTAGCCTCCTTGATCTTGTGGTAGATCTACTCTTGTTACACACATCATCAATATTAATCAAGCAGGAAGTAGGGTTTTACCTCCATCAAGAGGGCCCGAACCTGGGTAAAACATCGTGTCCCTTGTCTCCTGTTACCATCCGCCTAGACGCACAGTTCCGGACCCCCTACCCGAGATCCGCCGGTTTTGACACCGACATTGGTGCTTTCATTGAGAGTTCCTCTGTGCCGTCGCAATCAGGAAGGATGCCTTTTCCCGTCTTTAAGGACGGCGCTGTCATCAAGGGAGCTTTGGCCGCCGGCCAAACTATCCGGCTAGGTGGTTTTCTTATGACCGCCTGTTCGGCCACCGCTCCGATGATGACCTCTTAGGTCATCAAAAGCGATCTTCACGTCAGCTCGGAATTCGTCGAGAAGCTAGATCCGATTGAGCTCTCCTCCGTAAACGAGCTCTTAGATCGCATCGCCGCCCTGGGAGTCGCTACAGACTACGATCAGATTGGTCTTAAAACTGATCTGAGAGAAATTAACTCTCCCCAGGCTACCCACCACGTTGTTGTGGTAGAGGAACAATGCGGCGAATCTTCTTATATGTTAAAACCATCTATGTCCGGATTCCCGATCCCTCCATGTCGTATTCCAGCGGAGGGACGGCCGTCAATCAAATACTGAACCTAAAGTCAGGCATCGGACCAGATTTGTTGGAAGGCATCCAACAAGCCAAGCTTCCAAATGCGGAAACTTCTTGGCCTTTGAGCCTTAGATCGGGCGGGGTTCTGAACTTAATTCCACCCGCCCACCCAAACATAAGCGATCTATCTCAAATACGGCAAGAGCCCGATGAAACAGTACATCATTACTGGGCCAGATTCCTCCTGGTTATGAACAGGATAAAGGACTGCCGTGAAGAAAGCGCTATTTCAATTTTTTGCAACAATTGCACGGACAAGGGAATCATAAACGCCATAAGTCGTCGCGAAGTTACACGCTTCGCCGACCTAGCGACCATTGTACAAAAATACTGTGCGATGGAGAGCGTCTGGAAAACCGAAACCAAGTTTTGGGACAATCCGGCCCTGAATACAACCCCAGTCCGAAATAAAAGGGTGCGTCATACTCAAGCACCTGGGTTAAAAACCAAAAAGCAAAAAACCCCTAAAGGGCAGGGAACCGTACTGGCATGATGGCTCAACGGACCCTGTAAAATCCACAGTATGGAGGGCGCCACTCCAACACATAGCCTTCGAGCATGTTGGATACTACAGCAGGTGGCCAAAAGTGGCAAAGGCTGTCTAGCCCCGGACAACCAGCCCAATAGTACCAGTACGTTATTAACAGTCTTCGAGACTTTCGCATCACATAACATGCGGAAATGAACAATCCGCAGCCTCGCCGAAGTCTACCAAGTAGCAACAACAAATCCATGGAGCGACACGGCTATCACCTTCAACGCCAGCAACGAACCTAAATTCCGAATAGCTCGAGCACCAGCCGCATTGGTCCTCAGTCCGATAGTGGACGGCTTTCGTCTTACCAAGGTACTGATGGATGGCGGCAGCGGATTAAACCTCATCTATGAGGAAACCCTTCAAAAAAATGGAAATTGACTGGAGCCGCATTGAGCGAAGCAGCACAACCTTCAGGGGAATAATCCCTAGTCGAGAAGTACGCTGCACGAGAAAAATCACACTAGATGTAGTGTTCGGCTCGCCGGACAACTACAAGTCCGAAGAGGTCACGTTCCAAGTGGCCCCATTCGGCAGCGGATATCACGCCTTGTTAGGGCGAGAGGCATTCACAATCTTCCAAGCTATACCCCATTACGGGTACATGAAGCTCAAAATGCCCGGGCCCAATGGAATAATCACTCTCGTCAGTGATCCAGATATAGCACTCCGCGCTGAAAATAAGACAACCGCGCTAGCCCTAGAGGCATTATCCGAAGCCCTAGCGGCAGAGGAACTCACTGCGCTGTGCTCCACGGTGGATAGGGACGATGTGATACTCGACAAGAGGTCTAAGTCCACCTCTTTTAAACCAGCAGACGAAATAGTCAAATTCCAGGTCCATCCAACGGACCCCACAAAGACGGCCTCCATTGGGGCACAATTAAATCCTGATGTAGAAGCCGCACTACGAGAATTCCTTCGGGAAAATTGGGACATTTTTGCCTGGCATCCTTTAGATATGCCAGGAATCCCATGCAGGCTGGTAGAACACAGCCTAAACATCCTAAAAGGATTCAAGCCAGTCAAACAGGCTCTTCGGCGATTTTCCGAACCCAAAAGACAGGCAATGGGAGAGGAGCTAGCCAAACTCTTAGAAGCCGGATTCATCAGAGATATAAAACATCCGGACTGGCTAGCCAACCCGGTAATAGTACCAAAGAAGGACAAATCCTGGCGCCTTTGTGTTGATTTCAAAGACCTTAACAAGGCCTGTCCAAAGGACCCTTTCCCTCTCCCTCGCATCGACCAAATCATCGATGCTACCGCAGGGCACGATTCATTGTGCTTCCTCGACGCATAGTCCGGATACCATCAAATCAAGATGGCGGAAAAAGACCAGGCCGCAACGACATTCATTACTCCATACGGACCATTCTGCTTCAACACAATGCCCTTCGGACTCAAAAACGCCGGCGCAACATATCAGCGCATGATTCAGACATGTCTGGCCACCCAGATAGGCAAAACAGTAGAGGCATACGCAGACGATGTGGTCGTCAAGACCAAACACGTCGAAACTCTAGTAGACGACTTGAGGGTGACATTCGACAATCTCCGAGCATATGACATTAAGCTCAACCCGGAAAAATGTGTTTTCGGCGTACCAGCCGGAAATCTCTTGGGCTTCATTGTATCCGGTAGAGGAATTGAAGCAAACCCAGCCAAGATCCGAGCTCTATCACAATTGGATATCCCAAAAGACCTCAAGCAAATACAAAAACTAACTGGATGCGTGGCGGCTCTAAGCCGCTTCATCTCCCGTTTGGGAGAAAAGGCACTGCCCCTCTATCGCCTCCTCCAACGCACCGAACATTTCGAATGGACGGATGCTGCCACGGCCGGACTCGAAGAAATTAAGGCCGTATTGGCAACAAATCCGATCCTGGCCGCGCCCAACCTGGGCGAACCGATGTTGTTATATATCGCAGCAACACATCAAGTTGTCAGCGTGGTACTCGTCGTCGAACGAGAAACAGAAGGGCACAAATTCCCTCTTCAAAAACCAGTGTACTACGTATCCACTGTCTTAACTCCATGCAAGTCCAGGTACCCACATTATCAAAAGATAGCATATGCGGTGTTCATGGCATCCCGGAAGCTGCGACACTACTTTCAAGAGTGTTCCATAATGATAGCCTCCGAAGTACCTCTCAACGATATTATAAACAATCGCGACGCAACGGGCAGGATTGCAAAATGGGCCATTGAGCTCTTACCATTTGACATAACCTACAAACCATGGCGAGCTATCAAGTCGCAAGTTCTGGCTGACTTCATCGCCGAATGGACCGAAGCCGAACTCCCTAAAGAGTACGACGCATACTCCAATTGGATCATGCATTTCGACGGCTCCAAAATGTTGGCTGGCTTGGGGGCTGGCGTCGTCTTGACGTCCCCAACCGGAGGCACAGTCCAATACGTGCTTCAAATAATGTACACGGACTCCAATAATGCAGCCGAATACGAGGCCCTTCTACATGGCCTCCGGATGGCAATCTCCATGGGTATTCAACGCCTAGAGGTGCGCGGGGATTCAAACCTCGCAATATCCCAAGTAAATGGAGTCTTTGACGCCAAGGATCCGAAAATTGCAGCCTACCGTAACACCGTCCTAAAAATGTCAGCCCGGTTCGAAGGACTCGAATTCCACCATGTAGCCCGGGATAATAACCAGGCAGCAGACGTGTTGGCACGCATCTCCGCAAAACGTGACGCCTTCCCTCCAAACATCTTCCTGGAGCGGCTCTTTAAGCCATCCGTATTATGGGAAGAGGAGTCCGGAAATAACAATCCGGAACCAACTGCATCACCTAACGCAGAACATTCTGACACAATCGGCGGCTCAACCAATGAAATAACAGATTCAGCCCACGAAATACTGGCAGTAATTGCCCCATGGACGGAACCATTCCTAGCCTACTTAATTAGGCAGGAACTTCCCAAAGACCAAAATGAGGCCCGCTGCATAGTTCGGTGATCTAAAGCCTACAAGGTCCATGAGGGAGAACTTTATAAGAAAAGCACAACCGGAGTCCTTCAAAGGTGTATCTCCGAAGAGGAAGGGCGAAATCTCCTGGCTGAAATTCACGCCGGACTCGGCGGGCACCACGCTGCCACCCGGGCCCTTGTAGGCAAGGCCTTCCATACAAGATTTTATTGGCCGACCGCTCGGGCAGATGCTCAGGACTTAGTCCAACGATGCGTCGGTTGCCAGCTCTTTGCTAATCAGAGACACATGCCACCCACCTCCCTCAAAACTATGCCCATTACTTGGCCGTTCGCGGTCTGGGGGCTTGTCATGGTTGGACCCCTTAAAGGGGAAACCCACAAGCATAAATACTTATTGGTCATGGTGGAAAAATTCACCAAATGGATAGAGGCCAAGCCGGTCAAAACGACAGAATCCGAACCTGTGATAGACTTCATATCCGGGGTAGTACACCGTTTTGGCGTCCCCCACAGCATCATCACTGATAACGGCACGAATTTCACGGTCGACGAGGTTAAACTCTGGTGCAAAAACATGGGCATCAAGCTCGACTACGCTTCAGTCTACCACCCTCAAACTAATGGTCAAGTGGAACGAGCAAATGGTCTAATCATGAGCGGCATCAAACCCAGATTAGTGCGGTCCCTCACAGAATCTAACACGCACGGGATAGAGGAGCTCGACTCCGTACTCTGGGGGCTGCGGACCACACCAAACCACACAACCGGATTCACACCATTTTTTATGGTATACGGCGCTGAGGCAGTTTTGCCCAGCGATATAATTCATGACTCACCTCGCGTGCGCATGTACGAGGAAAGAGAAGCCGAGTTGGATCGGCAGGACAGTTTGGACGCTTTAGAGGAGGAGCGCGACGTGGCAAAATCCCGTTCCGCATTCTATCAACAGCAGGCTCGAAGATATCAAAGCAGAGAAGTACGGGCCAAAACTTACAATGTTGGCGAGCTAGTTCTACGCCTGCCGGACAAGAAAAAGGACAAACTTAAGCCCAAATGGGAAGGTCCCTTCATCATCGACCAAGTCCTTACCGGCGGTGCATACCGTCTACGCAACGCATCTGACAACCGACTCGAGCCAAACCCATGGAACGCAGCCCGTCTCCGAAGATTTTACGCCTTGCGCCGGACTCAGGGTTCGTCTCCTTCCTCCGTTCACCTTTCATGTTTTTTTGCTGTCTTTGTTTTCCCTCCTTTTTCCTCCCTCTTTCAGTACAAACCTCTTGAGGGCTAATCTGCGCTTTGTTTGCACTCACTCAATTTGCTACTCGCACTCGTTATACCTGGGGGCTTCTTTAAACAGAAGCTTATTTATATGGACTTCATGCCCACCACATGTGTCACACTTCCGCATGTACCTTTTAATCACCATTATATGCATCGATATGACTTAAGTTTTGGCCAAGCCGGGTTGCCTGGCTCCTGTGCTTACCCCTACGTTCCCGATTGTTCGGCTAGGAGGTAAAGGGAGCACCTCTGCGATTGTTACTGCCGGGTCAGCCGGATGTGTACCTCAGACTGGGTGAAGCCGAAGGCTAGCGTTCTTAAGGGAATATTCGGTCGGTGACCTGAAAGATGATTTATTACTTACTTATTTATCTGCCCCCAGATGCTTTTTCTGCTATTTTCGCAGTCCGGACATGCACTTTAGGGCATGCCTCCCAGGGAAAGGAACCCTTAACGGAACTATTCTCCCTGGAAGATGTTTCTTACTAACCATGTAATATAACATAGCTAGTTGGGCACTTGTCTGATAAAGCAATTATGACCCCTACGCCTTGTCTCCATGCATGCCCCGGTTCTTTTATAACCGTAAGGGTATTCGGACACACTCCGGATTGTTGGGTCCCGAGGTTGAAGCGAAAAGGTCCGCAAAGGCAAACGATCTACAATCCGGCTAGAAGGCATTTTACATGTCATTTTAAAATTACATCATCAAACAGACTGATTGTACTCCTCTTCAATCCCATCTAACAGGCTGTCTAATTTACAGTCCTGTTGGGAATATTTCACGGCCAAGTCTACTTGGCCGTACATCAAGCTCACAGGGATCTCCTTCCCATCGGGCCCCACAGGTCCGACCTCGGCCATGTGGTTTGGGTCAGCCTTCGGGTACTGCGTCTTCACCATGGCCCAGGCCTTCCTGGCACCTTGACGGCAGGCCGGCATCTTCCACAGACGGAGACGTCGCCGTACTCCCTGAAGCTTCTCAACAAGCCCTCCAAGGCCCTCAGGTAGAGATACGGAAGGCCATAAGGCCTGAACGACGCTGCTCATCGCCTGCCGAACACGTTCATGCAGTTGCAGCAGCTCGGGAAGAGGGTCCCCATGGAACTAGGCATCTCCTCCGCCGGACGACCCGTGAGCACACCTACAAACACATTTCTGTCAATCGACTTCCTCGCCGAACTCTTCTTTTCAAAAGAGTTTGCTCAAGCACTTACTATAAATGTCGCGACGAAGCCGCCGATTCTCCTTTACGGAGTTAGACAGCTGGACCCGAACATCTTTTAGTTCTTCGCCCAGCTGGGTGTTGGCATCTTGGAGTTTGTTCCTCTCCTGCTGCACCCTCATAAGCACCCTCTCGCCGGCCTTCAACTGGCGCAACAGCTGTTGCTTGTCCGGATCTAGTCCGACACCCTCTGCAATATTATTGTCAGACTATACACACGCGCCGCACTTCATAAACTACTTCTTTTTTCAAAATATGAATTACCAGAGGGGGTCTCCGTGGCTCCCCCGGCAGCGGCTAGTGCGGCCTCAAGTTGGGCCTTGCATTCTTGAAGCTCTTGAGACGGGTGGGTATTCTTCTCAGTAAGATCCTGCATAACAAATGATGCTTCAGTTAGTTTAACTATTTTAAGTCTTGGGGGCTACTGGCATATATAACTATTAAAATTCCTTACCCGTATGTCCTTTACATACTGCTCCGTGGCTCTGGTTAAACCATCTTGAGCAGCACGGAGGTGCGCGTCTCCCGCATTAAAGGCATTTAACACCTCAGGGGAGAAACACGCGTCACGAAGAACTGTCCGACGGCGCCTGTGATTCAAGGCGCTCTCCACCTCAGACCTGGTGGCGGACAACCTGTCGGCATCCTCCGTTGGAGGAGCATCCGGCTCGCGCCTTGCGCTCGCCTCCCCCTCCGGACCAGGCATTGGAGCTTGGCTGGCGGAGGCTTGGTGGGCACCCTCTCCGGACTCAGTCCGGCGAGTGCTCTTTCTCCTGGAAGAATCATGAGCATTAATATGCCTCCCAGGAGTCTTTCCCTTAAAAAGACAATGGTGCACCATACTTTTGCGGCGACGTTTCGATTCGCGCCGCACTCCTCTTCCGCCTGCTAGGCCGCACTGACCTTGTTTGGTTAGTCGCCGCGGGATCAGCTTCCCGCTGTGAAGGCACCTCCCACGAAGCACCATTGGTACACGGTGGTCAGGAATAAGCATTAAAAAGGTAACGGTGTCAGGACTTCGGTCGTACTCACCTGGGAAGCCGGACACAAACCGGGGTAGTCAGCCGTAATGGCGACTAAAGCATTGTCTATGCTGAGCTGGTGGAACACCCCGTCAATCAAATCCACTTTTATGTCCGGATCCTCTTCGGAGGCCGGATCAAGGGATCTTCCCGGATCCTCGGGTTGTGGAGTTGGGCTTTCTATGCCCTCCACATCCCGGCGCAGTTCCTGCGTTGAAATCATAAGGTAAGACATTTATCTTTGAAAGCGCGGATCGGATATATAAACGTCCGCTTACCCAGCTTCGAGGGTTATTCATGGAGAATCCATTCAATGGACTCGTGCGAAGAAAGTCCTCCTCCTCCCCCTTGTACAAGCCGGAAAGGATCTTCACCAGATCGGCGGCCGATCCCGGTCCCGTGCGGCCATGACGGGTGGCGTCATTCTCCCCGTTGAAATCCCACATGGGGTGGCCCCTATATTGGAGCGGCTACACCCTTCGCATAATGCATGTGGCCATGAATCCAATCATGGTTAATCCGGAATGGGCTAGTAGCCGTATCCGGCCCATCAGATAGTGGACATCTTCCCGTTGAGGGCTCCGCGGGCGCCAACTCAGGCGTTTCTTCAGAGGAGCGTTGCTAAACTCCGGGGGCCGATCCGAACTAGATCCGGCAGCGGGGCGTGTTCCATATAGAACCACTACGAAGGCCAGTCTTCGGACGCCTTCTTCGGGGTTCCGGATAGATATCCGGTCCCGGCGATGCGCCATATTTCGGCTCCGCCCACTTGATATATCGACCCCTCGTGAGAATGGGGTACGAGGCAAAACAGCCTCTTCCACAGCGCAAAATGGGGCTCGATGCCCAAGAATAGCTCGCAAAGAGCTACAAAGCCCGCGATGTGCAAAATGGAGGCAGGCGTGAGGTGGTGAAGTTGGAGTCCATAGAACTCCAGGAGCCCCCGGAGAAACGGATGTATAGGAAATCCGAGTCCCCTTATTAAGTAGGGGACGAAGCATACCCGCTCTCCTTTGGAGGGATTGGGGACGCTCTCCGCCTGCTTCCCACCCTTGTAGGTGGCCAATCCGGCTCGAACCGGAACCATAAAGGCCGGGGGAAGGTATCCCTCTGCTTGGAGCGTCACTAACTCGTTATGCGGGACTGAGCATCTCCTCCAATCTCCTAGCTGAGGACTGGGAGCGCGAGAAGAGGAGCCGCGTCGACTGTCCATGTTGGAATGGATTTTTTGTCAGATGCGCCTCGAGGAGTACTTGCGGAAGGAGGATGGTGTGATTTGGATCTGGATCCTCGCCTCTCTTATAGGCAGCTTATTCACGCAGCAAGGGGGTAAAACGTAAGAATACCCTGGCTTTTCGCATTCGTGCGACACATGGAAGAAGGCCATTATTGGACGTAGAAGCCAAGGAGCGCAGCATTTATGAAGCAACCGGACACTACCCGGCAAACACATGAAACATGAAGGAGAACCCGCCTTGCAGACGCCAAAGACAACATACGCGCCGGACTCGTCGTCATTGAAGCCTGGTTCGGGGGCTACTGAGGGAGTCCAGGACTAGGGGGTGTCCGGACAGCCGAACTATCATGATCAGCCGGACTCCAAGACTATGAAGGTGCAAGATTGAAGACTTCGTCCCATGTCCGGATGGGACTTTCCTTGGCGTGGAAGGCAAGCTTGGTGATACGGATATGTAGATCTCCTACCATTGTAACTGACTCTGTGTAACCCTAGCCCTCTCCGGTGTCTATATAAACCGGATGGCTTTAGTCCGTAGGACGAACAACAATCATACCATAGGCTAGCTTCTAGGGTTTAGCCTCCTTGATCTCGTGGTAGATCTACTCTTGTAACACACACCATCAATATTAATCAAGCAGGACGTAGGGTTTTACCTCCATCAAGAGGGCCCGAACCTAAACATCGTGTCCCTTGTCTCCTGTTACCATCTGCCTAGACGCACAGTTCGGGACCCCCTACCCGAGATCCGCCGGTTTTGACACCGACACGACGCCTCCGCATTCAACACATGTACAACCCGAGGACGCCTCCTCCTTGTTATCTAGCAAGGGGGGAAGAGAAGTTGAGGGAGAGCTCCGGTAGCACGACGACGTGGTGGTGGAGCTTGCGATTTTCCTGCAGGGCTTCGCCAAGCTCCACGGAGGAGGAGGAGGAGGTGTTGGAGGAGGGAGGGGCTGCGCCAGGGGAAGGGTATGGCTGCCCTCCCACCCCCTCACTATATATAAGAGAAAGGGGAGAGGGCACCGACCCCTCTAGATGGATCTAGAGGAGGGGACGGCGGCCAGGGGAAACCCTAGATGGGTTTGGGCGCCCCACCCCTAGTAAACTTTCCCCCAAGCCGGGAGGGGCGGCTGCCCTAGGGGTGGCGCCTGTCATGGTTCTAAGTCTGACAGTAGTGTAGGGGGGGGGTACTAAGGGAGATGCAAGATCCTAGCTATGGATTAGTTGTACACGCAAGAGTTTTACGAGTTCAGGCCCTTCTCGGAGGAAGTAACAACCCTACGTCTCGGTGCCTGGAGGCGGTCGACTGGATTATATGCGTGTGAGTTACAGGGGTGCGAACCCTTTACACTCAGGAGGGGGGTGGCTTATGTAGAGTTCGCCAGACCCCTCCGGCCCTTAGTTATGCAGGGTTTAAAGTACATTAAGATAGGGGGTTACTGGTAACGCCCACATAAAGTGCTATGAAGACCATAAAGGCTACTTAATGACAGACCGTTGCATGCAGAGTGACTTTAAATCTCCTGGCCCTCGAGTAGTTAGCTTCATGGTCGAGTGGTTATCTTCATGGTCGAGTGTCCTCGAGTCTGTCGAGTGGAACACCTCTAGGTCGACTGACAGGTGGTTTCTTTTAGAGATGTCCTTGGGTAGGGTAGTTTTGACAGGTGCATGACCCTACCCTAGGTACATAGCTTCATCATTAGCCCCCGAATGGATCGAGGTTTGAGTGGGGAAGGAGTTGAAAATTCTTCCAACCCATTTCTCATGCTATGAGTATGTCTTGTCTAGGATCAATGAACTTTAGGTGACAACATCAACTTCTTTTTCAGTCACCTTGATCCATTCTTTGTATTTGTCGAGTGAAGTTTTCGGTTGGAGATCTCCGAGCGACAGAGTGGGGGAGATCTTCCGCCTGACGAGTTGTTCTGCAAGCCGCGGATTTTGTGGGATTCGAATTTTGGGAAGTGCGCGGGACGGGGCATAGCCGCAGCAATTGGACGGGATAAGGCAGGAATGCCTCGATCTCCACGCCACCTTTTTTGCCACGTATCACGCGCGTGACTGTTGCGGGATTTGACAGGATCGTCCGGGCCTACATGTCAGCCACTCGGAAGCAGCCTTATATAAAGCGCAGGACGGGGGTTTTTCAATAGTGCGCCCTCATTCCCCCCTCTTCTCCAGATTTCTCCACCGCGTTCGCTTCTACCTCAGTGCCGCTGCTCCGTGCGTGCTGCGCCGGCGACGATGGTGAAGGAGAAGATGGCGGCCCTGGAATGGGCGAAGAAAGCAACGACGAAGGTGAAGGGGAGGGGAACCAGTCGGAGTGGCTCTTCATCAAGGACCGGCCTGCCACCAGGCTGGATCCAGGGCGACTGGATCCGCTCGACAATTAGTCAGGCGGATCTCGACGACCTGGCTGACGGAGGGCTGATCCCCTATGGATCGGCACGGCTCCCGGGGAGGGAGTCTGAGCCGCAGCCTCAGGAGGGTGAGTGCGTTCTTCTGGCCACCCACGTCGACCGTGGGTTTTCTTTGCCGCCCCACCCTTTCTTTCGGGGGTTTCTGAATTTGTTTGGGGCACAACTCCACCACTTCACACCCAACACCATAATGTACCTCGCCGCCTATGTGTCTTTGTGCGAGTGCTTCTTGGGTTGCCGACCTCACTGGGGTCTCTTTAAGCACATCTTCACCTGTCGCTCCCAGACGGTGAAGAAGGCAAATCCGAGTGACGAGAGGACACATGTGATTCAGATGTGTGGGGGCCTTGGGATCCAGTTGAGAGGGAAAAGTTCTTTTCCGACCATGGTTTTGCCTGACTCCGTCCATGGGTGGCAGTCGACTTGGTTTTACTACAAGGACCAGCCGATGCCAGGGCAGTCGACTGGGCTCCCTCCCTTTTCCATGGACGAGTGAGGAAGCCCTCCTCTTTGAAGGTGGTCCCGGAGGATAAGGCGCAGGTGAGGGTGCTGGTCGAGCATGTCGTGCAGCTCATTCGCGACGGGGTGACTGGTCTGGACCTCCTGGAGGTCTTCCTCCGGCGGCGCATCCAACCGCTCCAATTTCGAGATCATCCTATGTGGATGTATTCTCGAACTGAGGACACCACTCGGATCCACCCGGAGGAGATCGATGACGCCACGCTGGAGCGGTGGATGGGAAGCATTACGGGGAACAAGGACAACCCCCGAGGAGCCAGGAGGGTTGTTCCACTCGACCAATCATATGAAGTTGACAAGGTCCAATTCTGCATTTCCGACCGTGATTCTATTTTTTCCATTCTGTCTGTTCGAAATCAACCGACTGACTTTTGTCTTGTTTGCTGTCTTCTAGGTCACGACTGAAATGTACTTGATGCCCAACGGGGCGCAGGAACAAGCCGAGGTGGGAGAGGCGAGTGGAGGTGAAAGTGAGGAGGAGGAGTGGCAAACTGACGGCGAGGGGGAAGAGGTTGAAGACGGCTCCAGCGAGGAGGAGGAGGAAATGGAAGTCGATCCTACTCGCACGGAAAGGCGATCCAAGCTCGCCCACGACCCCGCGAGGGAGCGCGGCAAAGCGGTTGCGTCCGTTGTGCCGTCGAAAAAGTGCCCTCGGACGGTCTCTCCGGCGCCGACTGAAAAAGCGCCAAAGCATCCGCGGGCGGAGTCATCAAAGCCGCCAAAGGCCTTGCCCAAGATGAAAATGGCCATTCCCACCATCTCCGGGTAACAGCAGGATTTGTGTTTCCTTGTTCAGCTCGAGCGAACTTCCGGTCGACTCATCGACTAACCGACTGGTTTCTGAAATCTGCAGTGCTGCTACCTCCGAGACCTCCGCCAAGGACGACGACCAAGAAATGGAAGACACTTTCACCTCCAACCCTGGTACATTCTCTTGTATTTTTCGCTTTTGGTCGATTGGATCTTTGTTTCCAACTCTGGATTTATCTTGCAGCTCCTCGTCACGTCATTGATCTCCCCGATGACGATGATGAGGTGCCCCTGAGGGCAAGGAAGAATAGACAGGCCGCGGCTGGAAAGGCCACTCGGACTGTGTCAGCACCTGAGGTACTGGTTCAAGAAGGTGGCGACATCGCTCGGCATTCTGTGACCTTCGCTGTGCCGCTGACGAGCGCTCGGCCTTCATCGTTGACTGCTGAACCGCCCTCGCTTTTCGCCACACACCACGTCCTAGAGGACCAGGCGGGCGCTGCTAAGGAGGCTATACGCCAGGCGGCGGTTATGATGGAGCAGGTGAAGGCGATCCGGGAAGCCAGCCAAGCGGCTTATGATGCAAGCTCAGCCCTTGAGAGCAATGTCCAGGTTAGTTGGTAACTACCTGTTCTGTTAGGATATGTTATCTGAAGATTTTCTTTCCAAAAATCTTTGTGTCTGTACACCCACTGGGTGTGTCGATTGGGTTTGTAGACTGGTGGGGGCACGCTGAGTGCACCCACTGGGTGTAGTCCCCGGGACTATGGTGGACTGTTGGCAGTCGACTGTAGTCTTTGTAGTTGAAATTTCTTCACTCGGTCTGGTCAGACCATGTCGAGTGGAACATTAGGACCTGTGGGGGCACGCTGAGTGCACCCACTGGGTGTAGTCCCCGAGACTATGGTGGACTGCTGGCAGTCGACTGTAGTCTGAAGAACTCTCTCTTTCCCCTTTTTTTGTAGATTATGATGAGACCATAATCTCTTTGTTCCTTTCGGTCGACTGATCGGATCGAGTCGGTAGAACTAGTGGGGGCACGCTGAGTGCACCCACTGGGTGTAGTCCCCGAGACTACTGTTGAATATTTTGATTCGACTGTAGTCTTAGAAACGTTACTGTTTTTCTCTTAGTCACTCGGAAGCAACCTCTCTTTGATGGCTGTCGACTGACTATTTGCAGAAATCTTGCGAGCTCGTGGCCTGTTACACTGAGTTGGAAAAGAAACATATCTAGCTCGACCTTGACTTGAAACTTGTCTAGGAAAACTTTCAGAAGGCGAAGGACGAGGCAAAAGATACGATTGGTGAGAACTTGATGATTGTTTCCTTCCTTCTGCACATTATTGATTCTGACCTCCTTGTCATTTTGCAGAAAAAATGAAGGAGGCTCTGAAGAAGAAGGACCAGGAACTTGCTGAAGCACAGAAGGTGGCTCTGGATAAAACGAAGCTTGCGGAAGAGAAGCTGACTTCAGTGGGCAAGCTTGAAGAAGAGAACGCCAACTTGAAAGCTGCTCTCGACGCGGCCAACAAGGAAGTCAGCCATCTGAAGAACGACAAGATTGCTCTGAGTGACAAGGCTAGTGAACTGGTTGGCAAGAAGAATGATCTGGAAGCTTATCTGGGAGGGCTCGCCAGGAAGTTGTTCCTCATGCTTGAAGGTAACCTTTCTCACTCGACTGACTTGTCACCGTTGATTCATCGCGGAACTGCTGGTTTATGTTTGACTTGTGTGTACAGAATTCTGCCAAAATTTTGAGGAGGAGACCAGTCGAGTGGAGACAGGCCTGGATCCCATCAACTCTCCTGTGAAGGATGACGCTGCCATGAACGTGCTCCAACTGGAGTCACGAGTCGCTGGTGTGGTTGACTATCTTGCTCGACTGAAGGTTGCGGTGTCGTGAATCGACACGACACTCTGGCTAGGGGAGACGCTTCAGAACTACCTCGAGTCTTTGATGACTCGACTGAATGAAGTCCCAGGCCGAGTGCAAGAGTGGAAGAAGTCTTCTACCAGGTGCGGTGCTGATGTAGCTCTGTCTTTAGTCCGTGTTCACTGCAAAGATGCACGAGAGGAAAAGCTGGCGTCCCTCAAGGTGGCCAATACTAAGAAGCATGACTTCCGATCCTTCATGGAGACATTCATTGCTGCTGCCACTCGGATTGCTGATGGAATCGACCTGGACGAGTTCGTCGCGCCTTCCAGTCCTCCATCGGAGGAGTTCAAAACTTCTATGCTTGATGCCTTAAATTTGCCTCGGAATGCCTAGTGGTTTTTGTAACCGATAAACTTTAATAGGCTTGATGCCTGAGCACTTCTGGATCTGTAGGATGCTATCTAAACTTGGCTTTAACGTTGAATATGCTTGCATTTGTCTTCGAACGAACATTGTTCTTCGCTCCGAATATATTTTTGTGCTTGGGACATGCTCTTGCAGGTTGGAGCATAGATTTCAGTCGACTTGTGTCCTTGCGGCCCAGGATGAAGCGCACATTGTATTTGTGCCGAAGCTCGAAGGAGAAGGTAGGAGTCGACCTGCACATCGCCGTCCTTGTAGAGTGCATGTTGTATTTGTGCCGAAGCCTGTAGGAGAAGGTAACAGACCTGCACCTCGTCGTCCTTGCGGGTCGGAATGATTTTCGTGCTTAGGCGAGTGCTGGGCTGCAGCTAACCTCCGAGTGTGAGGCAGACTCACCACTCGGTAGGATTTTAAACACTTAGGCGAGCACTGGGCTGCAGCTAAGCCTCCGAGTGAGAGGCAGATTCACCACTTGGTAGGATTTCAAATGCTTAGGAGAGTTCTGGACTGCAGCTAAGCCCCCGAGTGAGAGGCAGACTCACCACTCGTTGGATTTTAAACACTTAGGCGAGCACCGGACTGCAGCTAAGCCTCCGAGTGAGAGACAGACTCACCATTCGATAGGATTTCAAATACTTAGGCGAGTACTGAACCGCAGCTAAGCCTCCGAGTGAGAGACAGACTCACCACTCGGTAGGATTTCAAATACTTAGACGAGTACTGGACCACAGCCAAGCCTCCGAGTGAGAGACAGACTCACCACTCGGTAGGATTTCAAATACTTAGGCGAGTACTGGACCGCAGCTAAGCCCCCAAGTGGGAGACAAGCTCACCACTCGGTAGGATTTTTATTGCTTCTCATTGTGTTTGTGTCGTAACTCGAAGGAGAAGGTAGCAGTCGACCTGCACCTGGTCGTCCTTGCGGATCGGAATGAATTTCACACTTAGGCGAGTACTGGACTGCAGCTAAGCCCCCGAGTGGGAGGTTTGCTCTCCACTTGGTAGGATTTTTAAACACTTAGGCGAGTACTGGACTGCAGCTAAGCCCCCGAGTGGGAGGTCTGCTCTCCACTCGGTAGGATTTCAATCACTTAGGCGAGTACTGGACTGTAGCTAAGCCCCCGAGTGGGAGGTTTGCTCTCCACTCGGTAGGATTTTTAAACACTTAGGCGAGTACTGGACTGAAACTAAGCCCCCGAGTGGGAGGTTTGCTCTCCACTCGGTAGGATTTTTAACACTTAGGCGAAACGGGTTCGCAGCTAAGCCCCCGAGTGGGAGGTTTGCTCTTCACTCGGTAGGTTTTCAAACACTTAGGTGAAACGGATTCACAGCTAAGTCTCCGAGTGAGAGGCTTGCTCGTCACTCGGCAGGATTTTTTTTACAAACTTAGGCGAAACAAATTTGCAGCTAAGCCACCCACTGGGGGATTTCTTACATAAGCAAAAGCAGCAACAATTAATGGGAAAATTATAACACTTTTGTCTTTGATAGATAAACTACAGGAATACTTTTATTACATCTCATCCGAGTGAGTACTTAAGTGTAAAAGGGGCGGATCAGATCCGCATTCCAAGCTCGTGGCTCGTCAATCTGGTGATCGACGTTGTAAAGACGGTATGCTCCGTTGTGGAGAACTTTGGTGACGATGAAGGGGCCTTCCCATGTAGGGGCGAGTTTGTGTGGCTTCTGTTGGTCCACTCAGAGGAGCAAGTCTCCTTCTTGGAAGGCTCGGCTCTTCACATTTCTGGCGTAGAATCAACACAAGTCTTGCTGATAGATGGTCGATCAGATCATGGCCATCTCTCTTTCTTCTTCCAGAAGGTCGACTGCGTCCTGCCGGGCTTGCTCTGCTTCGACTTCAGAGTAGAGCTCGACTCGCGGTGCATTGTGAAGCAGGTCACTTGGCAGAACCGCTTCAGCTCCATAGACCAGAAAGAATGGAGTTCTCCCAGTCGACCGATTTGGGGTAGTCCTCAATCCCCAAAGAACTGATGGAAGTTCGTCGACCCACGCGCCTGCTGCGTGCTTGAGATCACGCATCAACCAGGGTTTCAGTCCTTTGAGAATTAGGCCGTTTGCTCTTTCTGCTTGTCCATTCGACTGGGGGTGGGCGACTGAAGCGTAGTCGACTCGTGTGCCTTGAGAAGCGCAGAAGGCTTTGAATTGGTCGGAATCGAAGTTTGACCGATTATCGGTGATGATGCTATGCGGAACTCCATATCTGAATATCAACTCTCTGATGAAGCTGATGGCAGTGCCAGCATAAAGGTTTTTAATAGGCTTGGCTTCGATCCACTTGGTGAACTTGTCGACTGCCACCAGTACATGGGTGAAGCCGCTCCTGCCAGTTCTCAGTGGCCCAACCATATCTAACCCCCAAACAGCGAAAGGCCAGACAATTGGAATGGTCTTCAAGGCTGAGGCGGGCTTGTGTGACATATTGGAGTAGAACTAACATCCTTCACACTTGTCGACTATCTCTTTCGCCATTTCATTTGCTCTGGGCCAGTAAAAACCCGCTCGGTATGCTTTATCCACGATAGTCCGAGAGGACGCATGATGGCCATAGGTCCCCGAGTGGATGTCGTTGAGAATTATTCGACCCTCTTCTGGCGTTATGCATTTCTGGCTGGCTCCAGTCGCGCTTTCTCTGTACAACTGTCCCTTCATGACAGTAAAGGCCTTGGATCGACGGACGATCTGCCGAGCCTCTTCTTCATTCTCTGGGAGCTCTTTCCTTAGGATAGACGCGATGTAAGGCACTGTCCAGTCGGGAGTGATAACCAGAACTTCCATGATTAGGTCGACCACGGCTGGGACCTCAACTTCAGTCGGATCCGTGGCACTTTTTGGCTGTGGGGCTTCTTCGGTGAAAGGATCCTCTTGAACTGATGGCGCGTGGACATGCTCCAAAAACACGCCACTGGGAATGGCTTCTCTCTTGGAACCTATATTCGCCAAGTCATCAGCTGCTTGATTTTTTAGTCGGGGTATGTGATGAAGCTCTAACCCCTCGAATTTCTTCTCCAGCTTTCTTACTGCGTTGCAGTAACCAGTCATAGCTGGGCTTCTGACATCCCACTCCTTCATCACTTGGTTAACCACCAAATCCGAGTCGCCGTAGACCATGAGGCGACGGACGCCGAGTGAAATGGCCATACGCAACCCATACAAAAGTGCTTCGTATTCTGCTTTGTTGTTGGAGGAATCAAAGTGAATCTGGAGTACATATCTGAGCTTGTCTCCTCGGGGGGAAACTAACACTACCCTAGCACCGGAACCATTCAACATTTTAGAGCCATCAAAGAACATGGTCAAGTGCTCCGAGTGAACTTGAGTCGGCAATTGCTGTTCAGTCCACTCGGCGAGGAAATCTGCTATTGCTTGGGACTTGATAGCTTTCTTTGCCTCAAATCTGATATCCAAGGGAAGGAGTTCAATCGCCCATTTTGCCACTCGAGCAGTTGCATCTCTGTTGTGCAGAATCTCTGATAATGGGGCGTCGCTGACGACTGTAATGGTATGGTCAGAGAAATAGTGAGCAACTATCTTCGTGGTCATATAAATCCCATATACAAGCTTCTGATAATGAGGGTATCTTTGCTTTGATGGGGTCAGGACTTCAGAAATATAATATACTGGGCGCTGAACTTTGAAGGCTTTCCCTTCTTCTTCCCGCTCGACCGTAAGTACTGTACTGACGACTTGTCCTGTGGCTGCAATGTAAAGCAGCAAAGGCTCTTTGCTGATCGGAGCAGCAAGCACCGGCTGGGTGGAAAGCAGGGTTTTTAACTCTGCAAACGCTGCATCAGCTTCAGGAGTTCACTCGAACTTGTCTGACTTCTTCATCAGTCGGTAAAGAGGCAATGCCTTTTCACCGAGACGAGAGATGAATCGACTTAAAGCGGCCATGCAACCAGTAAGCTTCTGAACATCGTGCACACGCACAGGTCTTTTCATTCGGAGTATAGTGCCCACTTTCTCTGGATTCGCGTCGATTCCTTGTTCGGAAACGAGAAAACCGAGTAATTTTCCGCCAGGAACTCTGAATGTGCACTTGGATGGATTAAGCTTGATATCATACCTCCTGAGGTTGGCAAATGTTTCAGCGAGGTCAGTCAGCAGGTCGGAACCTTTCCGTGACTTGACCACAATGTCATCCATGTATGCTTCCACATTCCGATTGATTTGAGTGAGCAAACACTTCTGAATCATCCTCATGAACGTGGCTCCGGCATTCTTGAGGCCGAATGGCATGGTGACATAACAGAAGCACCCGAATGGGGTGATGAAAGCTGTTTTGATCTCATCGGGTCCATACAGACGGATCTGATGGTACCCGGAATAGGCGTCTAAGAAAGACAGTCGCTCACATCCCGCAGTCGAGTCGACTATTTGGTCGATGCGGGGAAGAGGAAAATGATCTTTCGGGCAGGCCCGATTGATATGTTTAAAGTCAATGCACATGCGAAGTGACTTGTCCTTCTTGGGGACCATGACAACATTGGCGAGCCACTCGGAGTGGTAAATCTCTCGGATAAACTCTGCTGCTAAGAGCCGAGCCACCTCTTCGCCAATAGCCTTCCTTTTCTGGACGGCGGACCGTCGCAGATGTTCCTTGACAGGTTTTGCCTTTGAATCGACTCGCAGACGGTGCTCAGCCAGCCCCCTGGGTACACCTGGCATGTCAGAAGGTTTCCATGCAAAGATGTCCCAGTTCTCACGGAGGAACTGGATGAGCGCTTCTTCCTATTTGGGATCGAGTGTTGTGGAGATATTAGTCGGAGCAGCGTTGGGGTCGGTCGGGTGGATGTGAACTGGTTTTGTCTCACCGGACGACTGAAACGCTGATTCCGTAGCGGGCTTCTTGGCTCGCAACAAATCACTCGGGTCTGCATTTCTCTGGTGTTCCTGCCACTCTTCTGCTACCATCTGAGCATCGGCGATCTTTGAGCCTTTCTGAAAGCACTCTTCCGCCTTCTTCCGATTGCCAGTAACAGTGATCACACCTTTGGGGCCAGGCATCTTTAATTTGAGGTACACGTAGCATGGTCGAGCCATAAAACATGCATAAGCTGGCCTGCCCAAAATAGCGTGATAGGCACTTTGGAAATCCACAACCTCAAATGTCAACTTTTCTTTGCGGAAGTTTTTGGAATCACCAAAAACCACATCGAGAGCAATCTGGCCGAGTGACGCGGCCTTCTTGCCAGGAATGACACCATAGAAACTCATGTTGCTTGTGCTGAGTCTGGACATCGGAATGCCCATCCCTTTCAGCGTCTCTGCATACAATATATTCAAACTACTGCCACCATCCATCAACACTTTAGTCAGTCGAGTGCCTTCGACGACTGGGTCGACCACCAGAGCTTGAGTCCCAGGGGTGGCTATGTGCGTCGGGTGATCAGACTGGTCGAATGTGATGGCCGTCTGAGATCACTTCAGATAATTGGGTGTCGTCGGAGCAACCATATTCACCTCTCGGTTTATAACTTTCAGTCGACTTTTGCTCTCAACGTCAGCAAAAATCACTAGAGTGGAATTGACCTGAGGATATTCCTCATCACTATCCCCCTTGTCCTCAACTTTGTCCGACTCTTTTTCCTTATCCTTGGACTGTTTCCCCTGGAACTGCTGTATCAGGAGTCGACACTGTCGAGTGGTATGCTTCGGGTAAATGAAATTACCCTCTTCATCTTTCTTCGTGTGGATGTGACATGGTAAATCCATCACGTCATTTCCCTCTTTATCCTTCACTTTCTTCGGGTTCCAAGGCCCTTTGGGCTTTCCTTTGAACTTTCCTTGAGTCACAGCCAAGGCTTCTCCAGTAGCAGCTGGCTCGGCTTTCCACTTTTGCTTCCGACTGGAGTTCCCTCCTCCAGTTTCCTGGGCGACTGACTTGTGCTTGCCACTCCGGAGCCGATCCTCTTCCTCACCATTGGCATATTTGGTGGCTATCTCCATCATTCGACTCAGAGACATGTCTCCAGTTCGACCGAATTTCAGGCTTAGCTCTCTATACTTAACGCCTTCCTTGAAGGTGCAGACTGCCTGGTGATCAGATACATTCTCTACCGTGTGATGTAATGTGATCCATCTCTGGATGTAATCTCTCAAAGTCTCATTCGACTTCTGCACACAAGATTGCAGCTCTGTCAGTCCTGCTGGTCGCTTGCATGTTCCTTCAAACGTTCTGACAAACACTCGGGAAAGATCTTCCCACGTGTAAATGTTGCTGGGTGTCAACTGATTCAACCATGCTCTGGCCGATCCCTCCAACATAAGAGGCAGATGTTTCATGGCCACCTCATCATTTACGCCGCCGATCTGGACAGCCACTCAGTAGTCTTCAAGTCAAGTATCAGGCTTAGACTCACCATTGAACTTACTGACTCCAGTCGCCAACCTGAAGTTGGGGGGAATCACTGCGGCCCTGATGGCTCTGCTGAAACACTCTGGTCCTGAGACATGCACTCGGCTACTGGCGGGTTCATCTCTGTCGTGACCCTTTCTGTGAGCTATGTTCCAGTCGACCAGACCTTGAACGATGATGGACCTTGCATCAAAGCCTGGTTCCCTGGGGTCGACTGGAATCATTCGCCCACCTCTATCATCCTGCTGTCGAGGTGCGTAGGATCCATCCCTTGGGGGAGGGGTGGGCACTCGACGTCGATCATCGCGATCGAATCAGTGATCATACTGCTCACGGTTCTTGTACTGATCGTGCCGGTCTCCATGCCCCTCACGCCTCGGGGGAGATCTGGGGCTATGAGCCGACTGGACTGTATTCGCAGCCACGGATCTGCTGTGAATCCTGTTCCGCGACTATGATACAGCTCAATTCTGATCTCCTGCTGCATGGAGCAAATCTTTGATCTGCATCAAGCCTCTGCCAGCCTCTGACTGGGAAGGCTGAATTGACTCTGCTATATGGGCTGCAGCTGCTAGATTCTGAATCGGAGTTCGATATACCTGAGTCGGTGGTGGAAAGAGCTGACGTCGACTGGAGTCTGGAACCCGTTGCCGCGCACGCTCGTCGAGTGCTCGCTGAAGGTTCTCCAGTCGAGTGCGCTCAGCCAAGTTGGCCAAGCGCGTCTCCTCTAAGGCGCGAGCCTCAGGGGTTTCTCCAACGATAGGAGTGTGAAGTGCATCCATGTTCCGGCGGCGAAGTTCTTCCCTCTGCAGCGAATTGAGGGGCTCGGGAAGGTACTCTTCATGGTCGTGCGACGGATCGCCTCCACCGTCGCCTCCTCCGGCGCCGGGAAAACCGGGGGGACCGTGTGGTCCATTGACCATCAGGACCTCCATCGCTGGATCACTGCTGTCGCACTCGGATGCAGTCTCTGCGGAGCCAGTCGACAGGTCGAACAGGCCGTAGAGAGATTCGTCGGGCTCGATTGCCGCGACTTGGGCGGTGGTCGACTGGCGAGCCACCGCGTGCCTCACCCACCGCTGAAGCCTCGACCGACCGGAGCGCTTGCGCCGGCGGGAAGCAGGGAGGGAGGATGACACAAAAACCGGTCGATACTGGGTCGACGGTTGCCGCAGGAGGACACCGCGGACGCACGCGCGAAAGTGCATCGCTCCGCGGACTGGGAGCGCGTCGACGTCGAGCGGAGCCTCCTGAAGCCAGGCAGAGTCGTCGGCGACGAACGTGAGCGCGCCGAGACGGATCTCGCGGCCCTCAACCAAAACTCCGCCTGAAACCATGATGAAGGAGATCGGAAAAAATTGCAACTTCTCCAATAAGTCGCTAAGACACCTGCCCCACGGTGGGCGCCAACTGTCGTGGTTCTAAGTCTGACAGTAGTGTAGGGGGGTACTAAGGGAGAGGCAAGATCCTAGCTATGGAGTAGTTGTACACGCAAGAGTTTTACGAGTTCAGGCCCTTCTCGGAGGAAGTAACAACCCTACGTCTCGGTGCCCGGAGGCGGTCGACTGGATTATATGCGTGTGAGTTACAGGGGTGCGAACCCTTTACACTGAGGAGGGGGGGGGTGGCTTATAATGAGTTCGCCAGACCCCTCCGGCCCTTAGTTATGCAGGGTTTAAAGTACATTAAGATAGGGGGTTACTAGTAACGCCCACATAAAGTGCTATGAAGACCATAAAGGCTACTTAATGACAGACTGTTGCATGCAGAGTGACTTTAAATCTCCTGGCTGTCGAGTGGTTAGCTTCATGGTCGAGTGGTTATCTTCATGGTCGTGTGTCCTCGAGTCTGTCGAGTGGAACACCTCTAGGTCGACTGACAGGTGGTTTCTTTTAGAGATGTCCTTGGGTAGGGTAGCTTGGACAGGTCCATGACCCTACCCTAGGTACATAGCTTCATCAGCGCCCCCACCTTTCTAGGTTGCGTGAGATGGGGTGGAAGGGGTGCACAACTCCTTAGTGGGTTGGTGTGCCCCCTCCCCTTGGCCCATAAGGCCCCGAACACTTGTCGGGGCCTCCAAAACTCCTTTCAGTCACACTGGTCGTCACCCGGAACAATTCCGAACTCCAATACCCTTCGTCCAATATATTGATCTTCACCTCCGGACCATTCCGGAGTTCCTCGTCACATCCGGGATCTCATCCGGGACTCCGAACAACCTTCGGTAACTACATACTATTCCCATTACAACTCTAGCATCAGCGAACCTTAAGTGTTTAGACCCTACGGGTTCGGGAACCATGCAGACATGACCGAGATACCTCTCCGGTCAATAACCAATAGTGGGATCTGGATACCCATATTGGCTCCCACATGTTCCACGATGATCTCATCGGACGAACCACTATGTCGGGGATTCAATCAATCCCATACACAATTCCCTTTGTCTATCAGTTTGTTACTTGCCCGAGATTCGATCGTTGGTATCCCCATACCTTGTTCAATCTCGTTATCGGCAAGTCTCTTTACTCATTACATAACGCATGATCCCATGGTTAACTCATTAGTCACATTGAGCTCATTATGATGATGCATTACCAAGTGGGCCCAGAGATACCTCTCCATCATACGGAGTGACAAATCCCAGTCTTGATTCGTGCCAACCCAACAGACACTTTCGGAGATACCTTTAGTGCACCTTTATAGCCACCTAGTTACGTTGTGACGTTTGGTACACACAAAGTATTCCTACGGTATCCGGGAGTTGCACAATCTCATGGTCTAAGGAAAGATACTTGACATTAGAAAAGCTCTAGTAAACGAACTACACGATCTTGTGCTATGCTTAGGATTGGGTCTTGTCCATCACATCATTCTCCTAATGATGTGATCCTGTTATCAATGACATCCAATGTCCATGGTTAGGAAACCATAACCATCTATTTATCAACGAGCTAGTCAACTAGAGGCTTACTAGGGACATGTTGAGGTGTATGTATTCACACATGTATTACGGTTTCAAGTTAATACAATCATAGCATGAACAATAGACAATTATCATTAACAAGGAAATAGAATAACAACCATTTTATTATTGCCTCTAGGGCATATTTCCAATAGTCTCCCACTTGCACTAGAGTCAATAGTCTAGCTCACATCACTATGTGATTGTAATGAATCCAACACCCATGGGGTTTGATCATACCTCGCTTATTAGTCAATGGGTCTGAACCTTTCAGATCCGTGTGTGCTTTACAAATCTCTATGTCATCTTGTAGATGCAGCTACCATGTGCTATTTGGAGCTATTCCAAATAACTACTCTACTATATGAATCCGGTTTACTACTCAGAGTCATCCAGATTGGTGTCAAAGTTTGCATCAACGTAACCCTTTACGACGAACTCTTTGACCACCTCCATAATCGAGAAAATTCTTTAGTCCAATGAGGATAACTTTGACCGCTGTCCAGTGATCCATTCCTAGATCACTCATGTACCCCTTGACTGACTCATGGCAAGGCACACTTCGGGTGCGGTACACAACACAGTATACAGTAGAGCTTACGCCTAAAGCATAGGGGACGGCCTTCGTCCTTTCTCTCTCTTCTGCCGTGGTAGGTCCTGAGTCTTACTCACACCTTATAACATGGCCAAGAACTCCTTCTTTGCCGATCTATTTTGAACTCCTTCAAAATCTTGTCACGGTATGTATTCATTTGAAAGTACTATCAAGCGATTTTGATCGACCCTTATAGATCTTGATGCTCAATGTTCAAGTAGCTTAATCCAGGTTTTCATTGAAAAACACTTTTCAAATAACCCAATATGGTTTCCAGAAATTCTACATCATTTCCGATCAACAATATGTCAACAACATATACTCATCAGAAATTCTATAGTGCTCCCACTCACTTCTTTGGAAATACAAGTTTCTCATAAACTTTGTATAAACTCAAAATATTTGATCATCTCATCAAAGTGTATATTCCAATTCCGAGATGCTTACTCGAACCTTTCCTCAAGAAAATCATCAAGGAAATAACATTTTGACATCCTATCTGCAAGATGCAGTAACTGCTAATATAATTCCAATAGACTCTTAGCATCGCTGCGAGTGAGAAAGTCTCATCGTAGTCAACTCCTTGAACTTGTCAGAAAACATCTTAGCGACAAGTCGAGCTTTCTTAATGGTGACACTTACCATCATTGTCCGTCTTCCTTTTGAAATCATCTGTACCCAATAGCCTTACGACCATCAAGTAGTTCTTCCAAAGTCTACACTTTGTTTTCATACATGGATCCTCTCTCGAATTTTATGGCCTCGAGCCATTCGTCGGAATCCTGGCCCACCATCGCTTCTCCATAGCTTGTAGGTTCATTGTTGTCTAGCAACATGACCTCCAAGACAGATTACATACCACTCTGAAGTAGTACGCGTCCTTGGCGACCTACGAGGTTTGGTAGTGACTTGATCCGAAGTTTCATGATCACTATCATCAGCTTCCACTTCAATTGGTGTAGGCGCCACAAGAACAACTTCATATGCCCTGCAACACACTGTTGAAGTGATGATTCAATAACCTCATCAAGTCTCCACCATCTCCCACTCAATTCCTTCGAGAGAAACTTTTCCTCGAGAAAGGACCCATTTCTAGAAACAATCACTTTTGCTTCAGGATCTGAAATAGGAGGTATACCCAACTGTTTCGGGTGTCCTATGAAGATGCATTTATTCGCTTTGGGTTCGAGCTTATCAGGCTAAAACTTTTCACATAAGCGTCGCAGCCCCAAACTTTTAAGAAACGATAACTTAGGTTTCTCTAAACCATAGTTCATACGGTGTCATCTCAACAGAATTACGTGGTGCCCTATTTAAAGTGAATGCGGGTGTCTCTAATGCCTAACCCATAAATGATAGTGGTAATTCGATAAGAGACATCATGGTATGCACCACATCATAGGGTGCAGCTATGATGTTCGGACACACCATCACACTATGGTGTTCCAGGTGGCATTAGTTCTAAAACAATTTCCACAATGTCTTAATTGTGCACCAAACACGTAACTCAGATATTCATCTCTATGATCATATCATAGACATTTTATCCTCTTGTCACGACGATCTTCAACTTTACTCCGAAATTACTTGAACCTTTCAAAAATTCAGACTTTTGCATCAAGTAAATATACTCAACATCTACTCAAATCATCTGTGAAATAAAAACATAACGATATCCAGTGCATGCCTCAACACTCATTGGACTACACACATCAAAAAGTATTACTTCCAACAAGTTGCTTTCTTTTTCCATCTCATGAAAATGAGGCCTTTCAGTCATATTGCAGATGTGGTATGATTTGCATGTCTCAAGTGATTCAAAATCAAGTGAGTCCAAACGATCCATCTGCATGGAGTTTCTTCATGCGTATATACCAATAGACATGGTTCACATGTCTCAAACTTTTCAAAAAACGAGTGAGTCCAAAGATCCATTAACATGGAGCTTCTTCATGCTTTTTATACCAATATGACTCAAATGGCAGTGCCACAAGTAGGTGGTACTATCATTACTATCCTATATCTTTTGGCATGAACATGTGTATCACTACAATCAAGATTCAATAAACCATTCATTTTAGGTGCAAGACCATTGAAGGCATTATTCAAATAAACAGAGTAACCATTATTCTCCTTAAATGAATAACCGTACTACGATAAACATAATCCAATCATGTATATGCTCAACGCAAACACCAAATAACAATTATTTAGGTTTAACACCAATCCCGATGTCAGAGGGAGCGTGCGATGTTTGATCACATCAACCTTGGAAACACTTCCAACACATGTCGTCACCTTGCCTTTAGCTAGTCTCCGTTTATTCTGTAGCCTTTTATTTCGAGTTACTAACACTTAGCAACTAAACCGGTATCAACTATCCTGGTGCTACTAGGAGTACTAGTAAAGTACACATTAATATAATGTATATCCAATATACTTCTGTCGACCTTGCCAGCCTTCTCATCTACCAAGTATCTAGGGCAGTTCCGTTTCAGTGACCGTTCCCCTCATTACAGAAGCACTTAATCTTGGGTTTGGGTTCAACCTTGGGTTTCTTCACTAGAGCAGCAACTGATTTGTCGTTTCATGAAGTATCCCTTCTTGCCCTTGCCCTTCTTTGAAACTAGTGGTTTCACTAACCATCAACAATTGGTGCTCCTACTTGATTTCTACTTTCACGGTGTCAAACATCGCGAATAGCTCAAGGATCATCATATCTATCCATGATATGTTATAGTTCATCATGAAGCTCTAGTAGCTTGGTGGCAGTGACTTTTGAGAAACATCACTATCTCATCTGGAAGATTAACTCCCACTCGTTTCAAGCCATTATGGTACTCAGACAATCTGAGCACATGCTCAACGATTGATCTTTTCTCCCTTAGTTTGCAGGCTAAGAAACTTGTCGGAGGTCTGACACCTCTTGACGAGGGCACGAGCCTGAAATCCCAATTTTAGCTCTTGGAACATCTCATATGTTTCACGGCGTTTCAAAAATGTCTTCGGCGCCTCAATTCTAAACTGTTTAACATTATGCACTGAACTATCACGTAGTCATGAAAACGTGTATGTCAGATGTTCGCAACATCCACAGAAGACGCTCGAGGTTCAGCACACCGAGCGGTGCATTAAGGACATAAGCCTTCTCCGCAACAATGAGGATAATCCCCAGTTTACGAACCCAGTCCGCATAATTACTACTATCAACTTTCAACAAAATTTTCTCTAGGATCATATCTAAAATAGTAGAACTAAAGCGCAAGCTACGACATAATTTTCAAAGACCTTTTGACTATGTTCATGATAATTAAGTTCATCTAATCAGATTATTTAATGAACTCCACTCAGATAGACATCCCTCTAGTCATCTAGGTGATACATGATCCGAATCGACTAGGCCGTGTCCGATCACCACGTGAGACGGACTAGTCATCAACTGTGAACATCTCCATGTTGATCGCATCTACCATATGACTCATGTTCTACCTAATGGTCTCTCGTGTTCCGAGGCCATGTCTGTACATGCTAGGCTCATCAAGTCAACCTAAGTGTCTCGCGTGTGTAAATCTAGCTTACACCCATTGTATGTGAACGTTAGAATCTATCACACCCGATCATCACGTGGTGCTTCGAAACAACGAACCTTCGTAATGGTGCACAGTTAGGGGGAACACTTTCTTGAAATTTTAGTGTGGGATCATCTTATTTATGCTACTGTCATTCTAAGAAAATAAGGTGTAAACATGACAAACATCACATGCAAATCATAAAGTGACATGATATGGCCAATATCATTTTGTGCCTTTGATCTCCATTTTCGAGGCGCGGCATCATCACCATCGTCACCCGCATGACACCATGATCTCCATCGTCGTGTCTTCATGAAGTTGTCTCGACATACTTCTACTACTATGGCTAACGGTTAGCAATAAAGTGAAGTAACTACATGGCGTTTTCATTGACATGTAGGTCATACAATAAATTAAGAAAACTCCTATGGCTCCTGCCGGTTGTCATACTCATCGACATGCAAGTCGTGATTCCTATTACAAGAACATGATCAATCTCATACATCACACATATCATTCATCACATCCTTTTGTCCATATCACATCACATAGCATACCCTGCAAAGACAAGTTAGACGTCCTCTAATTGTTGTTGCATGTTTTACGTGGCTGCTATGGGTTTCTAGCAAGAACGTTTCTTACCTATGCAAAAGCCACAACAGTGATATGCCAATTGCTATTTACCCTTCATAAGGACCCTTTTCATCGAATCCGATTCGACTAAAGTGGGAGAGACAGACACCCGTGAGGGAGTCCTGGATTAAGGGGTCCTCGGCCGTCCGGACTATGTGACACGGGCTGAACTGTTGGGCCATGAAGATACAAGACAGAAGACTTTTTCCAGTGTCCGGATGGGACTCTCCTTGGCGTGGAAGGCAATCTTGGTGATTCGGATATGTAGATTCCTTTCTCTGTAACCGACCTTGTACAACCCTAGCCCCCTCCAGTGTCTATATAAACCGGAGGGTTTAGTCCATAGGGCATAATCATAATCATACAGGCTAGACTTCTAGGGTTTAACCCTTATGATATCGTGGTAGATCAACTCTTGTATTACTCATATTCATCAAGATCAATCAAGCAGGAAGTAGGGTATTACCTCCATAGAGAGGGCCCGAACCTGGGTAAACATCGTGTCCCCCGTCTCCTGTTACCATCGACCTTAGACGCACAGCTCGGGACCCCCTACCCAAGATCCGCCGGTTTTGACACCGACATTGGTGCTTTCATGGAGAGTTCCGCTGTGACATCGAAGACAGGATTGATGGCTCGCCTTATTATCAAGGACAATATCACCTCCGGAGGAGCCCTGGCCTCAGGCCAAACCCTCCGGCTGGGCGGCTTTATCATGACCGCACGTTCGGCCGTTAAGCCGATGATGACTTCTCGGGCCATCAAAAATCACCTCCGTGTCGACTCCGAATACTCCAAACGGATGGATCCGGCGGAGTTGTCATCTTTGAACAAACCCCTAGATTGCATCACCGCCTTGGGGGTCGCTACAGACTACGATCGGATTGGGCTTAAACCCGATTAGAGAGAAATCAAATCTCCGCCGATCACCCATCAGATAGCGGTAGTAGAGGAGCAACACAACAACTCTCCCTCTATATTGAGGACGAACTATGTTTAGATTTCTGAACTCGAAGAGCCAGATACCCGTCTATGGAAAGACGAGCCCCGCCCTCCGAACCTAGAGTTGGACGGTGGACCGGAAAAATTGGTTGATATCCCGAAGCCCGAACTATTAAGCTCAGAAGTTTCTCAGACTCCGGATCCCAAATCAGGTCAGGGTTCGGATTCAAATCCACCCACCCACCCAGATACACGCGATCTTACGTACATACGACAGCTGTCTGAGGAAACAGTCCATCACTTTTGGGCAAGATTCCTCCTTGTCAAGGACAAGATCAAAGATTGCCGTGACAAAGACGCGATCTCATTATTCTGAAGCAATTGCATGGACGAGGGAATCCTCAATGCCATTAACTGCCATCGCGTATTACAGTTTGCTGACTTGGCAACCATAGTACACAAGTATTGTGCAATGGAAAGCGCCTGGGAAACTCAGGCAGCTCCTTGGGAGCCACCGACTTCCACCCAACCCCTCACCCGGGCAAAAAGGACGCACCCTCATCGGTCGCCCGATCCAATAGTAAAGAAATCAAAGCCCATTACGGGGCACAGACCGTTCTAGAGGGATGGCTCGACAGGCCATGCAAAATACACACAACACTGGATACCATACCAACCCACAGCCTTAGAGCATGTTGGATACTCTGGAAAGTGACCAAGAGCGGCGAGGATCTCCTCATCAAAAATACCGCAGAGCAACACCCCACGGAAGACAACGACCTTAGAGTATTGACGGTCTTTGAGACATTCGCCTCAAACAATAGGCACAAAAGGGCTCTCCGCGGCCTCGCTGAAGTCTGCCAAGTCGCAGCAATAAACCCCTAGATTGACACAGCCATAACTTTTAATGCCGGTGACGAACCAAAATTCAGGACAGTCCGGGCACCTGCCGCCCTGGTCCTCAGTCCGATCGTGGACGGCTTTCGGCTTACCAAACTGCTCATGGATGGCGGCAACGGACTAAACCTCATTTACAAGGAAACTCTCAATAAAATGGAAATAGACAGGAGCCACATTGAGCAAAGTAGCACGACCTTCCGAGGAATCATTCCCAGTCGGGAGGCACGATGCGCGGGAAAAGTCACACTCGATGCGGTATTCGGCACGCCGGAGAACTATCGGTCTGAAGAGATAACCTTCCAAGTAGCCCCTTTCAACAGTGGATATCAGGCCTTATTAGGGTGAGATGCATTTGCACGCTTCCAAGCTATACCTCATTAGGGGTACATGAAGCTCAAGATGCCCGGGCCCAATGGTATTATCACTCTTGCCAGCGATCCGGACATAGCACTCCGCGCCGAAAACAAGACCGCAGCCCTGGCCCTCGAGGCATTGTCTGAAGCCCTCGTGGCCGAAGAGTTAACTGCACTATGCTCCACAGTGGATAGGGACGACGTGATCCTGGACAAGCGACCCAAATCCACCTCCTTTAAACCAGCAGACGAACTAGTCAAATTTCAAGTCCACCCAACGGACTCCAAGAAGACAACATCCATCAGAGCATAGCTGGACCCAACGGTTGACGCTGCACTGCGAGCGTTCCTACGTGAAAATTGGGACATATTCGCCTGGCACCCCTCTGATATGCCAAGGATCCCACGCAGGCTGGCCGAACATAGCCTAAACATACTAAAGGGATACAAACCGGTCAAGCAAACACTACGGTGCTTTTCCGAACCCAAACAACAAGCTATTGGGGAGGAGCTAGCCAAGTTACTCGAGGCCGGATTCATCAGAGAAATAAAACACCTGGACTGGCTAGCAAACCTGGTGATGGTACCAAAGAAGGACAAATCCTGGCGCCTATGTGTCGATTTCAAAGACCATAACAAGGCCTGCCCTAAGGATCCCTTCCCCCTCCCCTGCATCGATCAGATTATCGATGCTACTGCAGGACATGACTCACTGTGTTTCCTTGACGCATACTCCGGATACCATCAAATCAAGATGAAGTAGTTCGATCAAGCTGCAACAACATTATTACCCCATACGGACCGTTCTGCTTGAACACTATGCCATTTGGACTCAAAAACACCGGTGCCACCTATCAACACATGATTCAAGCATGCCTGGAGAAACAGATCGGCAAGATAGTTGAAGCATACGTCGATGACGTCGTCATCAAAACCAGGCACGTCGAGTCATTAATAGACGATCTACGTCTCACATTCGACAACCTCCGTACATATGACATCAAGCTTAATCCGAAAAAGTGTGGTTTTGGCGTTCCCGCTGAAAAACTACTGGGCTTCATCGTTTCAATAGAGGAATTGAGGCGAACCCAGCTAAAATTTGAGCTTTGTCACAGTTGGCTACGCCAACAGACCCAGGTTTAAGCCGCTTTATCTCTAGATTAGGAGAAAAAGCATTGCCGCTTTATCGCCTTCTCCGCCGCACCGAACACTTCGAGTGGACGGACGCGGCAATGACCGGACTGGAAGAAATAAAGGCACTTTTAGCGAGCAACCCAATCCTGGCCGCACCAAACGTCGGTGAACCCATGTTATTATACAGATCAGCAACACACCAAGTCATGAGTGCGGTGCTCGTCGTCGAACGAGAAGAGGATGGACACAAATTCCCGCTTCAAAAGCCGGTATACTACGTATCTACTGTCCTCACACCATGCAAATCCTGGTACCCTCATTAGCAAAAAATAGCATACGCGGTCTTAATGGCATCATAAAACTACGACACTACTGTCAAGAGTGCTCAATCACGATGGCCTCCGAAGTACCACTCAACGACATAATAAACAACCTCGACACTATGGGCCAGATTGCAAAATGGGCCATTGAGCTCCTCCCATTTGACATAACATACAGACCACGCCGGGCAATTAAGTCCCAAGTACTGGCCGACTTCATCGCCGAATGGACCGAGGCCGAACTCCCTAAAGAGTATGGCACATATTCCAACTGGGTCATGCACTTCGACGGTTCCAAAATGCTGGCAGGCCTAGGAGCGGGTATTGTCCTGACATCGCCCATTGGAGACACAGTCCAGTATGTACTCCAAATATTATACACAGACTCTAACAATGCAGCCGAATACGAGGCCTTATTGCATGGTCTTCGGATGGCTGTCTCCATGGGCATACAACGCCTGGAAGTGCGCGGAGATTCAAACCTCGCAATAGCTAAGATAAATGGAGATTTCGATGCCAAAGATCCGAAGATGGTGACTTACTGCAACGCTGTTCTCAAAATGTTGGCTCGGTTCGAGGGGCTAGAGTTTCATCTTGTGGCTCGAGAAAGTAATCAAGCGGCAGATGTCCTTGCTCGCATTGGTGCTAAGCGAAACCCCGTCCCACCAAACATCTTTCTGGAAAGGCTCTTCAAGCCATCCATGGTGTGGCAAGGGGAGAGCAGCAATATCAGTCTGGATCCGACTATAACCCCAGATTCCGAACACACCGATATCATCGGGGGCTCAGCCACCGAAATAACACCGTTGGCCTATCTTATCATGGAAGTCATTGCCACATGGACCGAACCCTTCTTGGCCTACCTTAATAGGCAAGAACTATTGGAAATATGCCCTAGAGGCAATAATAAAATGATTATTATATTTCCTTGTTCATGATAATTGTCTATTATTCATGCTATAATTGTATTATCCGGAAATCGTAATACATGTGTGAATACATAGACCACAACATGTCCCTAGTAAGCCTCTAGTTGACTAGCTCGTTGATCAACATATAGTCATGGTTTCCTGACTATGGACATTGGATGTCATTGATAATGGGATCACATCATTAGGAGAATGATGTGATGGACAAGACCCAATCCTAAGCATAACACAAGATCGTGTAGTTCGTTTGCTAGAGCTTTTCCAATGTCAAGTATCATTTCCTTAGACCATGAGATCGTGTAACTCCTGGATACCGTAGGAGTGCTTTGTGTGTACCAAACGTCACAATGTAACTGGGTGACTATAAAGGTATACTACGGGTATCCCCAAAAGTATCTGTTGGGTTGACACAGATCGAGACTGGGATTTGTCAATCCGTATGACGGAGAGGTATCTCTAGGCCCACTCGGTAATGCATCATCACAATGAGCTCAAAGTGACCAAGTGATTGGTCACGGGATCATGCATTATGGTACGAGTAAAGTGACTTGCCGGTAACGAGATTGAACGAGGTATTGGGATACCGACCATCGAATCTCGGGCAAGTAACGTACCGATTGACAAAAGGAATTGTATACGGGATTACTTGAATCCTCGACATCGTGGTTCATTCAATGAGATCACCGTGGAACATGTGGGAGCCAACATGGGTATCCAGATCCCGCTGTTGGTTATTGGCCGGAGAGCTATCTCGGTCATGTCTGCATGATTCCCGAACCCGCAGTGTCTACACACTTAAGGTTCGGTGACGCTAGGGTTGTAGAGATATTAGTATGCGGTAACCCAAAAGTTGTTCGGAGTCCCGGATGAAATCCCGGACGTCACGAGGAGTTCCAGAATGGTCCTTAGGTGAAGAATTGTATATAGGAAGTCCAGTTTCGGCCACCGGGAAAGTTTCGGGGTTCACCGGTATTGTACTGGGACCACCGGAAGGGTCCTGGGGGTCCACCGGGTGGGGCCACCTATCCCAGAGGGCCACATGGGCTGAAGTGGGAAGGGAACCAGCCCCTGGTGGGCTGGTGCGCCCCCCCTTGGGCCTCCCCTACGCCTAGGGTTGGAAACCCTAGGGGTGGGAGGGCGCCCCAGTTGACTTGGGGGGCAAGTCCCCCCCTAGGCCACCCCCCTTGAGATGGGATCTCTAGGGGGCCGACGCACCCCTAGGCCCCCTATATAAAGAGGGGCGAGGGAGGGCAGACGCACCCTAGTCCCTGGCGCCTCCCTCTCCCCACGTACCACCTCTCCCTCTCGCTGAGCTTGGCGAAGCCCTGCCGAGATCGCCGCTACTTCCACCACCACGCCGTCGTGCTGCTGGATCTCCATCAACCTCTCCTTTCCCCTTGATGGATCAAGAAGGAGGAGACGTCTTCCCAAACCGTACGTGTGTTGAACGCGGAGGTGCTATCCGTTCAGCACTAGGATCTTCGGTGATTTGGATCATGACGAGTACGACTCCCTCAACCCCGTTCTCTTGAATGCTTCCGCTCGTGATCTACAAGGGTATGTAGATGCACTCCTCTCTCTCGTTGCTAGATGACTCCATAGATTGATCTTGGTGAAGCGTAGAAATTTTTTATTTTCTACAACGTTCCCCAACAGTGGTATCAGACCCAGGTTTATGCGTAGTTTCTTTGCACAAGTAGAACACAAATTTGTTGTGGGCGTAGATGTTGTCAATTTTCTTGCCACTACTAGTATTATCTTGTTTCGGCGGCATCATGGGATGAAGCGGCCTGGACCGACCTTACACGTACGCTTACGTGAGACAGGTTCCACTGACTGACATGCACTAGTTGCATAAGGTGGCTAGCGGGTGTCTGTCTCTCCCACTTTAGTCGGATCGGATTCGATGAAAAGGGTCCTTATGAAGGGTAAATAGAAATTGGCATATCACGTTATGGCTTTCACGTAGGTAAGAAACGTTCTTGCTAGAACCCTATTGCAGCCACGTAAAAACATGCAACAACAATTAGAGGACGTCTAACTTGTTTTTGCAGCATATGCCTTGTGATGTGATATGGACAAAAGGTTGTGATGAATGATATATATGTGATGTATGAGATCATGTTCTTGTAATAGGAATCATGACTTGCATGTCGATGAGTATGACAACCGGCAGGAGCCATAGGAGTTGTCTTAATTATTGTATGACCTGCGTGTCAATGAATAAACGCCATGTAATTACTTTACTTTATTGCTAAACCGCTAGCCATAGTAGTAGAAGTAATAGTTGGCGAACAACTTCATGGAGACACGATGATGGAGATCATGGTGTCATGCCGGTGACGAAGATGATCATGGCGCGCCGAAGATGGAGATCAAAGGAGAAATATGATATTGGCCATATCATGTCACTATTCGATTGCATGTGATGTTTATCATGTTTTTGCATCTTATTTGCTTAGAACAATGGTAGTAAATAAGATGATCCCTCATAATAATTTCAAGCAAGTGTTCCCCCTAACTGTGCGTCATTGCGAAAGTTCGTTGTTTCGAAGCACCACGTGATGATCGGGTGTGATAGATTCCAACGTCCACATACAACGGGTGTAAGACAGATTTACACATGCAAAACACTTAGGTTAACTTGACGAGCCTAGTATGTACAGACATGGCCTCGGAACACAAGAGACCGAAAGGTCGAACATGAGTCGTATGGAAGATACCATCAACATGGAGATGTTCACCGATGATGACTAGCCCGTCTCACGTGGTGATCGGACACGGCCTAGTTGACTCGGATCATGTATCACTTAGATGACTAGAGGGATGTCTAATCTGAGTGGGAGTTCATTAAATAATTTGATTAGATGAACTTAATTATCATGAACTTAGTCTAAAAAACTTTGCAAAATGACTTGTAGATCAAATGGCCAACGCTCATGTCAACCTCAACTTCAACGCGTTCCTAGAGAAAACCAAGCTGAAAGACGATGGCCACAACTATACGGACTGGGTCCGGAACCTGAGGATCATCCTCATAGCTGCCAAGAAAGCATATGTCCTAGAAGCACCGCTAGGTGAAGTACCCATCCCAGAGAACCAAGACGTTATGAACGCTTGGCAGTCACGTGCTGATGATTACTCCCTCGTTCAGTGTGGCATGCTTTACAGCTTAGAACCGGGGCTCCAAAAGCATTTTGAGCAACACGGAGCATATGAGATGTTCAAAGAGCTGAAAATGGTTTCCAAGCTCATGCCTGGGTAGAGAGATATGAAGTCTCCGACAAGTTCTATAGTTGTAAGATGGAGGAAAATAGTTCTGTCAGTGAGCACATACTCAAAATGTCTGGGTTGCACAACCGCTTGTCCCAGCTAGACATTAACCTCCCGGACGAGGCGGTCATTGACAGAATCCTTCAGTCGCTCCCACCTAGCCACAAGAGCTTTGTGATGAACTACAATATGCAGGGGATGGTGAAAACTATTCCTGAAGTATTTTCAATGCTGAAATCAGCGGAGGTGGAAATCAAAAAGGAGCATCAAGTGTTGATGGTCAATAAAACCACTAGTTTCAAGAAAGGCAAGGGTAAGAAGAACTTCAAGAAGGACGGCAAGGGAGTTGCCGCGCCCGGTAAGCCAGTTGCCGGGAAGAAGCCAAAGAATGGACCCAAGCCTGAGCCTGAGTGCTTTTATTGCAAAGGGAAGGGTCACTCGAAGCGGAACTGGCCCAAATACTTAGCGGACAAGAAGGCTGGCAACACTAAAGGTATATGTGATATACATGTAATTGATGTGTACCTTACCAGTACTCGTAGTAGCTCCTGGGTATTTGATACCGGTGCGGTTGCTCATATTTGTAACTCAAAACAGGAGCTGCGGAATAAGCGGAGACTGGCGAAGAAAGAGGTGACAATGCACGTCGGGAATGGTTCTAAGGTCGATGTGATCGCCGTCGGCACGCTACCTCTACATTTACCTACGAGATTAGTTTTAAACCTCAATAATTGTTATTTAGTGCCAGCTTTGAGCATGAACATTGTATCTGGATCTCGTTAATATGAGATGGCTACTCATTTAAATCCGAGAATAATGGTTGTTCTATTTATATGAGAGATATGTTTTATGGTCATGCCCCGCTGGTCAATGGTTTATTCTTAATGAATCTCGAACGTGATGTTACACATATTCATAGTGTGAATACCAAAAGATGTAAGATTGATAATGATAGTCCCACATATCTGTGGCACTGCCTCCTTAGTCACCTTGGTGTCAAACGCATGAAGAAGCTCCATACAGATGGACTTTTGGAGTCTCTTGATTTCGAATCATTTGACACGTGCGAACCATGCCTCATGGGTAAAATGACCAAGACTCCGTTCTCCGAAACAATGGAGCGAGCAACCAGCTTATTGGAAATTATACATACTGATGTGTGCGGTCCAATGAGCGTTGGGGCTTGTGGTGGCTATCGTTATGTTCTCACTCTCACTGATGACTTGAGTAGATATGGGTATGTCTACTTGATAAACGCAAGTCTGAGACCTTTGAAAAGTTCAAGGAATTTCAGAATGAGGTAGAGAATCAACGTGACCGAAAAATAAACTTCTAAAGATCAGATCGTGGAGGAGAATATTTAAGTCACGAATTTGGTATGCACTTAAGGAAATGTGGAATCGTTTCACAACTCACGCCGCCTGGAACACCTCAGCGTAACGGTGTGTCCGAATGTCGTAATCTCTCTTTATTAGATATGGTGCGGTCTATGATGTCTCTTACCGATTTACCGCTATCATTTTAGGGATACGCTTTAGAGACAACTACATTCACTTTAAATACGGCACCGTCTAAATCCGTTGAGACGACACCGTACGAATTATGGTTTGGGAAGAAACCTAAGCTGTCGTTTCTAAAAGTTTGGGGATGCGATGCTTATGTCAAGAAACTTCAACCTGAAAAGCTCGAACCCAAGTCGAAAAATGCGTCTTGATAGGATACCCTAAGGAAACCATTGGGTATACCTTCTACCTTAGACCCGAAGGCAAGATCTTTGTTGCCAAGAACGGGTCCTTTCTGGAGAAAGAGTTTCTCTCGAAAGAAGTAAGTGGGAGGAAAGTAGAACTCGATGAAGTACTACCTCTTGAACTAGAAAGTAGTGCAGCTCAGGAAGATGTTCCTATGGTGCCTACACCGACTGGAGAGGAAATTAATGATGATGATCAAGGTACTTCGGATCAAGTTGCTACTGAACTTCGTAGGTCCACAAGGACAAGTTCCACACCAGAGTGGTATGACAACCCTGTCCTGGAAATCATGTTGTTAGACAACGGTGAACCTTCGAACTATGAAGAAGCAATGGCGGGCCCAGATTCCAACAAATGGCTTGAAGCCATGCAATCGGAGATAGGATCCATGTATGAAAACAAACTATGGACTTTGATAGACTTGCCCGATGATCGGCGAGCGATAGAGAACAAATGGATCTTTAAGAAGAAGATGGACGCGGATGGTAATGTTACCATCTATAAAGCTCGACTTGTCGCTAAGGGTTATCGGAAAGTTCAAGGGGTTGACTACAATGAGACTTTCTCTCCTGTAGCGAAGCTGAAGTCCGTCCGAATCATGTTAGCAATTGCCGCATACTATGATTATGAGATATGGCAAATGGACGTCAAAATGGTATTCCTTAACGGCTATCTTAAGGAAGAACTGTATATGATGTAGTCAGAAGGTTTTGTTGATCCTGAGAATGCTAACAAGGTATGAAAACTCTAGCGATCCATTTATGGGCTGGTGCAAGCATCTCGGAGTTGGAACATTCACTTTGATGAGATGATCAAAGTGTTTGGGTTTATGCAGACTTATGGAGAAGCCTGCATTTACAAGAAAGTGAGTGGGAGCTCTGTAGCATTTCTCATATTATATGTAGATGACATACTTTTGATGGGAAATGATATATAACTTTTGGACAACATTAAGGCCTACTTGAATAAGTGTTTTTCAATGAAGGACCTTGGAGAAGCTGCTTACATATTAGGCATCAAGATCTATAGGGATAGATCAAGACGCCTCATAGGTCTTTCACAAAGCACATACCTTGATAAGATATTGAACAAGTTCAATATGGATCGATCCAAGAAGGGGTTCTTGCCTGTGTTGCAAGGTGTGAAAATGAGCTCGGCTCAATGCCCGACCACGGCAGAAGATAGAGAAAAGATGAGTGTCATCCCCTATGCCTCGGCTATAGGGTCTATTATGTATGCCATGCTGTGTACTAGACCTGATGTAAACCTTGCCGTAAATTTGGTAGGAAGGTAGTAATCCCGGCATGGAACACTGGACAGCGGTCAAGAATATCCTAAAGTACCTGAAAAGGACTAAGGATATGTTTCTCGTTTATGGAGGTGACGAAGAGCTCGTCGTAAAGGGTTACGTCGACGCTAGCTTCGACACAGATCTGGATGACTCTAAGTCACAAACCAGATACATGTATATTTTGAATGGAGGGGCAGTAAGCTGGTGCAGTTGCAAGCAAAGCATCGTGGCGGGATCTACATGTGAAGCGGAGTACATGGCAGCCTCGGAGGCAGCGCATGAAGCAATCAGGATGAAGGAGTTCATCACCGACCTAGGAGTCATACCCAATGCATCAGGGACGATCACTCTCTTTTGTGACAACACTGGAGCTATTGCCCTTCCCAAGGAGCCCAGGTTTCACAAGAAGACCAGGCACATCAAGCGTCGCTTCAACTGCATTCATGAAAATGTTCAAGATGGAGACATAGATATTTGCAAAGTACATACAGATCTGAATGTCGCAGATCCGTTGACTAAACCTCTTCCGCGAGCAAAACATGATCAACACCAGAACTCTATGGGTGTTCGATTCATCATGATGCAACTAGATTATTGACTCTAGTGCAAGTGGGAGACTGTTGGAAATATGCCCTAGAGGCAATAATAAAATGATTATTATATTTCCTTGTTCATGATAATTATCTATTATTCATGCTATAATTGTATTATCCGGTAATCGTAATACATGTGTGAATACATAGACCACAACATGTCCCTAGTAAGCCTCTAGTTGACTAGGTCGTTGATCAACAGATAGTCATGGTTTCCTGACTATGGGCATTGGATGTCATTGATAACGGGATCACATCATTAGGAGAATGATGTGATGGACAAGACCCAATCCTAAGCATAGCACAAGATCGTGTAGTTCATTTGCTAGAGCTTTTCCAATGTCAAGTATCATTTCCTTAGACCATGAGATCGTGTAACTCCCGGATACCGTAGGAGTGCTTTGGGTGTACCAAACGTCACAACGTAACTAGGTGACTATAAAGGTATACTACGGGTATCCCCAAAAGTATCTGTTGGGTTGACACAGATCGAGACTGGGATTTGTCACTCTGTATGACGGAGAGGTATCTCTGGGCCCACTCGGTAATGCATCATCATAATGAGCTCAATGTGACCAAGTGGTTGGTCACAGGATCATGCATTACGGTATGAGTAAAGTGACTTGCCGGTAACGAGATTGAATGAGGTATTGGGATACCGCGATCGAATCTCGGGCAAGTAACGTACCGATTGACAAAGGGAATTGTATATGGGATTACTTGAATCCCCGACATCGTGGTTCATTCGATGAGATCATCATGGAACATGTGGGAGCCAACATGGGTATCCAGATCCCGCTGTTGGTTATTGGCCGGAGAGCTGTCTCGGTCATGTCTGCATGATTCCCGAACCCGTAGGGTCTACACACTTAAGGTTCGGTGACGCTAGGGTTGTAGAGATATTAGTATGCGGTAATCCGAAAGTTGTTCAGAGTCCCAGATGAGATCCCGGATGTCACGAGGAGTTCCGGAATGGTCCGGAGGTGAAGAATTGTATATAGGAAGTCCAGTTTCGGCCACCGGGAAAGTTTCGGGGTTCACCGGTATTATACCGGGACCACCGGAAGGGTCCCAGGGGTCCACCGGGTGGGGCCACCTATCCCGGAGGGCCACATGGGCTGAAATGGGAAGGGAACCAGCCCCTGGTGGGCTGGTGCGCCCCCCCTTGGGCCTCCCCTGCGCCTAGGGTTGGAAACCCTAGGGGTGAGAGGGCGCCCCACTTGACTTGGGGGGCAAGTCCCCCCCTAGGCCCCCCCTTGAGATGGGATCTCTAGGGGGCCGGTGCACCCCTAGGCCCCCTATATAAAGAGGAGGGGAGGGAGGGCAACCACACCCTAGTCCCTGGCGCCTCCCTCTCCCCACGTACCACCTCTCCCACTTGCTGAGCTTGGCGAAGCCCTGCCGAGATCGCCGCTACTTCCACCACCATGCTGTCGTGCTGCTGGATCTCCATCAACCTCTCCTTTCCCCTTGCTGGATCAAGAAGGAGGAGATGTCTTCCCCAACCGTACGTGTGTTGAACGCGGAGGTGCTGTCAGTTCAGCACTAGGATCTTCGGTGGTTTGGATCACGACGAGTTGGACTCCCTCAACCCCGTTCTCTTGAATGCTTCCGCTCGCGATCTACAAGGGTATGTAGATGCACTCATCTCTCTCGCTGCTAGATGAGTCCATAGATTGATCTTGGTGAAGCGTAGAATTTTTTTATTTTCTGCAGTGTCACCCAACAAGAACTCCCTGAGGATCAGAATGAGGTGCGCCGCATTGTCCGGCGCTTGAAAGCCTACAAGGTTCACGACGGAGAACTCTACAAGAAAAGCGCTACCGGAGTACTTCAACGATGTATCTCCGAGGAGGAGGGGCGGCAGCTCTTGGCTGAAATTCATGCCAGACTCGGTGGTCACCACGCTGCGGCTCGGGCCCTCATAAGCAAGGCCTTCCGTACAGGTTTCTATTGGCTGACGGCCCGAGCAGATGCATAGCACCTTGTCCAACATTGCATCGGATGCCAGCTCTTCGCCAACCAAAGACATATGCCACCCACCGCTCTACAAACAAACGCCATCACTTGGCCTTTTGCGGTCTGGGGGCTTGATATGGTCGGACCCCTTAAAGGAGGAAGCCATAAGAAAAAATATCTGTTGGTCATGGTGGATAACTTCACCAAGTGGATAGAGGCCAAACTAGTTAAAACGGCCGAGGTCGGACCAGTGATAGACTTTATGTCAGGTGTTGTGCACCGTTATGGCGTTCCACACAACATCATCACCGATAACGGCTCCAATTTCACAGCCGATGAGGTGAAAGCTTGGTGTGCCAATCTGGGCATTAAACTCGATTACGCCTCTATCTATCACCCGCAAACAAACGGACAAGTTGAACGAACCAATGGTCTTATTATGAGAGGCATTAAGCCTAGACTAGTGCGGTCTTTGAAAGAATCAGACAAGCACCGGGTCGAGGAGCTCGACTCTGTACTCTGGGGGCTGCGGACCACGCCCAATCGCACTACCAGATACACACCTTTCTTCATGGTGTAAGGTGCAGAGGCTATGTTGCCCTGCGACATTATTCATGACTCACCTCGAGTGTGCATGTACGAAGAGAGAAGCCGAGCTTGATCGGCATGACAACTTGGATGCCCTAGAGGAGGAGCGCGACGTCGCAAAGGCCGGTTCCGCATTTTATCAACAACAGGCACACATATATCAAAGCAGAGAAGTACGGGCCAAGAATTATAATGTTGGCGAACTCGTTCTACGCTTGTCGGAGAAGAAAAAGGACAAACTCAAGCCCAAATGGGAGGGTCTCTTCATCATCAACAAAGTTCTCACTGGAGGAGCATACCGCGTGCGTGATGCGTCAGACAATCGCCTAGAGTCGAACCCATGGAACACGACCAGACTCCGAATATTCTATGCCTAGCGCCAGACTCTTCATTCGTTTCCTTCCCCTTTTTTTCATTATTTATTTTATTTTCTCTCTCTTTTCACCTTTCCTTTCTTCTTTAGCCTTAAAGCTCTTCGTGCGGCTAAACCATGCACATACGATGCACACATCATGAAATATGTACGTCCATTATACCTGGGGCTTCCTGTACAGAAGCTTATTATTATTATTTTCCGGGCATTAAGCTCGCTACATATGTGTCTTTTCACCATATGTACCTTTTTTTCGCCATTATATGCATCGATATGACTTAAGTTTTGGGCAAGCTGGGTTGCCTGGCTCCTGTGCTTATGCCCTATGTTCCCGTTAGTTCGTCTAGGGCATAAAGGGAGCACCTCTGTGATTGTTACTGCCGAGTCATCCGGATGTGTACCTCAGACTGGGTGAAGCCGAAAGCTAGCGTTCTTAAGGGAATATTCGGTCGGTGGACTAAAGATGTTTTTTTACTCGTTACACTATGAACCCCCAGATGTTACGTATGTTGCGATTTTTCAATCACAGTTCGGACATGCACGATAACGCATGTTGACCCAGGGAAAGGAACCCTTAACGGAACTATTCTCTCTCGAAGATGTTTCTTACAATCACAATTTAATATAACATAGCTAGCCGGACACTTGTCTGTTCAAGAAACTATGACCCCTACGCCTGGTTTCCACGCATACTCCAGTTTATTTTGCTGCTCAGGTATTCGGAAACACTCCACACCTTCGGGTTGAGAGGTTGAAGCAAAAAGTGTCAGTGTTAAAACTGGCGGATCCCGGGTAGGGGGTCCCGAACTGTGCGTCTAAGGCTAATGGTAACAGGAGGCTGGGGACACGATGTTTACCCAGGTTCGGGCCCTCTCGATGGAGGTAATACCCTACTTCCTGCTTGATTGATCTTGATGATATGATTATTACAAGAGTTAATCTACCACGAGATCGTAGAGGCTAAACCCTAGAAGCTAGCCTATGATTATGATTGTTGTTATCCTACAGACTAAAACCTTCGGTTTATATAGACACCGGAGGGGGCTAGGGTTACACAGAGTTGGTTACAGAGAAGGAGATCTAACATCCGAATCACCAAGCTTGCCTTCCACGCAAAGGAGAGTCCCATCCGGACACGGGACAAAGTCTTCAATCTTGTATCTTCATAGTCCAACAGTCCGACCAAAGTATATAGTCCGGCTGTCCGGATACCCCCTAATCCAGGACTCCCTCAGTAGCCCCTGAACCAGGCTTCAATGACGACGAGTCCGGCGCGCAGATTGTCTTCGGCATTGCAAGGAGGGTTCCATCTCCGAATACTCCAAAGTAAATTTCAAACACTTAAATCGTGTCCGGCTCTGCAAAATAATTTCCACATACCACCGTAGAGAGCACAATACTTCATAAATTCAATCTTCTGACAATTTTTCACAACGTGTCCTCACGCCGCGACCCAGTTTGATACGAACTGTTTTTCCCAGCTTGCCACTACATGTATTGCGAGGCGGTTTTATTGGCACGTCTTGTCGAAGCAGAGATCATGTCCCCCTTAATGCGGGATTCTCATCAATACGGACGTGGGTAACCCAACTACGCTTGTTGTTATAACTCCTTGTTTTTAGGCAAGTCCCAAACGGTCACACTGAGGACGCTTGATATTATCCCTCCTTTATAGAGAGTCTGAGGCCTGTCTTTTTCTTCCCATGCTTGCTCCTTCCCCCACCTCGAGTTCCAACACCCAAAGCTTTAGGCTTAAGCACTTTGGATCTTCAATCATGTCCGGATCCAACCTTCAAGGTCGGTGGATGGCCTCCTCAGTCATAGAGGAGGACATTGCGAAGCTCAGGGAGGCCAGGTATCTGACCGTCGAAATCCAGCACAGGCTTCCTGCCCAAGGGCAGGTCATCCCCACTCTCGAACCCAACGAGAGCGTCGTATTTGTTTCCCACTTCCTCCGAGGCTTAGGCTTTAGTCTTGATCCCTTCGTGAGGGGGCTCATGTTCTATTACAGACTAGATTTTCACGATCTATCTCCGGATTCCATCCTTCACATCTCGTCGTTTATCGTCGTGTGTGAAGCCTTCCTCCATATCACCCCACAGTTCAGTTTATGGCTCAAGACCTTCAATGTAAAGCCGAAGGTGATCGATGGGCTACACGCGGAGTGCGGAGGCGATGTAATAAGAAAAAGCACCGATGCCCCATGGCAAGAAGGTTCTTTCCAGGAGGTGTCTGATTTGTGGCAACGGAGGTGGTTCTATATCACAGCTCCTCGAGGCACAAGGTGAGCGGCCGCCCCTGCCTTCCGCTCGGGCCCTCTGCCTCAACTGGCATCCTGGGTCAATGAGGGACTAGCCTGGGGACCTGCTAGTGACATAACGACACTACAGAGCCGCATTCGAGAGCTTCTTTAGGGGGATATCAGCCTCATCAAAGTAATTCAGGCAATGCTAGTTCGTCGGGTCCTGCCGTGCAAACGTCGACCTCTTCGAATGTGGGAGTTCAACCCATAAGGACCGCGGACTATTCAGCACTTCTTCGGCATGATGCTCGAAGGGATGTATAGGTTATTCTTCGGATCTCGCATGAGGTGTCCGGACACCATCGATGATGTGGGTTTGAACTACAATCGTCCAGATACCCAAGTAAGTAACTTTGCAACCAAACACTTTGTTCATGCTTATCATAACTTTATTCTGAAAAACTGTCCGCGGCCAGGATTGGCTAAAGAAGGCGGAGAGGATCAGGTGTCCGGCCCCTCTTCCCGAAGGCTTGCCGAACATGGTACTAACCCGGATGCTAAAACACACACCCAATCAAATGCCATCAGGGAAAGATGAAGGGAGGAGCAAAGAAGCCGAGAACGAGCTTCATACATTGTACATCCAGACCGGGGGGATTAATGCCTCCACAAAGGAGGACAATCGAGGAGGTGAATCTAAGGTTCCCTCCCCCCGCGGGAAGAAAAGGGCCGCCTTCGAAGACTTGGAAACGGAGGTCCTTAAACAAGGGAAGAAAACTTCGCCAGGTAGCCCTGCCCCAGAGGGCGTCCTCACCGTGCGACGCCAGCAAACGGGCCAACCCTCCAACGAGTTGTAAGTTAATTAAAAGTATTTTAATAAGTATATACTGCTTTTTCCTTTGGGAGCTATAACCAGGATCTATCTCTCGTAGTCCGGCTAGTAGCCCTTCTCAACAGAGTTCGTCTTCGGGGGATGTTCTTCCGGAGATGATGGAGAGTGAAACTCCACCTGCCTCTCCGCCCCACGGGGCAAGCGACCCCGAGGTGTCGTCACGGAGGATTCCTGATCCGTCGAGGCCAGAAGCCCATGCTTCGGCAACCCAAATCTCGGAGTGTTCGGCACCCAAGGAGGGCAATAGGAAGAGTCCAGAACTGTCCAGCATTCAGCCGGACACACTGACGGGTCTTCTAGAGCGAGCTGCTCTCTCAGAGGATCACCGTTCTTTAATGGGTACGGTGTTTGAGAAGATTTCATCCGCCAAAAGCGGGTTGAATGAAGCTTTTAAGAGCCTTCTCAAAGGCTTTGAGGTACGCAGCGAAATACGTAATATTTTGGTTGTACCGCACACGCTAGGTGTGCTCCGCATAGATAGTAGCCCCTGAGACTTTGGTTGCCAGCCATAGGCAGCAAATGGAGGATCACACTCCCAAGTAATGATCGCACTGTATTATGTGCAGATGGCTAAGTGTCCGGCGGTTGACCCGACTGCTGAATTCGCCGAACTGAGGCGACAGCTTGATGTGGCGGATGCCGACATCGCGCTTGTGAACAAGCGGCTTGACGAATCATAGGGTATGTGCTCTTTTGTCATTGTTAGTAAATATTAAGAGGAGCAGGATGCTAATATTTATAATATGCGGTGGCTGCAGATGGAGCTGCTGCCGTGGAGGCCCTGAGGGCGGAACTTGCCATATCCAAGGAACAAGCCAGGATAAGTAATGCGGCTGCTCTGAAGGCGGCCGAGGAGTTGAGAGCCAGACAGGCTGCTCATCACCGGAGCGAGGAGAAAATAGCCGAAATGGCTGTGGAGCTGAAAGATGCCACCAGCCGATATGAACTTCTTGAGAAGGAGAGCCAAGCAAAGGCGGCTGACCTAAAGAAGGCCTTGGATGCAGCCAAGGAGACACGCTCTGAAGTCAGAGTTGTGCGGGAGGAGCTTCGACAAGCCGGAGACATCGCGGCTGGAAGCCCCTATTTGTTGCGGAGGAAGTTCGGAGATCCAAAATACGATCCTCTGGATTAGTTATGGAGTGCTACGGACGCGTATGTGGACCTGGCGAAAAGTACTGCTGATGCGACCAAGTTCTTCAAGGATCAGAAAGATCAGGAGGTGGAGAGGCTGTTCTGGTCGAAGTTCAGCGCTCCGACGCGTCCGCTACCGTTGAATGAAAGGATGGCCGCTTGGGCCGAGCTCCATAGATTGTCCGGTCTTGCAATGAGGTCTGTCATAGATCATCTTTGGCAGAAGGGACCAAGGCCGGACAGTTATTCTGGCTTAGTGCAACAATTCCTTGGTGCTGTGTCGCGGATTGATGCCTTGAAGAAGTCGGCGTGCATAGAGGGTGCTGCTACCTCTTGAGCACTGCGTTGGATTTCCCCGAAGAGGAGAGGATGATGCAGTAAAGTAGCGTAAGTATTTCCCTCAGTTTTTGAGAACCAAGGTATCAATCCAGTAGGAGATCACACACGAGTCCCTCGTACCTACACAAAACGATAGCTACTCGCAACCAACGCGATTAGGGGTTGTCAATCTCTTCACGGTCACTTACGAGGGTGAGATCTGATAGAGATGATAAATAATATTTTTGGTATTTTTGATAGATAGATGCAAAGTGAAAAGTAAAAGGCAAAGTAAAAACAAAGCAAGTAAATAAAGTGATAGATATTGATATGATGAGAATAGACCCGGGGGCCATAGGTTTCACTAGTGGCTTCTCTCAAGAGCATAAGTATTCTACGGTGGGTGAACAAATTACTGTTGAGCAATTGACAGAATTGAGCATAATTATGAGTATATCTAGGTATGATCATGTGTATAGGCATCACGTCCGAGACAAGTAGATCGAAACGATTCTGCATCTACTACTATTACTCCACTCATCGACCGCTATCCGGCATGCATCTAGAGTATTAAGTTAAAAACAGAGTAACACCTTAAGCAAGATGACATGATGTAGAGGGATAAATTCATGCAATATGATAAAAACCCCATCTTGTTATCCTCGATGGCAACAATACAATATGTGCCTTGCAACCCTTTCTGTCACTGGGTAAGGACACCGCAAGATTGAACCCAAAGCTAAGCACTTCTCCCATTGCAAGAACAACCAATCTAGTTGGCCAAACCAAACGGATAATTCGAAGAGACTTGCAAATATAACTCAATCATACATAAAAGAATTCAGAGAAGATTCAAATATTATTCATAGATAAGATGGATCATAAACCCACAATTCATCGGTCTCAACAAACACACCGCAAAAAGAAGATTACATCGAATAGATCTCCACAAGAGAGGGGGAGAACATTGTATTGAGATCCAAAAAGAGAGAAGAAGCCATCTAGGTACTAGCTATGGACCCGAAGGTCTGAAGTAAACTACTCACACTTCATCGGAGAGGCTATGTATTGATGTAGAAGCCCTCCATGGTAGATGCCCCCTCCGGCGGAGCTCCGGAACAGGCCCCAAGATGGGATCTTGCGGATACAGAAAGTTGCGGCGGTGGAATTAGGTTTTTGGCTCCGTATTTGATCTGACGGAGGTACGTAGGTATATATAGGAGGAAGGAGTACGTCGGTGGAGCAATAGGGGGCCCATGAGGCAGGGGGCGCGCCCAGGGGGGGCGCCCTCCACCCTCGTGACCGCCTCTGGCACTTCTTGGAGTAAGGTCCAAGTCTCCTGGATCATGTTCAGTGAGAAAATCACGTTCCCGAAGGTTTCACTCCGTTTGGACTCCATTTGATATTCTGTTTCTTCGAAATACTGAAATAGGCAAAAAACAGCAATTCTGGGCTGGGCCTCCGGTTAATAGGTTAGTCCCAAAAATAATGTAAAAGTGGAAAATAAAGCCCAATATAGTCCAAAACAGTAGATAAAGTAGCATGGAGCAATCAAAAATTATAGATATGTTGGAGACGTATCAGGTGCGCGGATGGCTCTTGCCCGTGTTAAGACATATTGGGCAGATATGGAGACCACCGGCATTGCAACCCAGAGTCCGGCAGGAAGCCAGGACCCGGTCGAGCACTATTTTGAACAAGTCATGGAAGGCGCCTGTTTAATAGAGGCTCAGTTCTCGAAGAGTGTCATGTTCGAGTGACGAGTATTTCAATTGTAAAAACAATTCTATTTTAATTATAAAGGTTGTGTTTATACTTTTACCCGAAAGTATTGTAGTGCCTCCTATGCGGCCGTTTATGTATTTATATAACCTGAAAGTTAGCAGTCGTTGGCTTCATCCCCCACGCATATAATGCGGGAGTGTTCGCGAAAATGCGTGTAATCACACTTGATCCAACGTCTTGGTCCATTAAGGAGGTGATCGCACGTCGAACTAGGCAACCGGACTATATAGCTTTAACACTTTCACTTAGCCATAGGAGTTTGACGGTGGGGCTACTATGTAGTCCCTGGTACTTCCGTGTGCATCCGGATACAGGCACGTATGACCAGGAAACGGTCCTTCGTTAATGCGGAGGAGTCCCAAAGATTCCGATGAGTCCTCGAGTGGTTGACCAGTCTCTCGCTGTATCATGACAGTCAGTTTTCGGGTTTCTCTACTGAGGTGCTCATCCGGAATAACCAGGGCACAATCGTAGTAGTTCTCCTTTGGCTGCCTTCGCCGATAGAACGGACTGTAAGGCAGTAAACCTAGGAGCCAGGCAAACCTAACATTTGACCAAAGACATGATTCAGAGCTGATGCATATAAGGCCAAACTCGCGACGCCGAACACTCCCGAAGGTATTCGGACTTTGTAACATATATTGGGCTGAGTAACGCCCTCGATAATTAACCCTGTATTTCCAGGTACGTGCATTAATCTGCCATGGCGAAATGCCAATAACGCGAGTATCCCTCGTGGATGTATTAAATACCCATGGGATGTCAAGCAACAAGAGACATTAAAGAAGGTTTACACAGGGTCTTAATCTAAAGAGAAACCTTTGAGTAGGGCCCTGCTGCAGGTCTGCGCCTTTGTCTCCGTTGTGCCGTGTCCTGGAAGGGTGTCGCACGATTAGTGTCTATAAAAAAGGAAAACTCATGTAAAAGAGTCCAGTGTAATCGTGCAAGAAGTTGGTTATTCTCAATGAATAATGAGAAATGCAATATATTGTTATATTAATAAAGTCAAGCCGAACTATGGGCTTTGTTACATATTTGCAGCCCCTAGCACCATCTATGGGGGAATATCTATGGACCCCAGCCCAGGTTTATGTGGGTTGTTACCCTCGATGGTGCACCGAACTCATCTAACCGTGTCCGTTGTCTTGACGACCGATCATCTATTCTAGTAGGAGGGGCCGCTTATTGTTCGGCTGCTAGAGCCGCCACGTATTCTTCCGCATGCAAGGAATGCTCTATGTTTCCAGTAACTGTGATGACGCCACGTGGACCGGGCATCTTGAGTTTGAGGTAGGCATAGTGTGGTACTGCGTTGAAGCGAGCGAAGGCTGTTCTTCCGAGCAGTGCGTGATGGCCGCTTTAGAAGGGAGCGATGTCGAAGAGTAATTCTTCGCTTCTAAAGTTGTCGGGAGAACCAAATGTAACCTCTAATATGAGGGAGCCCGTGCAGCGGGCCTCAACGCCAGGTATTACTCCTTTAAAGGTAGTGTTACTTTGGCTTATTGTCGACAGGTCTATCCCCATCTTGCGGATAGTGTCCTGATATATCAGATTGAGACTACTGCCGCCGTCCATAAGGACTTGAGTGAGATGGTATCCATCGATTATTGGGTCAAGCACCAAGGCAACCGATCCTCTGTGCCGGATACTAGTTGGATGATCCCTGCGATCAAAGGTGATCAGACAAGCCAACCAGGGGTTGAATTTGGGGGCGACGGGCTCTATAGCGTATACGTCTCTGAGTGCGCGTTTGCGCCTTTTCTTTGGTAAGTGAGTCGCGTAGATCATGTTTACTGTTTTGACTTCTGGTGGGAATTTTTTCTGTCCCCCAGTGTTCAGCTGGCGAGGCTCATCCTCATCTTCACTTGGTCTCTCCCTTCCCTTGTGTTCGGCATTTAGCTTGCCGGCCTGCTTGAAGACCCAGCATTCTCTGTGAGTGTGGTTCGCAGGTTTTTCGGGGGTGCCATGAATTTTGACATAATCTATCCAGGACCTTGTTCAGGCTGGACGGTCCATCTTTGCTGCCTTTAAATGGCTTCTTCCTTTGACCGGGTCGAGAGCCCCCAAATCCGGCGTTGACCGCCGTGTTGTCCGGACTATCTTCATTGCTTCGACGCTTGTTTTTATTGCGTCGTGGCTTCCCGTTGCTATCCCTAGTTTCGGATGTGCCTGGGTCGCTGGTGCCTCTATGGGCCAACCAGCTGTCGTCACCCACGCAAAAGCGGGTCATAAGGCTTGTTAGGGCTGCCATTGTCCTCGGTTTTTCTTGGCCGAGGTGTCTGGCAAGCATTCGTCCCGGATACTGTGCTTGAAGGCCGCTAGGGCTTCGACATCCGGACAATCAACAATTTGATTCTTCTTAGTGAGAAATCTGTTCCAAAGCTTACGGGCTGACTCTCCGAGTTGTTGTATTATGTGACTTAAATCATCCGCATCCAGAGGTCGGACATAGGTCCCTTGAAAGTTGGCCCTGAAAGTGTCCTCAAGTTCCTCCCGACTTCCAATTGATTTTTCGGGGAGGCTTTTCAACCAATGTCGCGCTGGTCCTTTCAGCTTGAGGGGCAGGTATTTGATGGCGTGGAGGTCATCTCCATGAGCCATGTGGATATGAAGGATAAAATCCTCAATCCAGACCCCAGGGTCTGTCGTTCTGTCGTATGCCTCTATATTCACGGGTTTGAACCCCTGTGGAAATTCGTGAACCAACACCTCGTCAGTGAAGCATAGGAGGTGTGCAGCCCCTGTGTATCTGGACATGTCGTGGCATGCTATTGACGGTTGTTGTGTTAGGGGTTGATCCTGAACTGGTATTCGATCAATATGATCATTTTGGTTGCCATGATCTTGCGCCGGCGCCCGTCCTCTGGATCCATAAATGGACCTGGTCGCACCAGCCTTTTTGTCCAGGAGCTCACGTAAATCGTGTGCGGGCTTGTGTGCAGCGTCAGTAGCTGCTCTATCGCGGCCACGAGGCGGGCGGTCCGGCTGATCGGCCGTATTATTCTTCGGCGGAATGGGCTCTATGGCCTCGTCGTCGAATTCGGACAGCAGCTTGCGTTTTGGGTAGCTCTTTGTGTGGCGATCGTCGCCATATTTTTCTTTAGTGTATAACACTTTGTTCCATCTACGGTTGAGCGTATCTTGCACGGCCTTAAGCCTTTGCTTCTGCTTCTTTAGGCTCCTCGCAGTGGCCATAAGCCTTCTGTGGAGGTTCTCTTGTTCCAAACCTTTTTCCGGAATGATGAATGCATCATCATCCGGACTGTCCTCCTCTTCGGAGGCAGGTTGATGGATTCTACCCCCGCGATCGCCTTGATCGGGCGTCTGCTCCAGGCTATGTTCATCGTCACCTGGCTCATCCTGCTCCATCGTTGGGTCCGTATGGTCATTGTTGCCCTTGGAGTCGACCGGGGTGTCAATTTATCTTGCATTGTTGTCGCTATTTTTACTGTGGCTGGACTTAGAGCGGCACCTGTGCCGTCGCTTTGGCTTTTTCCCGGGGGGTTTATCCTCCGTTGCATCCTTTTTCTCGCCATTGTCCTCCTTAGGCGTGTCCACCATGTATATATCGTATGATGAGGTGGCAGTCCAGCGCCCCGTGGGCGGTGGTTCCAGATCGTCCCCTGCATCGACGTCCATGCCGTCGATGTCATCGGAGTCAAAGTCGACCATGTCGGTTAAGTCATCAACAGTGGCTATTAAGTGGGTGGTGGGTGGGCAGCGAATTTCTTTGTCATCTGTAACCCACTCGAGCCGGACATAGGTCGGCCAAGAGTCTTCTGACAAAGAGAGAGACTTTAAAGAGTTTAGCACGTCACCAAAAGGCGAGTGCTGAAAGATATCCGCGATGGTGAACTCCATGATCGGAGCCCAATCAGATTCAATTGGCACGGATGCACGCGGTCTGGAGCCTATGGCTGGAGACAAGTCCGGGGGTCCGGTGACACAGATTTCCTTAGAGGTGGAGTGTGTGTTCGGCTCCAACGCCGATGAGTGTGCGGCCTCCGGGGCGGGGTCCATATGCCCGCCCTCGGATGGCGCGATCTTCTCCGGATTGAAGTCCGGAGCTATAGCAGGTGCGATATTCCAAATATCGTCCGAGGGTAGATCTAAGTCATGCATGTCGTGATCGTTCGGCGCTCCTGATGCAGGCCCGAATCCGTCGAAGATCAAGTCTCCGCGGATGTCGGCCGTGTAGTTTAGGTTTCCGAACCTGACCCGATGGCCAGGGGCGTAGCTATCGATCTGCTCCAAATGGCCAAGCGAATTGGCTCGCAGGGGCATAGCTATCTCCGCGGAAGTCTCACCCTAGACCGTATTATTGCTGATGATTGAAGGAGACATCAAGCCTTGCAACAACGACATAGAGGAACTCTCAATGAAAGCACCAATGTTGGTGTCAAAACCAGTGGATCTCGGGTAGGGGGTCCTGAACTGTGCATCTAAGGCTAATGGTAACAGGAGGCTGGGGACACGATGTTTACCCAGGTTCGAGCCCTCTCGATGGAGGTAATACCCTACTTCCTGCTTGATTGATCTTGATGATATGAGTATTACAAGAGTTGATCTACCACGAGATCATAGAGGCTAAACCCTAGAAGCTAGCCTATGATTATGATTGTTGTTGTCCTACGGACTAAACCCTCCGGTTTATATAGACACCAGAGGGGGCTAGGGTTACATAGAGTCGATTACAGAGAAGGAGATCTAACATCTGAATCGCCAAGCTTGCCTTCCACGCAAAGGAGAGTCCCATCCGGACACGAAACGAAGTCTTCAATCTTGTATCTTCATAGTCCAATAGTCCGGCCAAAGTATATAGTCCGGCTATCCGGATACCCCCTAATCCAGGACTCCCTCAAAAAGGTCTGCCATGACAATTGCTTTCCAGTCCGGCTAGGGACAAATTTTCAATTGAAGTACATAGTCACTTGGACTCAAAAACTTCCTCCTCTATGCCTTCCAATAGGCTATCTAGCTTACAATCCTGTTGAGAATACTTGGCAGCTACCTCTACCTGGTCATATACCAAACTAACTGGAATTTCTTTTCCATCTGACCCTAAAGGTCCGACCCGGGCCATATGATTCGGATCAAGCTTGGTGTACCGTGTTTTCACCATGGCCCAGGCCTCTCGTGCACCTTCCCGGCAGGCCGATATCTTCCATAATAGGAAACGTCACCCCGCTCCCTTAAATAGCTGTACAAGCTCCTCCATACTTCCTGGAGGGGAGTCGGATGGCCATAAGGCCTTGGCAACACTCCGCATCGCCTGCCGATCTTGCTCGTGCATTTGCGACAGCTCTTGTAGCAGATCGCTCGAAGATCCGGACACCTCCTCTTCGGGATGACCCGTCAGCATACCTACAAACATAATTTTGTCAGTTCCTTCCCTCGCCGAATTACGCAGAGGTAAGTTTGAAGACATACTAAATATGCCACCTTGCAGCCTCTTATTTTCCTTCACGGAGTCAGCCATCTGGGCTCGCACATCTTTCAGCTCTTCACCCAGCTTGGTGTGGAATCTTGGAGTTTGTTTTTCTCCTCCCTGACCCGTGAAAATATACGTTCACCCGCGGCCAATTGCCTTTTGGCTTCTTATTCCTCCGCTTTTGTGAGTTCCAGTGCCTTTCCTGGACGATCTGATGATCCTGTCACAAGATATACAACTGTGTTAGTATTGTTGGTATATATTCATGTTTTTCACATTGGAAGGACACAATACCAGGCGAGGCCTTCTTGGATTTTTCTGGCTCGGCTATCACAGAAGCTAGCTCGGTCCGACACTTTTCTAGCTCTTGAGATAACAGGTTGTTCTTCTCCAAAAGCACCTGGTTTTGCAATGATCCTTAAATCAGCGAATTACCTGTTCCAAGTCTTGGGGGCTACTGGTATATAATTATCAGATTTTTGCAATGTGAGCTCACCTGCATATCTTTCCAATGTTGGTCAATGGCTCTGGCAAGCCCGTCTCGAGCAGCTTGGATGTATGCATCAGCCGAGCTGAAGGCATTGAATGCCTTTGTTGTAAAGCCGGGGTCGCGAAGAGCGGCCCTCTGGCGCCAGTGATTCATGGTGCTCTCCGCTTCCGTGTTCGTGACAGACACATCATCTGAATCCTCTACCAAAGGACAATCCGGTGGCACTCCTATCGTTACGGCAGGGTCTGGAACCTGGCCGCTGGGAGCGCGACTGGCATGACTCCCAGACATAGTCTGGCGAATACTCTTCCTGATAAGACATGAATGGATAATGTCATAGTTGGATGTGACTGCTAAAGGTCATATTTACAAGGCCATACCTCTTTGATGACGGCTTTGGTGTGTCTTCGCTTGCCTTCCTCTTTGAGAGCTTGCTCGGTGCGGGCGCCGCTCTCTTTGGAATTGCCTCTGGTGCAGGACCGTGCGCTGAGCGCCTCCCCTTTGGAGCACGAGACAATGTGGTCGGTGAGGTAGAATGAGGAGGTTCTTTCGGAGGAGATGTCTCTTGAATACTTACGTGTGAGGCAGGGAGAAGACCAGAATAGTCAGCGGTAATGGACACTTCCGTGCCGCCATGGCTCGCCTGGTAGAACACTCCATCTTCGAGCTCCACGAATGTGTCCGGATCCTCTTCGAATCCAAGGTCAAGGTCCCGGTTGTAGTCCTATGGCTATGGGGCAGGGCTGTGGAGCGCCTTGGTGATCTTCCGCCATTCTTGTTACAAATGAACGGATTAATGTCCATAGAAAGTGACTCAAGGAGTAGATTGAGTAGAGTATTGGGAATGGAACTCACCCAGCTGGGGGATTGTACATGGAAAATCCGTCTCAGCGCTTAATGCGAGTGAAATCCTCTTTCTCCCCTTTGTACAGTTCGGCCAGCATTTTGGCCAAAGCGGCGGGGGTGTCCGGACCCTTCTGACCGCAGCGGGAGGCGTCATCTTCCCCATTATAATGCCACATGGGAAATCTTCTGTATTGAAGTGATTGAATCCCTCGCACTATGGAAGTCGCCATTACCTCAATTATTGATAATACGGACTGAGTGAGCATCTTTATCTTGCTCATCAATTGACGGACTTCTGCGCTATCTTCCTCCTTGAAGCTTCGAGGGCGCCAGCTGTGGCGTTTCTTCAATAGAATGCTTGAAGATTCGGGAAGACCCATTCGGACTAGGTCGAGAAGAGAGGCGTCCTCAATATATAACCATGCGGAAGGCCACTCTTCAGATGCCTTCTTCGGTGCGCTGGACAGGTATCCGGTCCCAGCGATATGCCATACCTCGGCTCCGCCCACTTTGAATATTGATCCCCCTTGGCTACGAGGGACAAGGCAGAATAGCTTCTTCCATAAATCAAAATGGGCCTCACAACCCAGGAATAACTCATAGAGAGCAACGTAAGCCGCAATGTGCGGGATGGAGGCAGGAGTAAAATTGTGCAGTTGGAGGCCATAATGCTCCAGTAGACCTCGGAGGAATGGGTGGATTGGAAATATGACGCCTCTCAACAAATAGGGAAAGCACACTCGTTCCCCCCTGGATGGATTGGGGCGGTTCTCCGCCTGAGCCCCACCGTTGAAGGAAATCAATCCTGCTCGAACGGGGACTAGATCCGCTGGGGGAAGAAATCCCTGTGTCTGCAACACCACTAACCGACTGTGGGATACAGAACATTTCTCCCAATCGCCTTTTCTGGGGACGTGGGGATGGGAGGAAGAGCTGGGAGCGCTGGCCATGTTGGAATGGTTTCTCCTAGCTGGCTTTGATGATTCCTCGCTTGGTGTGGAATGGATCTGAAAATCCTGATCTCTTTAAATAGACGCCTTTCTTGCATGGTCAAGGTGGTATGTGCGAAAATACCCCGACCTCTCGTATTCGCTTGACACGTGGAAGCTGAAGTCATGAAGGTGCAGAAGCCGAAGAGCGCGACATTAAATGGAAGGCCGAATACTGCTCTTTAAATCAGGTACTTTGAAGTCATCGGAGGAGGAACCTGCCTTGCAGTGCCGAAGACAATCTACGCGCCGGATACATCGCCATTGAAAGATTGGTTCGGAGGCTACTGGGAGAGTCCTGAATTAATGGGTCCTCGGCCGTCCGGACTATGTGACACGGGCCGGACTGTTGGGCCATGAAGATACAAGACAGAAGACTTCTTCTCGTGTCCGGATGGGACTCTCCTTTGCGTGGAAGGCAAGCATGGCGATTCGGATATGTAGATTCCTTTCTTTGTAACCGACCTTGTACAACCCTAACCCCTCCGATGTCTATATAAACCGGAGGGTTTGGTCCATAGGGCATAATCATAATCATATAGGCTAGACTTCTAGGGTTTAGCCATTACGATCTTGTGGTAGATCAACTCTTGTAATACTCATATTCATCAAGATTAATCAAGCAGGAAGTAGGGTATTACCTCCATAGTGAGGGCCCGGACCGGGGTAAACATCGTGTCCCCCATCTCCTATTACCATCGACCTTAGACGCATAGCTCGGGACCCCCTACCCGAGATCCGCATGTTTTGACATCGACAACCCGCTAGCCACCTTATGCATCAAGTGCATGTCAGTCGGTGGAACCTGTCTCACGTAAGCATACGTGTAAGGTTGGTCCGGGCCGCTTCATCACACAATGCCGCCGAATCAAGATAAAACTAGTAATGGTAAGCAAATTGAACAAATCATCGCCCACAACTACTTGTGTTCTACTCGTGCATAAAATCTACGCATAGACCTAGCTCATGATGCCACTGTTGGGGAACGTAGTAATAATTCAAAAAAAATCCTACGTGTCACCAAGATCGATCTAGGAGATGATAGCAACGAGAGAGAGAGAGAGAGAGAGGGAGTGCACCTTCATACCCTTGAAGATCGCTAAGCAGAAGCATTAAAAGAACGCGGTTGATGGAGTCGTACTCGCGGCAATTCAAATCGCGGAAGATCCGATCTAACACCGAACAGACGGCGCCTCCGTGTTCAACACATGTACAGCCCGAGGACGTCTCCTCCTTCTTGATCCAACAAGGGGGAGGATAAGTTGAGGGAGAGCTCCGACAGCATGACGCATGGTGGTGGAGCTTGCGGTTTTTCTACAGGGCTTCGCCAAGCTCTACAGAGAAGGAGGAGGAGGTGTTGGAGGAGGGAGGGGCTGCGCCAGGGGAAGGGTATGGCTGCCCTCCAACCCCCTCACTATATAGAGAGGAAAGGGGAGAGGGGCCGGCCCCTCTAGATGGATCTAGAGGAGGGGGCGGCGGCTAAGGGAAACCCTAGATGGGTTTGGGCGCCCCACCCTACAAAACTTGCCCCCTAAGCCGGGAGGGGCGACTGCCTAGGGGTGGCACCCCCACGTCTCCAGGTTACGTGAGATGGGGTGGAAGGGGTGCACAACCCCTTAGTGGGCTTGTGTGCCCCTCCCCTTGGCCCATAAGTCCCCCCAACACTTGTCGGGGCCTCCGAAACTCCTTTCGGTCACACTAGTCATCACCCGGTACCCCCGAAACAATTTTGGACACCAATACCCTTTGTCCAATATATCGATCTTCACCTCCAGACCATTCCGGAGTTCCTCGTCACTTCTGGTATCTCATCCGGGACTCCGAAAAACCTTCGGTAACCACATACTATTCCCATTACAACTCTAGCGTCACCAAACCTTAAGTGTGTAGACCCTATGAGTTTGGAAACCATGCAGACATGATCAAGATACCTCTCCGGTCAATAACCAATAGCGGGATCTGGATACCCATATAGGCTCCCACATGTTCCACGATGATCTCATCGGACGAACCACTATGTCGGGGATTCAATCAATCCCGTACATAATTCCCTTTGTCTATCGGTATGTTACTTGCCCGAGATTTGATCGTCGGTATCCCCATACCTTGTTCAATCTCGTTACCGGCAAGTCTCTTTACTCGTTACGTAACGCATGATCCCGTAGCTAACTCATTAGTCACATTGAGCTCATTATGATGATGCATTACCGAGTGGGCCCAGAGATACCACTCCGTCATATGGAGTGACAAATCCCAGTCTCGATTCGTGCCGACCCAACAGACACTTTCGGAGATACCTGTAGTGCACCTTTATAGCCACCCAATTACGTTGTGACGTTTGGTACACCCAAGTGTTCCTATGGTATCCAGGAGTTGCACAATCTCATGGTCTAACGAAAGATACTTGGCATTAGAAAAGCTCTAGCAAACAAACTACATGATCTTGTGCTATGCTTAGGATTGGGTCTTTTCCATCACATCATTCTCCTAATGATGTGATCCCGTTATCAATGATATCCAATGTCCATAGTCAGGAAACCATAACCATCTATTGATCAACGAGCTAGTCAAGTAGAGGCTCACTAGGGACATGTTGTGGTCTATGTATTCACACATGTATTACGGTTTCAAGTTAATACAATTATAACATGAACAATAAACAATTATCATGAACAATGAAATATAATAACAACCATTTTATTATTGCCTCTAGGGCATATTTCCAACAGTGATGGACATGACCCATTCGTTAGCTTGGCATTTTGATCATTACAGTTTCATTGCTACTGCTTTCTTCATGACTTATACATGTTCCTCAGACTATGAGATTATGCAACTACCGAATACCGGAGGAACACCCTGTGTGCTATCAAACATCACAATGTAAATGGGTGATTATAAATATGCTCTATAGGTGTCTCCGATGGTGTTTTGTTGGGTTGGCATAAATCAAGATTAGGATTTGTCACTCCTTGTTTCAGAGAGGTATCTCTAGGCCCTCTCGGTAATGCTCATCACTATAAGCCTTGCAAGCAATGTGACTAATGAGTCAGTTACAGAACGAGTAAAGAGACTTGCCGGTAACTAGATTGAACTAGGTATGATGATACCGACGATCGAATCTCGCGCAAGTAACATACCGATGAGAAAGGGAACAACGTATGCTGTTATGCAGTTTGACCGATAAAGATCTTTGTAGAATATGTAGGAGCCAATATGAGCATCCAGGTTCTGCTATTGGTTATTGACCGGAGATGTGTCTCGATCATGTCTACATAGTTCTCGAACCCGTAGGGTCCGCACGCTTAACATTCAATGATGATATGTATTAGGAGTTATGTGTTTTGATGACCGAAGTTTGTTCGGAGTCCCGGTGAGATCACGGACATGACGAGGAGTCCCGAAATGGTCGAGACATAAAGATTGATATATTGTACTATGTTATTCGGACACCGGAAGTGTTCCGAGTGGTTTCAGCTAAAAACGGAGTGCCGGAGGGGTTACCGGAACCCCCTGGGGGAACTAATGGGCCACCATGGGCCTTAGTGGAGAGAGAGGAGGGCCGCCAGGGTAGGCCGCGTGCCCCCGCTTAGCAGTCTGAATTGGACAAGGGAAGGGGGCGGCGCCCCCTTTCCTACTCCCTCTCATTCTCCTTCCTTCCTCCACTCTTCCTTGTGGAGGAATCCTACTAGGACTAGTAGTACTTGAAGGACCCCCTCTCCTTAGGCACGCCCCTAGGGTCGGCCGGCCTCCTCCTCCCTCCTTTATATACGGGGGCAGGGGGCACCCTAGAACACACAAGTTTCTCTTAACCCTGTGCGGTGCCCCCTCCACAGTTACACACCTCGATCATACCATCGTACTGCTTAGGCGAAGCCCTACATCGATAACACCATCGTCACCATCACCACGCCATTGTGCTCATGGAACTCACCCTCATCCTCAACTGGATCAAGAGCACAAGGGACATCATCAAGCTGAATGTGTGCTGAATGCGGAGGTGTCGTACGTTCGATACTTGGATCGGTTGGATCGTGAAGAAGTTCTACTACATCAACCGCATTAGTAAATCGCTTCCGCTTTCGGTCTACGAGGGTACATGGACACACTCTCCCCTCTCGTTGCTATGCGTCTCCTAGATAGATCTTGTGTGATCATAGGTTTTTTTTGAAATTACTGCTTTCCCCAACAGTTAGCAGGGAGGTACAAAAGTAATCCAGGAGTGGATCATTGGACAGCAGTCAAGAACATCTTGAAATACTTGAAAATAACTAAGGATATGTTTCTCGTTTATGGAGGTGACAAAGAGCTTCTCGTAAATGGTTACGTCGATGCAAGCTTTGACACTGACCTAGATGACTCTAAGTCGCAAACCGGATACATATTTATATTGAATGGTGGAGCTGTCATTTGGTGCAGTTCCAAGCAGAGCGTCATGGCGGGATCTACGTGTGAAGCAGAGTACATAGCTGTTTTAGAAGCAGCAAATGAAGGAGTCTAGATGAAGGAATTCATATCCTATCTAGGTGTAATACCTAGTGCATCGGGTCTAATGAAAATCTTGTGTGACAATACTGGAGCAATTGCCTTGGAAAAGGAATCCATATTTCACAAGAGAACCAACCACATCAAGAGATGCGTCAATTCCATCTGCGATCAAGTCAAGGAGGGAGACATAGAGATTTGCAAGATACATATGGTTCTGAATGTTGCAGACCCATTGACTAAGCCTCTTCCATGAGAAAAACATGATTAGCACCAAGACTCCATGGGTGTTAGAATCATTACTATGTAATCTAGATTATCGACTCTACTACAAGTGGGAGACTGAAGGAAATATGCCCTAGAGGCAATAATAAAGTTCTTATTTATATTTCCTTATATCATGATAAATGTTTATTATTCATGCTAGAATTGTATTAACCGGAAACTTAGTACATGTGTGAATACATGGACGAAACATAGTGTCCCTAGTATGCCTCTACTTGACTAGATCGTTAATCAAAGATGGTTATGTTTCCTGACCATAGACATGTGTTTTCATTTAATGAATGGGATCACATCATTAGAGAATGATGTGATGGACAAGACCCATCCGTTAGCTTAGCATAATGATCATTAAGTTTTGTTGCTACTGCTTTCTTCATGACTAATACATGTTCCTCTGACTATGATATTATGCAACTCACGAATACCGAAGGAACACCTTGTGTGCTATCAAACATAACAACGTAACTGGCTGATTAGAAAGATGCTCTACAGGTGTCTCCGAAGGTGTTTGTTGGGTTGGCATAGATCAAGAATAGGATTTATCACTCCATGTATCGGAGAGGTATCTCTGGGCCCTCTCGATAATGCTCATCATTATAACCCTTGCAAGCAATGTGACTAATGAGTTAGTTGCGGGATGAAGCATTACGGAACGAGTAAAGAGACTTCTCGGTAACGAGATTGAACTAGGTATGATGATACCGACGATCGAATCTCGGGCAAGTAACATACCGATGATAAAGGGAACAACGTATGTTGTTGTGCAGTTTGACCGATAAAGATCTTCGTAGAATATGTAGGAGCCAATATGAGCATCCGAGTTCTGCTATTGGTTATTGATCAGAGATGTGTATCGATCATGTCTACATAGTTCTCAAACCCGTAGGGTCCGCACGCTTAACGTTTGATGACGATTTGTATTATGAGTTATGTGTTTTGATGACCGAAGTTTGTTCAGAGTCTCGGATGAGATCACGGACATGACGAGGAGTCTCGAAATCGTCGAGAGGTAAAGATTGATATATACGAGGAGTCTCGGAATGGTTTCGGGAAGTATCGGATAAGTTTTGGAGTACCGGGAGGTTACCGGAACCCCTCGAGAGACTAATGGGCCTTCATGGGCCCTAGTGGAGAGAGGAGGCCGGCGGCCAGGTGCTACCTCCTGAGCTTCCATTGGTTTTTCCTTGAAGAGGAAAGGGTGATGCAGCAAAGTAGCATAAGTATTTCCTTCAGTTTTGCGAACCAAGGTATCAATCCAGTAGGAGACGAAGCACAAGTCACCGAATACCTGCACAAACAATCAAGAACTTGCAACAAACACGATAAAGGGGTTGTCAATCCCTTCATGGTCACTCTCAAAAGTGAGATCTGATAGAGATAGATAAGCGGTAAAGTAAATATTTTTGGTTTATAGATTGGAAAGTAAAGATTGCAAAATAGTAGATCGGAAACTAGCAAGATGTAAACGAGATTCAATATAATGGTAAAGAGACTCGGGGGCCTTAGGTTTCACTAGTGGCTTCTCCCGTGATAGCATATATTACGATGGGCAAACAAATTACTGACGAGCAATTGATAGAAAAGCGCATAATTATGATGACATCTAAGGCAATGATCATGAACATAGGCATCACGTCCGTGTAAAGTAGATCGACTCCTGCCTGCATCTACTACTATTACTCCACACATCGACCGCTATCCAACATGCATCTAGAGTATCAAGTTCATAAAGAACGGAGTAACGCATTAAGCAAGATGACATGATGTAGAGGAATTAACTCAAGCAATATGATGAAAACCCCTTCTTTTTATCCTCGATGGCAACAATACCATACGTGCATGCTACAGGAATCACAAACTTTAACACAAGTATATCTCAAATTCACAACTACTCTACTAGCATGACTCTAATATTACCACCTTCATATCTCAAAACAATCATAAAGAATCAAACTCCTCATAGTATTTAATGCACTTCATATGAATCTTTTTATTACACCCATCTTGGATGCCCATCATATTAGGACTAATTTTATAACCTAAGAAAATTACCATGTTGTTCTAAAAGACTCTGAAAATAATATAAGTGAAGCATGAGAGTTCAACAATTTCTATAAAATAAAACTACCGCCGTGCTCTAAAAAGATATAAGTGAAGCACTAGAGCAATATTGTCTAGCTCAAAAGATATAAGTGAAGCACATAGAGTATTTTAATAAATCACGATTCATGCGTGTCTCTCCCAAAAGGTGTGTACAGCAAGGATGATTGTGGTAAACTAAAAAGCAAAGACTCAAATCATACAAGACGCTCCAAGCAAAACACATATCATGTGGTGAATAAAAATATAGCCTCAAGTAAATTTACCAATAGATGAAGACGAAAGAGGGGATGCCTTCTGGGGCATCCCCAAGCTTAGGCTTTTGGTTGTCCTTGAATTTTACCTTGGGGTGCCTTGTGCATGCCCAAGCTTAGGCTCTTGCCAATCCTTATTCCAAAGTCCATCAAATCCTTACCAAAAACTTGAAAACTTCACAACAGAAAACTTCAACAGAAAATCTCATGAGCTCCGTTAGTATAAGAAAATAAATCATCACTTCAAGGTACTGTTATGAACTCATTCTTTATTTATATTGGTGTAAAACCTACTGTATTCCAAATTCTCTATGGTTCATACCCCCCAATACTACTCATAGATTCATCAAAATAAGCAAACAACACACGAAAAACAGAATCTGTCAAAAACAGAACAGTCTAATCACTCTTCTATAAAAAATGATAGCTAATCTCGTGAGCGCAAAGTTTCTGTTTCTTATAGCAAGATCGCAATGACTTCACCCAAGTATTCCCAAAGGTTCTACTTGGCACAAACACTAACTAAAACATAAAACCATATCTAACCATAGGCTAGATGAATTATTTATTACTAAACATGAGCAAAAAGTTAAGAACAAAAAAAAATTGGGTTGCCTCCCAACAAGCGCTATCGTTTAACACCCCTAGCTAGACATTGAGATTTCAATGATGCTCACATGAAAGGCAAGAATTGAAGCGCAAAGAGAGCATCATGAAACACGTGACGGACACATCTAAGTCTAACATACTTCCTATGCATAGGCATCTCATAGGCAAACAAATTTTCATAGCAAGCAAAAACTATCATATGCAAGGAAGCGGAAAGAAACAATAGCACTGTCAACACAACGAGAGGCAATTTAGTAACATGAAAATTTCTATAACCATATTTTCCTCTCTCATAATAATTACATCTGAGATCATAAGCAAATTCAACAAAATAGCTATCACATAAAATATTTTCAAGACGATCCACATGCATGCGAAGTTGACACTCTTCCAAAATAGTGGGATTAACATTAACTAAAGTCATGACCTCTCCAAACCCACTTTTATCAAAAAATTCATAAGATTGAACATTCTCCAAATATGTGGGATCTAAATTTGACACTCCTCCAAACCCCCTTTCAATAATATTGCAAAGACTATTATCAATCTCATATTCATCATGGGGTTTAAATAAATTTTCAAGATCATAGGAAGAATCACCCCAATCATGATCATTGGAGTTAATTACACGTTAGTACCACAATTGGGGCAGTGATGGCGGATTGGTACCATTTTTGGTAATTTTTATGTGTTAGTACCATGTTTGGGTCAGTATGTTACAAAATAGTCTAAACCGCGTATAACAATATATTGACGGTGTATCTGACTGTTGGGGCCCGTCTGTTAGGTGCTCAGGTAACATGTTCTTTTACAAAAAAGTCCCTTACTTTTTATTTTATCACGCATATCCTATTTTTGTCAAAAAAAGGATAGCTGAAACAAAATTGAACATTACACGCTCGCGCCATGAATCAAACCGGCGCTGAGCTGTTCGCGGCGCGCTCGTACTGCCGCTGGGCTACAGCGGCTTTTGAATAAAATACACGTGTAAGCCTTTTTATACTAGAAGCCTTTCCGGTATTTATACAATACTTAAAAAATTCGAAAAAGAGGGCACGCCCGGATTCGAACCTGCGCCTAGCAGTTCGCAGCGCGTGCTCGCTAGCACGCGTATACCCCAAAAGTCTAAGCAAAGGCAGGGATCCATAGAGCCCTTTATTTATTTATTTAGAGAAAATTACTTTGTTATACCTAAAAAAATGAAAAAGTATACATGTAGACATAGAGTTGTAGTATACATATGCGTACATGTATAAAAATTCATGAACATACATATTTTATGTGATCTACACAAAAAAGACAAATACACATATTAAAATAGACTTTTTCTTTGTTGTATTTGGGTCAGATATTTGTCTTTTTTTGCATGGTAATACGTGTCTCATTCAAGATATTTGTCTTTTTTGTATAGCATGCAAATAATGAAATTTTATACAAACTTAAAGAATATACATATGTACATATGTATCTGTAGAAAAGAAATTAAATATATTTTGATTTTTGGGCATTCTTCGGCCGTATGCAATGTGTGTATCATATATTGAAAAAAATTACACATACACACACACACACGCACACGCACACACACACACATACACACACACACACACACACACATATATATATATATATAGAGAGAGAGAGAGAGAGACACATCCTATATTAAAACATGTTCAATATATATATGATGAACATTTGTATAATATGAAAAACTTCATTGTATATTTTAAAAATATTCATCTTATATTTAAATAAGAACATTATATGTGATAAACATTTTTTAATATACAATATGCTTTTATACAATAAATTTTTTAGTATATGATGTAATGAACATCTTTTTAATTATACCGTGCGATGAACATATTTTTAGTTATACTATGCGATGAACATTTTTTAGTATCATATAATGTTTAATACGAAATTTTTAATAATCATATATTTTCCGTATCGTATAAAGAACGGAACGGTCCAAAGTATAAAGTATTGTACGCGTTCTATTCAATTTCCGAAGGTTGCAGTAGCTCAGCGGGAGCGAGCGCGCGCTGGGAAGGGTTCGGCGCGGGTTCGAATCCCGGCGGTCGCGCGCCTTAGTTATTTCTATAAAAAAAATTAGGAATGTATAGAAAAAAGGAATAGTCTAAAGTATAAAATGCTATACGCCTTCCAGTTCACGCCAAGATGCAGTAGCACAGTGGCAGCGGGCGCGTGCTGTTAACCGTTCAGCGCGACTTCGAATCCCGGCTGGCGCGAGCGCTTGTATTTTTTTTTAAAATTTTCTGCAGGACCCTTTTTTGACAAATAAGGGATATACGCGTGATTAAATAAAAAGTAAGGGTCTTTTTTGCAAAAGAACATGCCATGTCAGCACCTGACAGGCGGGCCCAATGGTCAGATACACCGTCAATACACTATTATACCGCAGTTTAGACTGTTTTGTAATGTACTGCCCCAAACATGGTACTGACATGTAAAAATTACCAAAAGTGGTACCAATCCGTCACCACTGCCCCAATTGTGGTACTAATGTGTAATTAACTCTGATCATTGCAACAAATAGTGGACATAGAAAAACTAGCATCCCCAAGCTTAGGGTTTTGCATATTTTTAGCATAATTGACATCAATAGAATTTATAATAAAATCATTGCAATAATGATTTTTATTCAAAGAGATGTCGTGAATCTCTTCAGAAATTCCTTCATCACAATTTTTAGATTCACGAATTTCAAGCAAAACCTCATAAAGATAATCTACTGCACTCAACTTACTAGCAATTGGTTCATCATAATTGGATCTCTGAAAAAGATTAGCAAGTGGATGGGGATCCATAAACTTTTAGCAAGCAAAGATGCAAGCAAAAAGAAGGCACATTGCAACACAAGCGAACAAAAGATCGAACGGAAGAGGGGCGAAGAAAAGGCAAAGGTTTTCAAAAATTGTTTTAGAAGTGGGGGAGAGGAAAATTAGAGGCGAATGACGAATAATGTAATGCAAGGGAGAAGATTTTATGATGGGTACTTGGTATGGCTTGACTTGGCGTAGATCTCCCTGGCAACGGCGTCCTAAATCCTTCTTGCTACCTCTTGAGCTTTCATTGGTTTTCCCTTGAAGAGGAAAGGGTGATGCAACAAAGTAGCGTAAGTATTTCCCTCAGTTTTGAGAACCAAGGTATCAATCCAGTAGAAGACGACACACAAGACACCGAATACCTGCACAAACAATCAAGAACTTGCAACCAACGTGATAAAGGGGTTGTCAATCCCTTCATGGTCACTCGCAAAAGTGAGATCTGCTAGAGATAGATAAACGATAAAGTAAATCTTTTTGGTATTTTTGGTTTATAGATTGGAAATTAAATATTGCAAAATAGTAGATCAGAAACTAGCAAGATGTAAACGAGATTCAATATAATGGAAAAGAGTCTTGGGGGCCATAGGTTTCACTAGTGGCTTCGCTCGAGATAGCATATATTACGGTGGCTAAACAAATTACTGCCGAGCAATTGATAGAAAAGCGCATAATTATGATGACATCTAAGGCAATGATCGTGAATATAGGCATCACGTCTGTGTCAAGTAGACCGACTCCTGCCTGCATCTACTACTATTACTCCACACATCGACCGCTATCCAGGATGCATCTACAGTAGTAAGTTCATAAAGAGCGGAGTAACACATTAAGCAAGATGACATGATGTAGAGGAATTAACTCAAGCAATATGATGAAAACCCCTTCTTTTTATCCTCGATGGCAATAATACAATGCGTGCCTTGCTGCCCCTACTGTCACTAGGAAAGGACACTGCAAGATTGAACCCAAAGCTAAGCACTTCTCCCAATACAAGAAAGATCAATCTAGTAGGCCAAACTAAACCGATAATTCGAAGAGACTTGCAAAGATATCAAATCATGCATATAATAATTCAGAGAAGAACCAAATAATATTCATAGATAATCTTGTTCATGAATCCACAATTCATTGGATCGGCAAACACACCGCAAAAGAATATTACATCAAATTGATATCCAAGAACATCGAGGAGAACTTTGTATTGAGAATCAAAGAGAGAGAAGAAGCCATCTAGCTAATAACTATGGACCCGGTGGTATATTACTCATGCTTCGTCGGAGAGGTAATGGTGTTGATGTAGAAGCCCTCCGTGATCAAACCCCCCTACGGCAGGACGCCGAAAAAGGCTCCAATACGGGATCTCACGGGTACAGAAGGTTGCGGCGGTAGAAAAGTGGTTTCATGGCTCCCCTGGTGTTTTTAGGGTATAAGAGTATATATAGGCGAAGGAACTAGGTCAGGGGAGCTATGAGGGTCCCACGAGAGTGGGGGGCGCGCCTACCCCCCTGGGCGTGCCCTCCTACCTCGTGGCTTCCTTGTTGCATCTCCGACTTCATCTCCAAGTCTTCTGGTTTGCTTTCGGTCCAAGAAAGATCATCGCGAAGGTTTCATTCCGTTTGGTATTCCTTTTTTGCAAAACTCTAAAATAGGCAAAAAAAAATAGAAACTGGCACTAGGCCCTCGGTTAATACGTTAGTCCCAAAAAATAATATAAAATAGCTTATTAAAGCCCATTAAACATCCAAAACAGATAATATAATAGCATGGAACAATAAAAAATTATAGATATGTTGGAGACGTATCAAGCATCCCCAAGCTTAATTCCTGCTCGTTCTCGAGTAGGTAAATGATAAAAACAGAATTTTTGATGTGGAATACTACCTAACATATTTATTCATGTAATTTTATTTATTGTGGCATGAATGTTCAGATCCGAAAGATTTAAGATAAAAGTTTAATATTAACATAAAAAATAATACTTCAAGCATACTAACAAAGCAATCATGTCTTCTCAAAATAACATGGCCAAAGAAAGCTATCCCTACAAAATCATATAGTCTGGCTATGCTCTATCTTCATCATACAAAATATTTAATCATGCACAACCCCGATAACAAGCCAAGCAATTGTTTCATACTTTTGATGTTCTCAAACTTTTTCAATCTTTAGGCAATACATGAGTGTGAGCCATGGACATAGCACTATAGGTGTAATAGAAGGGTGGTTGTGAAGAAGACAAAAAGGATAAGATAGTCTACATCAACTAGGCGTATTAACAGGCTATGGAGATGCCCATCAATAGATATAAATGTGAGTGAGTAGGGATTGCCATGCAATGGATGCACTAGAGCTATGAGTGTACGAAAGCTCAAAAAGATACTAAGTGGGTGTGCATCCAACTTGCTTACTCACGAAGACCTAGGCACTTTGAGGAAGCCCATCATTGGAATATACAAGCCAAGTTATATAATAAAAATTCCCACTAGTATATAAAAATGGCAACATAGGAGACTCTCTATCATGAAGATCATGGTGCTACTTTGAAGCACAAGTGTGGAAAAGGGATAATAACATTTCCCCTTCTCTTTTTTCTCTCATTTTTTTATTTTTATTTCGGCCTTTTTTATGGCCTCTTTTTTTATTTTTCGTCCGAAGTCTCATCCCGACTTGTAGGGGAATCATAGTCTCCATCATCCTTTCCTCACATGGGACAATGCTCTAATAATGAAGATCATCACACTTTTATTTACTTACAACTCAAGATTACAACTCAATACTTAGAATAAAATATGACTCTATGTGAATGCTTCCGGCAGTGTACCGAGATGTGGAATGATTCAAGAGTGACATGTATGAAAGAATTATGAACGGTGGCTTTGCCACAAATATGATGTCAACTAAATGATCATGCAAAGCAATATGACAATGATGTAGTGTGTCATAATAAACGGAACGGTGAAAAGTTGCATGGTAATATATCTCGGAATGGCTATGAATGCCATAATAGGTAGGTATGGTGGCTGTTTGAGGAAGGAATATGGTGGGTGTATGGTATCGACGAAAGTTGCGCGACACAAGACAGGCTAGCAATGGTCGAAGGGTGAGAGTGCGTATAATCCATGGACTCAACATTAGTCATAAAGAACTCACATACTTATTGCAAAAATCTATTAGTTATCAAAATGAAGTACTATGTCATCACATAACATAACGGTTCACCATACGTGCATGCTACAAGAATCACAAACTTTAACACAAGTATCTCTCAAATTCACAACTACTCTACTAGCATGACTTTAATATTGCCATCTTCATATCTCAAAACAATCATAAAGAATCAGACTTCTCATAGTATTCAATGCACTTCATATGAAAGTTTTTATTATACCCATCTTGGATGCCCATCATATTAGGACTAATTTTATAACCAAAGCAAATTACCATGCTGTTATAAAAGACTATCAAAATAATATAAGTGAAGCATGAGAGTTCAACAATTTCTATAAAATAAAACCATCGCCGTGCTCTAAAAAGATATAAGTGAAGCACTAGAGCAATATTGTCTAGCTCAAAAGATATAAGTGAAGCACATAGAGTATTCTAATAAATCACGATTCATGCGTGTCTCTCCCAAAAGGTGTGTACAACAAGAATGATTGTGGTAAACTAAAGAGCAAAGACTCAAATCATATAAGACGCTCCAAGCAAAACACATATCATGTGGTGAACAAAAATATAGCCTCAAGTAAAGTTACCGATAGACAAAGACGAAAAGGGAATGCCTTCCGGGGCATCCCCAAGCATAGGCTTTTGGTTGTCCTTGAATTTTACCCAAGCATAGGCTTTTGGTTCCTTGGGCATCCCCAAGCTTAGGCTCTTGCCACTCCTTATTCCAAATTCCATCAAATCCTTACCCAAAACTTGAAAACTTCACAACACAAAACTTCAACAGAAAATCTCATGAGCTCCGTTAGTATAAGAAAATAAATCACCACTTCAAGGTACTGTTATGAACTAATTATTTATTTATATTGGTGTAAAATATACTTTATTACAACTTCTCTATGGTTCATACCCCCCGATACTACTCATAGATTCATCAAAATAAGCAAACAGCACGCGAAAAACAGAATTTGTCAAAAACAGAACAGTCTGTAGTAATATGTAACTTTCGAATAGTTCTGTAACTCCAAAAATTCTGAAATAAATTGTTGGACGTGAGGACTTTGTCTATTGATATTCTTAAAAAATAATCAACTTAAAATCACTCTTGAATAAAAAATGACATCTAATCTCGTGAGCACAAAGTATCTGTTTTTTATAGCAAGATCGCAATGACTTCACCAAGTCTTCCCAAAGGTTCTACTTGGCACAAACACTAATTAAAAAGATAAAACCACATCTAACCAGAGGCTAGATGAATTATTTATTACTAAACATGAGCAAAAAGTTAAGAACCAAAATAAAATTGGGTTGCCTCCCAACAAGCGCTATCGTTTAACGCCCCTAGCTAGACATTGAGATTTCGATGATGCTCACATGAAAGACAAGAATTGAAGCGCAAAGAGAGCATCATGAAACACGTGATGAACACATATAAGTCTAACATACTTCCTATGCATAGGTGATACGTCTCCAACATATCTATAATTTATGAAGCATTCATGCTATTTTATTATCTGTTTTGAATGATTATGGGCTTTATTATACACTTTTATATTACTTCTGGGACTAACCTATTAACCGGAGGCCCAGCCCATATTGCTGTTTTATTGCCAGTTTCAGTATTTCGAAGGAAAGGAATATCAAACGGAGTCCAAACGGAATGAAACCTTTGGCAACGTGATTTTTTGGAAGATTAACACCCAGGAGACTTGGAGTTCACGTCAGAAGACCCTCGAGGAGGCCACGAGATAGGAGGGTGCGCCCCCCTGTCTCATGGACCCCTCGAGCACCCCCTGATCGACTTCTTTCGCCTATATATTCCTACGTACCCTAAAACTATCGAATATGAAGATATATCGAGAGTTCCGCCGCTGCAAGCCTCTGTAGCCACCAAAAACCTCTCGGGAGCCCGTTCCGGCACCCTGTTGGAGGGGGAACCCATCACCGGTGGCCATCTTCATCATCCTGGTGCTCTCGATGACGAGGAGGGAGTAGTTCACCCTCGGGGCTGAGGGTATGTACCAGTAGCTATGTGTTTGATCTCTCTCTCTCTCTCTCTCTCTCTCTCTCTCTCTCGTGTTCTCTTTTGTGTTCCCTCTATGGCACGATCTTGATGTATCCCGAGCTTTGCTATTGTAGTTGCATCTTATGATGTTTCTCCCCATCTACTCTCTTGTGACAAATTGAATTTCCCCTTTGAAGTTATCTTATCGGATTGAGTCTTTTATGAGAACACTTGATGTATGTCTTGCCGTGTTTATCTGTGGTGACAATGGGATATCATGTGCCTCTTGATGTATGTTTTGGTGACCAACTTGCGGGTTCTGCCCATGAACCTATGCATAGGGGTTGGCACACGTTCTTGACTCTCCGGTAGAAACTTTGGGGCACTCTTTGAAGTACTTTGTGTTGGTTGAATAGATGAATCTGAGATTGTGTGATGCATATTGTATAATCATGCACACGGATACTTGAGGTGACAATGGAGTATCTAGGTGACATTAGGGTTTTGGTTGATTTGTGTCTTAAGGTGTTATTCTAGTACGAACTCTTGAATAGATTGATCCGAAAGAATAACTTTGAGGTGGTTTCGTACCCTACCATAATCTCTTCGTTCGTTCTCCGCTATTAGTGGCTTTGGAGTGACTCTTCGTTGCATGTTGAGGGCTTGTTATATGATCTATCTATGTTATTATTGTTGAGATAACTTGCACTAGTGAAAGTACGAACCCCAGGCCTTTTTTCCTATCATTGCAATACCATTTACGCTCTCTTTTATCATTAGTTACCTTGCTGTTTTTATTATTTCAGATTACAAATACCTTTATCTACCATCTATTTTGCACTTGTATCTTCATCTCTTCGCCGAACTAGTGCACCTATACAATTTACCATTGTATTGGGTGTGCTGGGGACACAAGGGACTCTTTGTTATTTGGTTGCAGGGTTGTTTGAGAGAGACCATCTTCATCCTACGCCTCCTACGGATTGATAAACCTAAGGTCATCCACTTGAGGGAAATTTGCTACTGTCCTACAAACATGTGCACTTGCAGGCCCAACAACGTCTACAAGAAGAAGGTTGTGTAGTAGACATCAAGCTCTTTTCTGGCGCCATTGCCGGGGAGGTTAGCGCTTGAAGGTATATCTTTAGATCTTGCAGTTGAATCTTTTTATTTCTTGTTTTATCACTAGTTTAGTTTATAAAATAAAACTACAAAAAAATGGAGTTAAGTTTGTCTCGTACGCTTCGTCTTTTGAATATCTTTCGTGAGGTTGACGGAAAGGAAAATTGTGCTCAAGTGCTAGAAGAAGAATGAATTAGAATGCTTGATACTAAATCTTTGAATGATGAGCATGATTGCAATGTTGTTAGTATAAACTCCTTGAATATCCATAGTATTAATGATGATTGCTCTAGTCATGATGAGAATATATCTTATGAGCATGTCAACTTTTGTGGAGTGCATGTTTGCATGAACACACCAAATAGAGAAGATATATATTGCAAGAAGCATAAGTATTTAGAAACTAAGAGGTTGCAAGAAAGGCTAGATAAGAGTGCGGAGAATTTAAGATATCTTTCCCATTGTGAATTTTGCAATAAACAGGATCATTTACATCTCCAATGCAAATTGTTCCATGATCAAATCGTGTCCAAAAATTGTGATGATTTGATTTCCCCTGCACATTACAATGAACTTAGTTTGCTTTTGGGCTATGAAGAATTGAAACGTTTAACTAAGCCTATTCCAGAATTTAATCTTAAGCATTTCCTTGATATTGATCTAGAAAATATTTATATGTTTTATGCGGTGAATTGCATTGAATATCCTTATATTGCCAATTACCTAAAGAAAAGAAAGGAAATGGAAGATGATGAGAATACTAATGAAAGGGAAGAGACTTCCCAATATCCTCCTATTATTTCTCATGATGACTCAGGTAATGAGGAGGAGCTTCCTATTCAACCAATCTCATTAATAAGGAGCTCAAAGAGGAAGGTTGAACCTACACATAATGTGAAGAAGAAAAAGAAAAGAAGGAGCAACAAAGGTAGAAAGGTATCCCTCCCAAATGATGTTGCTCCTACTACTCATTGTGATGATGATAATTGCTTTACTATTGGTGCTATCCATATTTTTAATGATGAGAGTGATTATGCTTATGATATGAAAGGGCCCAAGCTTCGGGAAGCTATGTTTGATGAGTATGAAATATTTGAGAATATATTTGCTGCAATTAATGTTTGTCCCAAGCTTGGGGATGCTACGCTTAATGGAGATGATATTTTTAGCATCCCAAATTTTGATATGCAAAGTTGTTATGATGATAGCATGCCTCCTACGTATGATGATTATATTGATGAAACTGGGTTCGGAAGAGTGTCAACTTTAGGAAGTAGTGATCCCACTATTTTGGAGGATGTTGAATCTATTTGTGATGAATATGAAAGTGGATTTGGAAGAGTGTCAACTTTATTTAGTGATTCCACTATCTTGGGAGAGGTTTCAATCGATTATGATGAGAACGAAGTTACTACTTATGATGATTATTGTGATTCAACTTATGGTATAAAAATTAGTGATGATTATATTTACAAAACTTGTCATGATTATGATTACCCTTTTCTGAACATTACTCTTTTAATGTGGAAACAATTTTTAGTGTTCAAATCTTTTATGATGCTCCCACTACTATTCATGAGAAGAAATTTGCTTATGTGGAGAGTAATAAAATTTCTATGCTAGTAGATCATGAAAAGAATGCTTTAGGTGCTGGTTATATTGTTGAATTCATTCATGATGCTACTGAAAATTATTATGAGAGAGGAACATATGCTTGTAGGAATTACAATAATATCAAGTTTCCTCTCTATGTGCTTAAAATCTTGAAGCTATGCTTGTTTTATCTTCCTATGCTAGTTGATTATTGTTCCCATAAATTGTTTGCTCACAAAATCCCTATGCATAGGAAGTGAGTTAGACTTAAATGTGCTATTCATATGCTTCATGATGCCCCCGTTATGTTTCAATTCTTATCTTTTATGTGAGCATCATTGCCATCTTCATGCCTAGCTAGAAAGGCATTAAAGAAAAGCTCTTGTTGGGAGACAACCCAATATTTATCCTTACTGTTTTTGTGTGTCCACATGATTATGCTACTGTAGTAATCATGTTTTATAGCTTTTGTTTCAATAAAGTTCCAAGTAGAACCTTTGGGAAGACTTGGGTGAAGTTTATGTGATCTTGCTGTAGAAAACAGAAACTTTAGCACTCACGAGATTAGCTGCCATTTTTTACTGGAGAGTGCTTTTAGGTTGATTCTTTTTGCAGATGATTAATAGACAAATTCCTCAGGTCCAGAAGTTTATTTCATAATATTTGGGCTTCCAGAAGTATACGTTTGATACATATTACTACAGACTGTTCTGTTTTTGACAGATTCTGTTTTCATTGTGTTGTTTGCTTATTTTGATGAATCTATGAGTAGTATCGGAGGGTATGAACCATAGAGAAGTTAGAATACAGTATATATTACACCAATATGAATTTATAATGAGTTCATTACAGTACCTAAGTGGTGGTTTTATTTTCTTATACTAACGGAGCTTACGAGTTTTGTGTGGTTGAAGTTTTCAAGTTTTGGGTGAGGATTCGATGGACTATGGAATAAGGAGTGGAAAGAGCCTAAGCTTGGGGATGCCCAAGGCACCCCAAGGTAATATTCAAGGACAACCAAGAGCCTAAGCTTGGGGATGCCCCGGATGGCATCCCCTCTTTCGTTTTCGTTCATCGGTAACTTTACTTGGAGCTATATTTTTATTCACCACATGATATGTGTTTTGCTTGGAGAGTCATTTTATTTTGTTAGTTTTTGCTTTCTGTTAGTTAGAATAATGTTTTGCATCTTTAGTTTCAATAAAAATGTCAAGGATAGCCTTTGTCATGCTTATTTTTCTAGTATACTTGTTGCTGTTTGAAAACAGAAAGTTTACTGCTGTTGCAAAACTTCCCTAGAAAAGTCAGAGAATGGTATAACATTGAATCTTTTTGCATATTAATCTCTGATAAATTTATTACAGTGGTAATTTTAGTTCATAATTTTTGGAGTCAGGGAAGTATATTTACTCTTGCATTCTTTACAGACTGTACTGTTTTGACAGATTGCTGTTATGGTTGCATTGTTTGCATATGTTTGCTTGTTTAATGATTCTATTTGAGGATAGGAGTATTAAATATGCAGAGAAATTTATTATGCAATGTTGAATAATAATTTTAGTGATTTGTTATAGTAGAAAATGATAAGGTTTTGCATTGGTTTATACTAACCTATCTCACGAGTTCTTGTTGAGTTTGTTGTGAATGAAGCTTTTGATAAAAACAGAAACCATGATATGAGAGGAATTAAGGAGACATAAAAGCTCAAGCTTGGGGATGCCCAAGGCACCCCAAGATAATATTTCAAGAAGTCTCAAGCATCTAAGCTTGGGCATGCCCCGGTAGGCATCCCACCTTTCTTCTTCAACAACTATCGGTTAGTATCGGTTGAACCTAAGTTTTTGCTTCTTCACATGAGTTGTGCTATCCTTGCAATGTCATTTTATTTTGTTTTTCTTGCTGCTTGAATACAATACCAAGATCTGAAATTCTTAAATGAGAGAGAGAGTCTTCACATAGTTGCATAATTATTTAGCTACTCATTGATCTTCACTTATATCTTTTTGGAGTAGCTTTTCATTTACTCGTGTGCTTCACTTATATCCTATGAGTAAATTGTTGAATGAGTTGATTGTCATAAATCTGAAATTATATATGCCTCATTTGCTTATCCCATGGGGAGTAATGACTTCACATCTAAGAAGTAGAGGTTGTAAATTTATTGACGGTTAGCAAGCATTGTATTAGTCATTTGAACAATTCATGAAAGAATATTGAAGGAAGAGAGATTTCACATATAAATATATTATCATAGACATCTTTTATAATTGTGAGCACTCATTATGTATGACATGCTAAACAGTTGATGTTGGACAAGGAAGACAACGTAATGGGTTATGTTTTCTCACATATCAGCTAAAGTATATTGTCATGGATCATTCAAACATGTTGAGCTTGCCTTTCCCCCTCATGCTAGCCAAAAATTCCTAGCACCAAGTAGAGATACTACTTGTGCTTCCAAATATCCTTAAACCCAGTTTTTGCCATGAGAGTCCACCATACCTACCTATGGATTGAGTAAGATCCTTCAAGTAAGTTGTCATCGGTGCAAGCAATAAAAATTGTTCTCTAAATATGCATGACTTATTAGTGTGGAGAAAATAAGCTTTGTATGAACTTTTTATGGAAGCAATAAAAGCGATGGACTGCATAATAAAGGTCCATATACAAGGGGCAATATAAAGTGACGTTCTTTCGCATTAAGATTTTGTGTATCCAACCCTAAAAGCGCATGACAACCTCTGCTTCCCTTTGCGAAGGGCCTATCTTTTACTTTATGTCTTTTACTTTATGCAAGAGTCAAGGTGATCTTCACCTTTCCCTTTTTCATTTTATCCTTTGGCAAGCACTTTGTGTTAGGGTGATCCTGATATATATATCCAATTGGATGTACGTTAGCATGAACTATTATTGTTGACATCACCCAAAGGTGAATACGTTTGGAGGCAACATTATAAGCCCCAGTCTTTCTTTGTGTCTGGTTAAAACTTCATAACCACAAGTATTGTGTGAGTGTTAGCAATTGTAGAAGACTATATGAAAGTTGAGTATGTGGAGTTTGCTATTTCTGAAAATAAGATGAATTGCAATTGTTTTGATGTTTAAAAATGAAGTTTGCTAGTTTTCAAGAATGTTTCTGGTCTATGCTTTGACATGTGAATTGCTTGTTACTTTATCGTGAGAAGTTTTATGAGATGAACTACTGTTATGACACATTTTAATGCTAGAAAAGGTGATTGAAATTATCATTGATCAAACTTGTGCACCTTCTAGCATTCACACTTCATAAATTCTTTCTTTTATCATTTACCTACTCAAGGACGAGTAGGAATTAAGCTTGGGGATGCTTGATACGTCTCCAACGTATCTATAATTTATGAAGCATTCATGCTATTTTATTATTTGTTTTGAATGATTATGGGCTTTATTATACACTTTTATATTACTTTTGGGACTAACTTATTAACCGGAGGCCCATCCCATATTGTTGTTTTATTGCTTGTTTTAGTATTTCAAAGGAAAGGAATATCAAACGGAGTCCAAACGGAATGAAACCTTCGGCAACGTGATTTTTTGGAAGATTAACACCCAGGAGACTTGGAGTTCACGTCAGAAGACCCTCGAGGAGGCCACGAGATAAGAGGGCGCCCCCCCCCTCGACTGGGCGCGCCCCCTGTCTCGTGGACCCCTCGAGCACCCCCCGACCGACTTCTTTCGCCTATATATGCCTACATACCCTAAAACTACCGAATATGAAGATAGATCGGGAGTTCCGCCGCCGCAAGCCTCTGTAGCCACCAAAAACCTCTCAGGATCCCGTTTCGGCACCCTACCGGAGGGGGAACCCATCACCGGTGGCCATCTTCATCATCTCGGCGCTCTCGATGACGAGGAGGGAGTAGTTCACCCTCGGGGCTGAGGGTATGTACCAGTAGCTATGTGTTTGATCTCTCTCTCTCTCTCTCTCGTGTTCTCTCTCGTGTTCCCTCTATGACACGATCTTGATGTATCCCGAGCTTTGCTATTGTAGTTGGATCTTATGATGTTTCTCCCCCTCTACTCTCTTGTGATGAATTGAGTTTCCCCTTCGAAGTTATCTTATTGGATTGAGTCTTTCATGAGAACACTTGATGTATGTCTTGTTGTGTTTATCTGTGGTGACAATGGGATATCATGTGCCTCTTGATGTATGTTTTGGTGACCAACTTGCGGGTTCCGCCCATGAACCTATGCATAGGGGTTGGCACACGTTCTTGACTCTCCGGTAGAAACTTTGGGGCACTCTTTGAAGTACTTTGTGTTGGTTGAATAGATGAATCTGAGATTGTGTGATGCATATTGTATAATCATGCACACGGATACTTGAGGTGACAATGGAGTATCTAGGTGACATTAGGGTTTTGGTTGATTTGTGTCTTAAGGTGTTATTCTAGTACGAACTCTTGAATAGATTGATCCGAAAGAATAACTTTGAGGTGGTTTCGTACCCTACCATAATCTCTTCGTTCGTTCTCCGCTATTAGTGGATTTGGAGTGACTCTTTGTTGCATGTTGAGGCCTTGTTATATGATCTATCTATGTTATTATTGTTGAGAGAACTTGCACTAGTGAAAGTATGAACCCTAGGCCTTGTTTCCTATCATTGCAATACCGTTTACGCTCTCTTTTATCATTAGTTACCTTGCTGTTTTTATTATTTCAGATTACAAATACCTTTATCTACCATCTATTTTGCACTTGTATCTTCATCTCTTCGCCGAACTAGTGCACCTATACAATTTACCATTGTATTGGGTGTGCTGGGGACACAAGGGACTCTTTGTTATTTGGTTGCAGGGTTGTTTGAGAGAGACCATCTTCATCCTACGCCTCCTACAGATTGATAAATCTTAGGTCATCCACTTGAGGGAAATTTGCTACTGTCCTACAAACATGTGCACTTGCAGGCCCAACAACGTCTACAAGAAGAAGGTTGTGTAGTAGACATCAATAGGCATCTCATAGGCAAACAAATTATCATAGCAAGCAAAAACTAGCATATGCAAGGAGGCGGAAAGAAACAATAGCAATCTCAACATAACGAGAGGCAATTCAATAACATGAAAATTTCTATAACCATATTTTCCTTTCTCATAATAATTACATGTGGGATCATAAGCAAATTCAACAAAATAGCTATCCCATAAAATATTTTCAAGACGATCCACATGCATGGGAAGTTGACACTTTTCCAAAATAGTGGGATTAACATTAACTAAAGTCATGACCTCTCCAAACCCACTTTTATCAAAAAATTCATAAGATTGAACATTCTCCAAATATGTGGGATATAAATCTAACACTCTTACAAACCCACTTTCAATAATATTGCAAACACTATTATCAATCTCATATTCATCATGGGGTTTAAATAAATTTTCAAGATCATAGGAAGAATCACCCCAATCATGATCATTGCAACAAATAGTGGACATAGCAAAACTAGCATCCCCAAGCTTAGGGTTTTGCATATTTTTAGCATAATTGACATCAATAGAATTTATAATGAAATCATTGCAATCATGCTTTTTATTCAAGGAGCTGTCGTGAATCTCTTCATAAATTCCTTCATCACATTTTTTAGATTCACGAATTTCAAGCAAAACCTCATAAAGATAATCTACTGCACTCAACTTACTAGCAATTGGTTCATCACAATTGATTCACGAATTTCAAGCAAAAAGAAGGCACATGGTAATACAAGCAAACAAAAGATCGGACGGAAGAGGGGCGAAGAAAAGGCAAAGGTTTAAAAAATCATTTTAAAAGTGGGGGAGAGGAAAACGAGGGGCGAATGGCGAATAATGTAATGCAGGGGAGAAGAGTTTATGATGGGTACTTGGTATGACTTGACTTGGCGTAGATCTCCCCTGCAACGACGCCAGAAATCCTTCTTGCTACCTCTTGAGCTTGCGTTAGTTTTCTCTTCAAGAGGAAAGGGTGATGCAACATAGTAGCGTAAGTATTTCCCTCAGTTTTGAGAACCAATGTATCAATCCAGTAGAAGACGACACACATGTCACGAATACCTGCACAAACAATCAAGAACTTGCAACCCATGCGATAAAGGGGTTGTCAATCCCTTCATGGTCACTCGCAAAAGTGAGATCTGCTAGAGATAGGTAAACGGTAAAGTAAATATTTTTGGTATTTTTGGTTTATAGATTGGAAAGTAAAGATTGCAAAATAGTAGCTCGGAAACTGGCAAGATGTAAACGAGATTCAATATAATGGAAAAGAGACCAGGGGGGCATAGGTTTCACTAGTTGCTTCTCTCGAGATAACATATATTATGGTGGGTGAACAAATTACTTCCGAGCAATTGATGAAAAAGCGCATAATTATGATGACATCTAAGGCAATGATCATGAACATGTTGGGGAACGCGGTAATTTCAAAAAAAAATCCTACGATCATGCAAGATCTATCTAGGAAATGCATAGCAACGAGAGGGGAGAGTATTGTCTACGTACCCTCGTAGACCGAAAGCGGAAGCCTTATGACAACGTGGTTGATGTAGTCGTATGTCTTCACGACCCGACCGATCTTAGCACCGAAGGTACGACAACCAGGTTCTAAGTATTTTCTTATGCCCACATACTTTATTCTTGAACTCATTGTAGTATCCACACCAATTAGGACGGGAGAATTTACATTGTCAATTTTCAGTTTTTCCCCGTATGATCTTGGGCTTGTGCAGCCACGAGATACAAGAGCTATGTACACTTTCACGCACATTGTTTTCCACATGACTCTTAGTGAAAATACGGTTTCATGTTAATAACAAGTGATTAGAAGACAAACCAATCTGTGGTTGGATGGTCAGAGGCACTGTGGTATCCCCAGCCCACCTGGGTTCAAGTCCTGGTGCTCACATTTATTTCCTGAATTATTTCAGGATTTCCGGCGATGCGCATTCAGTGGGAGGAGACGTTCCTGTCGACGACGAGGTGCCTACGGTGACTTCGTAATTTTCAAGATGATATGCTGGCTCAGTCTTTCGGAGGTGCTCATAGGGATAGGGTGTGCATGTGTGCGTTCATAGACTGAGGTGTATGTGCATGTATATGAGCGCTTGCGTCTGTACTGTGTTAAAAAAGACTAATGATAGTACATCAATCTATAGTCACCGAAAATAATGGAATGCATGGGGATAAAAGGAATATAAAAGTGCATATTTAATACTATGAAATCCTTTTTTCCATAGTTGTATTTGGTCCGAGAAAGTATGGTATTCTATATGATTAACACCCACAAATTTGATGCAATGTTCAATTTTTTTAAAATGTTCACTTCAAAAAAATGGTCGCAAATTTTAAAAAGCATTCACTTTTTCAATCAAGTTATTTAAAAAAAATGTTAACGTGTTAAAAATGTTTGAATTTTCAATTTTGTAAAAACCATTCATGTTTTCAAAAAATGTTCACAATTTCAAAAAAATATTTAACCTCTATGAAATATCTTTTTCCATGCACAAAAACTAGAAAAAACAGGACACTACAGTAGCTAGGTCGCTACAGTACAATTGTCTCTGCCACTGTTCCCACTTGTGGCGCCAGTGGGCCGGACTGGTCGGCGGTTTGCCCTATGCGTTCATGCCACTGTGTTGCAACGAGCGGCATATAGATGCTCTCCGAAAGAGCATCTCCAGCCACGCCCCCGACAGGTCCCCCAGGCTGTTTTTTAGCGTCGGCACATAGAAAACGGTCCAGTCGTGCCCACAGGAGCCTGTTTTTCGTCGGTTTGGGACGAAACTGGCGCCACTGGATCCAGGCCGAAGTCGGCGCACTGGAGGGCGCCTGGGGGCATCGGGGAAACCAATTTTGACGAGAACGAGAGCGGGCCCACCGAGTCAGCGACACGCCGCTTCGTCGTCCTCATCGCCTCGGTTCCCACGGGAATCAATGCCAAGGTTGCGGTGTTGCGACGCCGGTCAGCCTCCATTGATGCCTTACGGGCGGCACGGTGAAGGCGCCGTGACGCGCGTCCAGCCCGCTCTCTCCACGTGTAGCCCGACATGCAGATTCTCACCGCCCAGCTTCGTCTATAAAAAAGGCGACCTCCCCACCGGTGAACGCCACAATAGCCACAGCTCGCCTTCTCTCTCGCTCCGACTCACCACACAAACAACTCTTCCCCCACTGACGAGTAATGGCTGAGCGATACCCCGGCGACGCTGCGGCGGCGAATGGTTTCGACCGCCGTGATCTCCATGAGCCCGAGGCGCGCCCCCTCTACGAGTGAAGGAGTCCTGGATTAGGGGGTATTCGGACAGCCGGACTATATACTTTGGCCGGACTGTTGGACTATGAAGATACAAGATTGAAGACTTCGTCCCATGTCTGGATGGGACTCTCCTTTGCGTGGAAGGCAAGCTTAGCAATTCGGATGTGTAGATCTCCTTCTCTGTAACCGACTCTGTGTAACCCTAACCCCTCCTGTGTCTATATAAACCGAAGGGTTTAATCCGTAGGAAAAAGAACAATCATAATCATAGGCTAGCTTCTAGGGTTTAGCCTCTATGATCTCGTGATAGATCAACTCTTGTAATACTCATATCATAAAGATCAATCAAGCAGGAACTAGGGTATTACCTCCATCGAGAGGGCCTGAACCTGGGTAAACATCGTGTCCCCAGCCTCCGGTTACCATTAGCCTTAGACGCACAGTTCGGGACCCCCTACCCGAGATCCGCCGGTTTTGACACTGACATTGGTGCTTTCATTGAGAGTTCCACTGTGTCATCGCAACAAGGCTTGATGGCTCCTTCAATCATCAGCAACAATGCGGTCCAGGGTGAGACTTTTCTCCCCGGATAGATCTTCGTATTTGGCGGCTTCGCACTGCGGGCCAACTCGCTTGGCCATCTGGAGCAGATCGACAGCTACGCCCCTGGCCATCACGTCAGGTTCGGAAACTTGAACTACACGACCGACATCCACGGGGACTTGATCTTCGTCCGATTCGGGCCTACGTCAGGAGCACCGAACAGCCACGACGGGATGACTTAGATCTGCCCTCGGGCGGTGTTTGGACTATCGCACCTGCAGCTGCCCCGGCCTTTAATCTAGAGCAGATCGCGCCATCCAAGGACGGGTGGATGGACCCTGCCACGGAGGCCTCACACTCATCGGCGTTGGAGCCTAACACAGGCTCCACCTCTAAGGAAACCTGTGTCACCGGACCCCCGGACTTGTCTCTGGCCTTAGGTTCCGGACCGCGTGCGTCCGTCCCTATCGAATCTGATTGGACACCGATCATGGTGTTTACCGCCGCGGATATCTTTAAACACTCACCCTCGGGTGACGTGCTAAATTCACTGAGGTCTCTCTCTTTATCAGGAGACTCTTGGCCGAACTATGTCTGGCTCGAGGGGGAAGCGGACGGCGAAGAAATTCGTTACCCACCCACCACCCACTTAATAGCCAGTGTCGATGACTTAACCGACGTGCTCAACTTCGACTCCAAAGAAATCGATGGTATGGACGATGATGCAGGAGAAGAACAGGAACCGCCGCCCACCGGGCGCTGGACAACCACCTCATCATACGATATATATATGGTGGACACCCCCAAAGAAAACAATCGTGATGAGGCAAAAGAGGATAATCCCCTAGGGAGGCAATCAAAGCATGGGCGTCATCGACGCTGCTCTAAGCCCCGCCATAGCAATACCAGCACAGGAGACGATAGCAATCTGGATGGTGCCGAAGACGAATACAATCCCGACTAGCCTAACTTTGAGCAGACTGAGCAGGAGGACGGGCAAGCTAGCCCAGATGAACAGGCAATGGACGGAGACTTGGAGGACGACAATTATATGCCTCTCTCCGAAGACGAGGTGAGCCTCGGCGACGATGAATTTGTCATGCTTGAGGATCCTATCGAGCAGGAGCGCTTCAAGCACCGGCTAATAGCCACTGCAAAAAGCCTGAAGAAGAAGCAGCAGCTCCAAGCTGATCAAGATCTGCTAACAGACATATGGTCTGAGGTCTTGGCAGCCGAGGAATACGGACTCGAGCGCCCAACCAAAAGTTATCCGAAGCGCAGGTTGCTACCTCAACTCGAAGAGGAGGCGCTAGAGCCTACAATACCAGCGTAGGAAAAGGCGGACCGGCCACCTCGTGGCTGAGACAAAGCGGCGTATCAGCCCAAACAACCACTTGCACCCCGCCGCCAATCAAACGAAAACACTAACGCTCGGGGCAATACGTAGGACCTGCGAGACGTATTGGAAAACAAAGCAGGACAGTCAAGATCAATTTACGTAACACGGGGATGCGCCACAATGCGTGACGATGACCATCATGCGAGATACACTAAAAACAAGTCCATCTGGGCCGAACACAACAGACCAGACTCATTTGAACTACGTTGAGACATAGCCCGGCACAGAGGCGCCGCACACCCCCTATGCTTCACCAACGAAGTAATGGATCATGAATTCCCACAAGGGTTTAAACCCGTAAACATTGAATCATATGATGGCACAATAGACCCCGCAGTATGGATCGAAGATTTCCTTCTCCACATTCACATGGCCCGCGGCGACGATCTACATGCCATCAAGTATCTCCCACTTAAGCTCAGGGGACCGGCGCGACATTGGCTGAATAGCCTGCCGGCAAACTCCATTGGCAGTTGGGAGAACCTGGAAAATGCATTCCTTGACAACTTCCAGGGCACTTACGTGCGACCACCGGACGCTGATGACTTAAGTCACATAACCCAACAGTCCAGAGAGTCAGCCAAGAAATTCTGGACTCGGTTCCTAACTAAAAAGAACCAAATTGTCGACTGTCTGGATGCCGAGGTCCTAGCGGCCTTTAAGCATAACATCCATGACGAGTGGCTCGCCCGACACCTCGGCCAAGAGAAGCTGAAATCCATGGCAGCCCTCACGACACTCATGACCCGATTTTGTGCGGGCGAAGATAGCTAGTTGGCTCATAGCAACAACACAGCAAGCAATCCTGGCACATCACAGGCCAGAGATAGCAACGGCAAACCTCGACGCAACAAACATAAGCGTCACAAAAACGATAATGACGCTAAAGACATGGCAGTCAATGCCGGATTCCATGGCTCTAAGTCCAGTCAACGGCAAAAGCCACTTCAAAAGAATAATTCGGGCCCATCCGGCCTAGACCGCATACTCGACCGCCCATGCCAAATTCATGGTACCCCAGGAATGGCAGCCAATCATACCAACAGAGAATGCTGGGTCTTCAAACAAGCCGGCAGGTCAGGCGCGGAAAACAAGGAGAAGGGGTCTCAAAGCGATGAAGATGACGAGGAGCACATATCACCGAACAAAAGAGGGCAAAAGCAATTTCCTTCGCAAATCAAGACGGTGAACATGATAAATGCCATCCACATCCCCAAACGGGAATAGATGTGCACTCTTCGGGATGTCGACTCCACGAAGCAAGACGCCCTACAATACAAACCATGGCCGATCACTTACGATCATACAGATCGTTCGACCAATACCAACCAGGGCAATTCAGACGCACTTATCCCCGACCCAATAATTTGCGGGTTCCACCTCACTTGAGTCCTTATGGACGGAGGGAGCAGTCTAAACCTGCTGTACCAAGACACAACGTGCCAAATGGGCATCGATCATTCAATGATCAAACCCACCAAAACATCGTTTAACAGTGTTATACAAGGTGTGGCGGCCAGTTGTACAGGCTCCATCACTCTGGAGGTAGTCTTCGGATCACCAAACAATTACCGTACCGAAGAGTTAGTCTTTGAAATCGCCCCTTTCTGCAGTAATTATCATGCACTACTAGGGTGAACCGCGTTTGCACGATTCAACGCGGTACCACACTATGCCTACGGCAAACTTAAGATGCCCGGCCCACGTGGCATCATCACAATTAAAGGCAAAGCCGAACTCCACCTCGGCACCGAAGAGTATACCGCCGCTTTAACAGCAGAAGTAGCGAGGGGCACTTGCCAATCGAACCTTGAGTCGACGGCCAAGCTCCTAGACACTGATAAAGGAGTCCCAACTACCGCACGACATGATAGCTCGGCTCGACCAGAGCTCAATTAAAAACTCCGGCAAAAGCTAGGAAGGGCCACATTATGCGGCTCAACCACTCCATGGCACACAAATATTTCTCGCATTTCCTTGGCAAGGTCGCTTTCGTGTGGGACATGACTGGCGACCGGGAATCAGCTTGTACGCGCAAGGGAATCCCTAGATATTCCCCTCGAAGACAATCCAGATACACTCCGGATCCACACACAGCTCCTTCCCGCCTGGTCTCAGCAGGTTTCGCTGTCATACTTCTTTTTATGAACTCACTTGTACTCATACACATAGACGTATTATACAACACGTAGATTTATATGATGTTCCTCTGCTATCATTTCTTATTGGCACCTTTCGTCATAACAGCATCCGTATATCATGTCATGCCTTAATACGCCAGGGGCTTCATTGTACCCATAACATGGCACTAAAGTCCGACCACCTTCTCGGTCGTCCGGCACCCCGAACTTATAGCATTATATGCATCAGCTCCGAATCATGCCTTGGGTCAATAGTTGGGTTTGCCCGGCTCCCATGTTTTGGTACCTTACGTTCCGCTATATCGGCTAAGGTAGCGCTGGGAGAACTACCGCGATTGTGTCCCGGTTCTTCCAGACGAGCACCTCAGTAGAGAAAGCCAAAACTGACTGTCATGATACGGCGAGAGCTGGTCAGCTGTTCGAGAGGTTGTAAAATCTTTAAAGATTTATTCTGCATAATGCCATAACCAATGCAGCGTGCGATGGATCGGTTTTTCTCCCGATCAGGTGCTTATAGAGCCCCTCGTGCGGTCTTCCGAACACTAGGGGCTGCGCCTACCATACTTTTGACAAACTCCTATGGCTAAGTGAGAGTGATAAAGCCCTATAGTCCGATTGCCTGGTTCGTTGTGCTGAACACCTCCTTCAAGGACCCACAAATGGGAGAAAGAGTGCTCAGGTTTATCCCGAACACCCCCGTACTTCCTACGTGGGGGCAAAAGCCGACGACTGGCCAACTCTCAGGATTAATATATTTCAAACGGCCACACAGGATGAAAAACTTTAACATAAACAATCAATAAATAATTGAAATGACCTTGTTTAGCATTACAAAGGACGTCATGACCGTACTCATGGAAATACAATGTCCTTGGTGCATTTCTCCGCCACAAGGCGGGCTCCTTTCAGGATGCTATCATAATATAATTTGGGCTTGCGGTGCTCCTTCCCCTCCGGCGGTCCCTCGGTCATCAGCTTTTCCGCATCTAGCTTTCCCCAGTGCACTTTTGCACGGGTGAAAGCCATCCGCGCACCCTCCATACAGACCGAACGCTTGATGACTTCCAGTCGAGGGCAGGCAGTCACCAGCCGCTTCACGAGCCCGAAATAACTGCTTGGAATTGGCTCGGCAGGCCATAGCCGGACAATCAAATCCTTCATGGCTAGTTCGGCCGCCTTGTGCAGTTCGATTAGCTGCTTCAGCTGATCGGTAAATGGCACCGGATAATTCGGCACCAAATACTGTGACCAGAAGAGTTTCTCCGCAGTCTTCTTTTCCTCGGCTCGGTAGAATTGGGCGGCATCAGATATGCTGCGTGGCAGCTCCGCAAACACCCCTGGAGAAACTAGAATTCAATTGATCAACTTGATTCTCTCCTTTCACAAAATAAAGATCGCTTTGTATAAGCAAAAGCCTTACCAGCCGCAATCTTCCTCGCCTCCTGAATTTCCTTCAGAGCACCTTGGGCTTCTTCCCGAGCATCATTTGCGGCTTGGAGAGCTTGGGAGAGTTCAGATTCTTTCCATGATAACCTCTGCTCCAAAATCTCGCTTTTCTTCACGGCATCCTGAAGCTCTCGTGCAGCTTCAATGACCCTGGCCTCGTGCTTTTCGCGAAGAGCCTGCTTCGTGGCTGCCTTCTTCTAGGCTTCGGCCACAGCCTTCATAAGAGCCACAACTTCGGCCATCGCCCCTGGAGCATACAATAAAAATATCTTAATTAAGCACACTTATTCATTTGTGCTGCAGGAAACAAAGGTTTTTGCATACCTTGGTTATCCTCCAATTGCTTCTTTACTCGGCCTAGTTCTTCTTCGGCCCGCTCTAGACTCTGCCTCAGTCTGGACACTTTAGCAGTATGAGAGGCGGCAGTCGTCACAGACGCCTGCTTATAAAATAAACGAGGAAGATGTAGATGTCATCAACAGAGTCTCCTATGTACATAAAATTTGATCCTCTGTCCGGTTCTCTCTTTCACCGGACAGTGTATCAGGGGCTCCTATCTATACTATGACACTCTTCAAAACCTCGCACAACATACCTCAAAGCCTTTTATAAGGCTGATGCAGGATTCATTCAGTCCACTCTCAGCGGACTGAATCTTCTCAATCACTGCACCCATAAGGGCACGGTGTTCATCGACGATGGAAGCACTTTTTAGCATTGTCGATAAACTGTCCTGCACCTCTGGATGGACAGAGGTTGTCGGCAGAGCAGGCATGCCCCTACAGCCGAGGGGGGCTGCCTGCCCGATTCTGGAGCCTTAAAGGTCTCCGGGACTGTGTCCGGCGGAGGGCCGAATTCGAGATCGCCCCCGCCATCGACGCTCATGGGAGCCTTCACTCCCACGAATCCGGCCCCTGAAGTTTGGCCTTTTGGCACTGCCTTTGCTGTCTTCCCCCTTCCTGGTATGGGTCCTTCTGGGACGACACCTCGATGTCATTCCTATGTTTACGGGAAGGGGCCTTCGGGGGTGTCTCGCTCTCTATGGAATCTGAGCTCAGCGAATCCTCCAACGAGGATTGTTTGGTGCGGGCCCTCGCCGGACTGCAAAAAGTATGGCTCAGATTAAAATATTATGCCATAATGAGCCTGGACGCATAGGCGTGTCCGGGCTTTGTATACTCACGAGTTCACCAGGGGCTGGGCCCTGGGATCCCACTCTGGGCTGCTATCGGCAGCGGTGGTGGAAGCCTCTAGAATTGGGTTTTTTTCCCTCTTAGATGATTCAGCCTCCAAGGATGAGGAAGCCGTCCTTTTCTTTCTTTCCTTCACGAGGGATTCATCTTCTTCCTCCTCCTCGTCCTCTTCGGAGGAAGGATGGGCATTGGAGTCTTCGGATTTTGTGTTCACAGCGCCACGGCGACGAAGGCTGCCCCTGGTCTCCTTGGCCTCCTTCTCGGCCTTCTTCTCCGGCACCTTGTAAGGCGCCGGGACCAGCATCTTCGTCAGAAGTGGGCCAGCTGGTTATTCCGGCAGTGGGGCCGGACAGTGGATCCATCCCGCCTTCTTCGTCCAGCCCTAGGAGAATTATGGAAAGCACATTTTGCATCTTCCTCAGGATATGCGAATGAAGCATATGAATTACCAGACATGGCGATGACTTACTGGACTTGCAGGGCGGGACAGTTTGTACCCGCGATCCTCGGCAGAGTCCGGCCACGATTTGCCGGACTTAAAGAGCACCTTCCAGATGTCCTCATGCGAGGAACCATAGAGCGCCCGCAGGGTCTGGTGCTCGGCCGGGTCATAATCCCATAAATTGCAAGCCCGGTGCTGACAAGAAATAATCCGGCAAACTAACATCACCTGGACCACATTGACGAGCTTGATGTTCTTGTCCTCCATACCTTTGACGCGTGTCTGGAGTACCGACAGTTCGTCGGACAAAGACCAGTTCAGGCCCTTCTTGGGCCAGGACGTAAGCCGCAAGGGGGCTCCGGATCGGAATTCGGGAGCAGCGACCCACTTTTTGCCGTGCGGCTCAGTGATGTAAAACCACTGCTGCTGCCACTCCTTGACGGAATCATTGAAAGTGTCTGTTGGCCATGTGACCTTGGGCATCTTGCTCACCATGGCGCCTCCGCACTCGGCGTGCTCGCCGTTCACTACCTTGGGCTTCACATTGAAAATCTTCAGCCATAAGCCAAAGTGTGGTGAGATGCGGAGAAAGGCCTCGCACACGACGATAAACGTCGAGATGTTGAGGAAGGAATTGGGGGACAGATCGTGAAAATCGATCCCAGAATAATACATGATGCCGCGAACAAATGGGTGAAGGGGAAACCCTAGCCCACGGACAAAATGAGGGAGGAATACAACCCTCTCGTGGGGTTCTGGAGTGGGGACAATTTGTCCCGCCGTCGGAAGACGGTGGCCGACTTTCTTGGCCAGGTACCCGGCCTCCCGAAGCTTTTTGATATCCTTCTCCTAGATGGTAGAGGCCATCCATTTGCCTCCTGCTCCGGATTCGGACATTTCCGGAGGACCTCTTTGGGTGGAGAAGACGAACGCTTGGGCGCTAGAGCTCGAGCGGAAGGGAAAGGATGAGCAGAGGGAGAAGAAGGCGTGGGTAAAAGAGAAGAGTTCTTATCTCTTTATAGAGGCGGTAGAAACTGTGTGCCTCCCCACTTGCCTGGGAAAACTCGCTTGTTCCCCAAGCGCCACGATTGATTGCGCGGTTAGGTTACCCGTACCCGTATTGATGAGAATCGTGTGATAAGGGGACACGATCTCTGCTTCAACAAGACGTGCCAAAGAAAACCGCCTCGCAATATGCGCGGCAGTTGGTTGAGAAAAACGGTCCGAATAATGACCAGGTTGTGGTATGATACCATGTCGTGAACAGTTGTCAGCAGATTAGATTCATGAGAAATTATGCTCTCTACGGTTGTGTGTGGAATTTGTTTTGCAGAGCCGGACACGATTCATGTGTTCGAAATTTATCTTGGAGTATTCGGAGATGGAACCCGCCTTGCAATGCCGAAGACAATCTGCACACCGGACTCATCGTCATTGAAGCCTGGTTCAGGGGCTACTGAGGGAGTCCTGGATTAGGTAGTATTCGGACAGCCGGACTATATACTTTGGACGGACTGTTGGACTATGAAGATACAAGATTGAAGACTTCGTCCCGTCTCCGGATGAGACTCTCCATTGCATGGAAGGCAAGCTTGGCGATTCGGATGTGTAGATCTCCTTCTCTGTAACCGACTCTGTGTAACCCTAGCCCTCTCCGGTGTCTATATAAACCGGAGGGTTTAGTCCGTAGGAAAAAGAACAATCATAATCATAGGCTAGCTTCTAGGGTTTAGCCTCTACGATCTCGCGGTAGATCAATTCTTGTAATACTCATATCATCAAGATCAATCAGGCAGGAAGTAGGGTATTACCTCCATCGAGAGGGCCTGAACCTGGGTAAACATCGTGTTCCCAGCCTCCTGGTACCATTAGCCTTAGACGCATAGTTCGGGACCCCCTACTCGAGATCCGCCAGTTTTGACACCGACAACGAGGCCGACTATCCGGCGCCCCCAGACATGCGGGTGCCGGGAATGTGGAAGTTGAGCGCCGGCGGCGTCCCGGTACCACCGGTGCCCACAGGGGCTGAACGGCGGGCTGAGATCGCCCACATCCGCTCGTCGCTGTCGGAGGCACAGCGGAACGAGCTGAGATACGCCGCCGACAGCCACACGTTGTGGACGATGTTCTTTGAGCATCGCCGGAAAGAGCAGATCGCCTCCACCAATGGCACCATGCCCCGCGGCCGATACAACATCGACGGGCGGCGCGAATGGTGGGGCGTGCCCGGCCGCACCCTTGAGGCCGTCCTCGACTACATCGAGACCGGCAACACTCCGCGCCTCGAGTATCCGGCGCGTCCGTCCTTCTCTCTCCATCGTGGCAGCTCCTGGCCGCCGCCGCGAATGGGGTCGACGACCTCCTCGTCGTCGGGCTCCGGTTCGCTCTCCTCCGGGTCCCCGGCACTATGCCCCGTCAAGCCGAAGATGCAGCTCGGGCGCCGCATACGCAGCGGCGCCCTCGTCATCAACGAGGGCGGCCGTCCCTCCCCGCGCTCCCTCCGCCTAGTCCGACCGAAGACCGAGCCGGAGTTGCCCACCGAGCTCGCGGCGATGGCCGCCGCCAACGAGACCGCCCTTAAGTGGGCGAAGGAGTACTACGTCCGCGAGTAGGTGGCTCGCCAGTGCCGGGCCTACGAGGAGATCAAGGCCCGGCGCCGCGATCGCGAGGAGGGCAGCGTCGTCGTCCTCGACAGCGACGAGGAGGACGCACCCGGGCCGTCGAACCCCCCGCGCGTCGGCGACCCTGGTCAGGGGTGCAGCAGGGATGGCGGTGACACGCAGGGCGTCGGTGACGGCTGGGATGACGACGGCGGCGGCGGCGACTACACCCGGTTCTACAGTCTCCTCGGCATGTAAAAGGCGGGCGGCGGCCACGGCGTAGTAGGGCTAGGGGTAGTTCCATTGTTTTATGTTTCTTTGTACAAATTTTAATGAAAAATCGCCTAGTCTGTGCCGAATTCGAATCGAAATAGCGAGTTCGGGGCGACGACTGGGAACGCAATCGCCCCCACACCTATAATACGCGCCGGCTCGATACCAGACGACGCTTTTTCGGCGTCCTGAGGGGCTCAAACGGCTGGAGATGCTCTAATCAGAGCCACGTTAGGAAAAACTGAAAAAGAAGTGTAATCAGCCACGTTCTCCAAAGGAAGAGGCAAACAGCCGTGCTGGGCCGCCGGCGGCGGCGACACAGGGACGTCAGGTCCAATACGGATCGATGGTCGTCCGGCTACCCGTTCCAATCTGGACTCTTTACCTCCTTGTCACCTTTTCTCGCCTTTTTCTTTGTCACGGACGGAAATGGTCCCGGCAACTTGTGTGATTTCCGTACATAGTCAAATTGCAATTGCTTTTAATTTATTTACACTTGCGTGCGCAACTGAACGAACAGACAACATGCGTGCAAAGCATTTTAGGCCAGGTACGTACACCCTGAGGCAGGTTCTGCGCTGGTTCTGCCGTTTGACGATGCTAACGGGCGGCGGCCGGCGGCCGACGACACACCTGTATTGTGCGTAGCCAGCAGCAAGTACTCGTTAGCAAACGTTTTCTCAAGGGAGCCATCCCGAAACCCCTCATAGGATCCGGTCGGACAACTCAATCACTGGCGGGTAAAAAATCCCGGAGAGGTTTTTCATATTGGTCTTAGAGTATCTTCAACAGGCACGCTAAAAGACGCGCCCGCACGATAAAATAGCTTTTTAGTGCACGACGACTGATTTCGCGCGCTCCAGCGGTGGCGGGAAATAAGCGCGCACGGGAAACGATTGCGTGCGCTGGAAAAGGCGGCAGCTTGCACGCTAGATTTGGCGTGCCGCTTCACGCGCGCCTATAAAATTGCAGCGCCCTCTGCCACTCTCTCTCGCTCTCTTCACTGCTTTCTCTCCTCGTCGCCGACACGCCACCACCGCGCCACCATGCCGCCTCGTCGCCGGGGAGGTTCGGGCTACCGCGGCGTCCGTGTGCGCCCGTCCGGCACCTACTCTGCCTCGATTCAGTCGGGCGGCGGCGTGCGCCTCGACCTCGGAACCTTCGACACCGCCCAGGATGGTGCCCGCGCGTACGACGCTGCGGCGTGGCGCCTCCGGCAGTCCCGTTGGGACATGAACTTCACCGGCGTGTCGACGCGGGAGCGGGCACAGGAGTTGGCGCCTTTCCCGCGGCTTAACACTGACGAGGATCGTCGCAAACACCGGAGGCGGGAGCGCCGTCTTAGCCTGGCCCAGATGGACGAGGAAGCCAGGGCGCTGTGGAGGCAACGCTTCCCGCAAGACATCATCCACGAAGAACAGTTCTTCGCCGAGAGGAGGGCGGAGAGGGAGGAGAGGAGGAAGGAGCGAGCCGCCTATCGCGAGGACAAGCGAACGCGGAAGACGGTCGCTAAATACAACATGGCGCTTGGAGATACGTCGTCCTGGGACTCCCGGGACGAGCGGTTCCTTGACGCCTATGCTCAGACGTCGGAGGAGGACATCACCGAGGTAGAGTCCGAGTCGGAGAACAAGTAGTAGTAGTTTTTAGTTTTATTTTGTATCGTAGAAGCAGGCTATGTGGACGTAGTAGAACTATATATCGTTGGAGAAGTCTAGATGTACGCATTTTGTATCGTAGAAGCAGGCTATGTGGACGTAGTAACTTGGTTTGCATTTTGAACTTGGTTGGATGAACTTGTGGGCACTGTTCAAGAAATCTTCCGATTCACCGATTAATTTTCTGATTTATCGCTAATCGGAAGGTGGCCGATAAGATTATGCCTTATCTTTGTTGTTTATCTTTTGAACCAATTTATCATTCTGACAAGCGATTTATCAGGAATCTACCGATAAATTAGACCTATTCACCGCACTATGTTGGCAAAAACTATGTTTATTTAAATTTTGTGGACCTTGTTACGGAATATGTACTACTGCCCAATTTTGTTTGCCATCTTACAAGGATTTAAAGGCTAGAAATCAAGGAAACACTTCTGTCAAGTATTGTTTTAGTGTCGAATATAGCGTATTTTAGTGTTGGGAACCTGAGATTTGCAAAAAAATATCTGATTAATAGTCGACCGATAAAATCGATTAATCGGTCGATTTCCGATTAATCTCTAATCCCTAGCTGACCAAGACAATAATGATAAGCGATATCCTCAACATTGCTTGTGGGCATGATTTTGAACTTGTGGGCATGAACTTTTATTCATAAACTTGTTTGTCTGAAATTTATATGTCATGTTCATTGCATTTTGAATGTTTGAAATCCATTTGTGTCCAAAATACAATATATGCAATGCCCCGGCGAGTCACGCGCACTGCATTTTTTGCGTGCTGCTGGAATGGCGCGTGCGCTGCATTTTAGCATGGCTGTTGGAGCCAGCGTTGCAGGCCGCGCAAATCCAGGCGAAGCGCGCGTGGCAAAGTAGTTTTTTGCGCGCCGCGCATTGGGAGGCTGTTGAAGATGCTCTTATATGCCAAGACTGACCGGCACCCCTCATCTACAGTCCGATGTGGGACGAATATGAGGAGGCCTAGGTGCGTCTGAGCATGTCCGCCATGTTGGACCCATCTCAAATTGCACCAAATGACCAGGTCCACCAAATTCACCGCCATTCATCCACCATCTCCCGCATTTGAGCCGTCTCCATCGTCCACCCTTCATTCACCATCCACGCCACCGACCCCCGTCAGCTGCCCTAGATGTTGTCGCAGGTTACCCGTCTCCCACCGCCACCATGGATGTTGCCTCAGCGTCTTTCGTGGGGCTCCCATCCTTGGAGCCGAGATGCAAGCCATAGAACGTCGCCCGGAGGGACCGGCGACAGAGGCAATAGGAGAGGGAAGCGACATCACATGGAGTTCCAGCCATCGATACTATGGACCTTGAGGAGGATGCGTTGGCTCTGCAGCGCCCGACACCTCGAACCCTGTCCAGCCTGCCACCGACAAGGAAGGTGACGTCTGCCTCGACAACGGCCACCGACGATACGACGATAGGATGGGCGATTTCGGACTGTTTTCATTCAACACAAGTGATGTAGGAGAACGTTTGTGATTTGCCGCACCTCCAATAGAAGCGGATAAGCACGGGCGGAGCCGACGCCCGGTCTACACACGTCCTATTCGATGGAATGTCGCAGCAGGACATGATTCATATTTTTCCTCCTTTCTCATCAACACCTTGCATATGCCATTGAATCATTTAGCTATATACGTCATTGCATCGATTTGTTGCGTATATGGTCAGTTTATTTGCAATCATGATAATTTTAAAAGAATGTCGTGTCAAATAGAATCAATGACAATCAAGAACCTACCCAAGTGGATTATGAATTGAGGGATCCAAATTTTCCTATGTTTGATGATGGGGCAACATCAGGCCCAAGAAAAAAGGAAAGGTAAAGATACCCAAGGCAAGAGGTCTAGCTTTCACATTTAAGAACATCTTGTTGGTTAAAGATTGCTCGGCTCAATTGTACATGTTGGGAGGGCCCAAAATAAATCGAAGGAAGGAGCTATAGTCACATCGTTTGGGCATAACAACAAACACCGGCAGATCCTATTTGACATGTAGATTGCGCGCGAGCGACTTACTGTGCATCCCTCCAGCGCTTGATCATGTGTTTGGGTGGCCCATTTAGGGTTTATTCCCCACAAAACCTTCCCTGGACCGCTATTTTTTTGCTTTTTTCGATTTTCTCTTTTTTCTTTTCTTTTTATCGTTTTTTTCTTTTACATTTATTTCTATTTTTTATTTATTTCCTATTATTTATTTTTGCATCATCTTTCAAATTTATGAATATTTTTGAAACCGTGATTCTTTTTACAAATTTGTGAATGTTTCTGATATTGTGGACATTTTTTGAAACTCGTGAACATTATTTAGCATACATTTTTGAATTTTGTGATTTTTTCTTTTGAGAAACAGTTTTTGAAATGCATGAACATTTTTCGTATTCATGAACATTTTTGAACTGATAATTACTTTTGTAATTTGGGAATAGTTTTAGAAATTCGTGAACACTTTTCATTTTTTGGAAATTTAAGAAAGATCTTGATTATTTGAATTCGAGAAATGTTGTTCAAATTCATGAACATTTTTGAATACACGAACATTGTTCAAAATCATGCACATTTTATGATTTCTCGAGCATATTCCAAAATCCTGAACATTTGTTTTCTTCTGAATTAACGATCTTTTTATGATTTCATGAACATTTTGTTTTAAAAATTCGAAATTATTGAGAAATTTGGAACTTTTTGAAATCATGAATTATTTTTAAAAAGGAAAAAAAGCTGCTTCCCGCCCCACGCATGGCTTGCGTCTTCCAGCTCCCAGGTTGCCGAATAGAAGCTCCCGCAAACATCATCATATCCTCCCTCCTATGGGTTTGGGCTTGAACAAGAGTAAAGACCCCTTAGCCCTGGCCCTAGCCCATATTATGCATTCACACAGAGCAAGAAACCTTTGCGTGTGCGCTGGTGCAGCGAGCTCCAGGTATTTGGGCAACAACAACACATATCATGCATCACACCGGTGGCACTGGGTCGTCACGTATCACAGACGCATGTAAGCCACGATAACTAACTGCGAGCCCGAAGCTCCCTGAGAGTTCATCCCAAACTAAAGCTAAGCTAAGCCACTGACGACAAGAGTCGTTCCTCCATTTCTGAAGGCAAAAAGAAAGAGTCGTGGCACGACATGATTACATGTGCCCAAATTGCAGATGCCCGACATCGGCCTAGCTAACCGATCGATTGAACAAACCCGTCGGCCACCCATCATGGAATGGTGGTGGAGCTCACCACGGCACCCCCTAACAAACTGCACAACAATACGGTGACAATACGGTGGACCCTTCTCGTATTATACCCTTGTGTAACCTCTGGTGAATGATGAGATGAATGAGGATCTTTGTAAATCTTTCTCCGAACAAGAGACCAGTGATGCTCTTTTCCAAATTGGTCCATTGAAGGATCCGAGGACAGATGGGTTCCCAGTGGGGGTTTTTCAGATGAATTGGGGCTTTCTGAAGGAAGATATTGTACGTGTTGTTCAACAGTTCTTTATTTCTGGATGTATGCCGGAGGGGGTTAATAATACAACTATTGTACTCATTCCCAAAGTGAAAAATCCTCAGTCGATTAAAGATTTTTGGCCAATTAGTCTATGCAATGTCATATATAAAATTATCTCCGAGTGTCTTTAACAGACTGAGGCCGTTGTTGGATGGTATGATCTCTCGTACCCAAAGTGCCTTCATTCCTGGAAGATTAATTTCTGATAATGCTCTTATAGCTTTTGAGTGTATGCATTCGCTGAATACGCAAAAAAGATGGCAGGGGTGAATTTTGTGCGTACAAATTGGATTTAGCTAAGGCTTATGATCGTGTGGATTGGAAATTTTTGGAAAGTATGCTTTGTGCATATGGTTTTGCTCCAACTTAGGTTAAGTGGATTATGACCTACGTTACGTCAATGAATTATGCAGTGCATTTTAACGGCCAACTGCTAGTGAAAGGATCGAGAAGAGGTGTCTAGAGGGGGGGGGGGTGATTAGACCCTCAACAAATAAATGTGGCATTTTTTAAGTTTTTCAAGTTGAGGTTGACAATTAGCACAATTTCAAACATTCACAATACAATTCAAGCAAGCATGCAAAGAGTATATGAGCAGCAGAAAGTAAAGCATGCAACTTGCAAGAAAGTAAAGTGATGGGATTGGAGTGTGCAAACTGAAAGTGCGTTATATCGACTGGAGGGGGGGTGAATAGGCGATTTTTATGAATTCTTCACTGAGGAATTTGCTGGTGAGGAAATTTCGAAATTAAGAACTACTTGCGGCGGAATAGGTACTCAAAAGTAAACATAGCAGAACACACGCATAGTCATCATGATGAAATGAAGACAAGCACAGAGTACAGAAAGCATAAGCACAGGATAACATAAGATGAAGACGGAAAGACTGAAGAAATTGAACTGAGGAAATTGAGAAAGTCTACAGTCAAAGTCTTCAAACAGATATGAACAAGCACACAACAACAGAAATGAGGAAATGAAAGAGTTGAGAAAATAGAACCAATAAGGTCGGTGAAGACAATGATTTGGTAGACTAGTTCCAACTGCTGTCTCAGTTGTACATCTGGTTAGAGCGGCTGAGTATTTAAACTCAAGGACACACAGTCCCGGACACACCGTCCTCACCGTATTCTCCTTGAGCTAAAGTCACACATACCTCGCCCAATCACTTGTGGTAAGTCTTCAGGTAACTTTCGAACCTTCACAAACTCGGTCACTCGGCGATCCACAATTCCTCTTGGATGCTCTAGACCTTGACGCCTAACCGTCTGGAAGAAGCACAACCTTCAAAGGTAACAAGCGTCGGATCCACGCAGGATCAATCTCTTCAGTGATGCTCAATCACTTTGGGGTTTTGTAGGTTTTGGTTTGGGTTTTCCTCACTTGATGATTTTCACTCAAAGTCCTCGGAGGATGGGATGCTCTCAAATGACAAGTGTCAGTTTCTCTCGGAGCAGCCAACCAACTAGTGGTTGTAGGGGGTGGCTATTTATAGCCGGGGAGCAGCCCAACATGATAAGACATAAATGCCCTTCAATGATATGACCATTAGGTGGGTAGATATTTTGGGACAGCTGGTGCGTAGCACAACAACGGTCGGAATTTTGACTCTCAAATTCCTCAGGGCTATCATGTTCCTCACTGTGTAGGCAATCCGCACTGGCGAATTCCTAACTCCTCAGTCAGAACAAATTCCTTAGAGACCAGAAGAACTTCGTCTCTGTCACTGAAGAATATGACTAAACTGTGTGAGATTTCCAATGGCTTCACTCGAAGGGATTGGTAGGTGTAGGATTTTGAGTTGAGCATCACTTGGAAATTTTTCCTTAGTATTTCCTCGACCCCCTTTAATAGTACGGTGTTTCCTATGACTCAAGAAAAAGAAAATGAAACGATGAAATACAAAGTCTTCATGCTTCATGTTCCTCGAATGATTGCCAAGTCTTCAAGGTCACACTAATTTCTTCACTTTCAAAGTCTTCAGAAAGTCTTCAGATATCCAAAGTCTTGAGTTGAAGACCTTCATTTTTAGGGGTCGACTTTCTCTGTAAATATCAAACTCCTCATAGACTTATAGACCAGTGTACACTCACAAACACATCAGTCTCTTAACCTATAAGTCTTCAATACACCAAAATCACTAAGGGGCACTTGATGCACTTACAATCTCCCCCTTTTTGGTGATTGATGACAATATAGGTTAAGTTTTCAACGAGGATAAACATATGAAGTGTAAATGCAGATATTGAGGAATTTGATTGCAAGATATAGAAGAACTCCCCCTGAAGATGTGCATAGTGAGGAATTTGCTTTTGAAGCAGTGCACACTTGAAGAGTATAATCATGGAGAACTCCCCCTATATCTTGTGATTCATACACGCATTTGACATATAATATGAAGATTTTGAAATGCATGATGAAATATGGTGACTGATGTAATTCAACATGTGTGCATTAACATTGATGAGGAATAAGCATGCAGAAGAATTCAACAAAAGTATCAGAAAAACTTTGTTTTTGCCACTCTAGATTTTGCCAATTTTCCTTATGCCACTCTAGATTTTGACATTTCACTTTTGCCACTCTTAGTTTTTGACAATTATCACAATTGACATTCCCGTGGCAAAAGCAAAATTTTCAGAGTGGCAATTGGAATAATTGTCAAAATCTAAGAGTGGCAAAAATGATATAAAATTATTTTGCTTTTGACACAAAATGGCAATTATGATAATTGTCAAAAACTAAGAGTGGCAAAAGTGAAATGTCAAAATCTAGAGTGCCATAAGGAAAATTGGCAAAATCTAGAGTGGCAAAAACAAATTTTTCCCTAGAGTTTAAGATTACAACTCGATCCAGCAAAGTCATCAAAAGAATGAGAGTTGTAACTTAGAAAAACGCCCATTTAAGATAGACCCGCTTGAAGATTAACTCAAATTTCTCCCCCTTTGTCATCGAATGACCAAAAGGGTTGAAAAGGAGGACTAACGCCCCTGAAGAATATCATGAAGATGGAGGAGCGCCAGCGTCGTTGGGGTATTGAGTCGATGTAGGGCCTGCTGCAGTGTCGTCCAAGTCTTCATACTCGGCCGTGTGCGTGATGAATAATATGAACTGGCAACCAAGGGAGGAACCTTGACCTTCTTGAGTTTCTTTGGTGGAGGAGCAAACGCTTGAGGACTTTGCTTGGAAGCATTTGCAGCAGAATCATGAGTGGCAGAGTCATCATTGGTGGAATAAGATGCAGCTTTGCGGAACTGACCATCCAATGGACGAATGCCTTCATCGATAACAGCTGGTGCCTTGCCCTTCTCATCATCTTAGGAATATGTCCGCTTGAGGACTTCAATCGGGGGCAAGTAGCCACCATGGTTGAGAGTGTCAGCCTTGTAGTTGAGTGAAGACCTTGTTCTGAGGAATCTCATGATCCACGGAGCATAAGGCTTCAGCTCAAACGGTGAAAGTGCAACATTCGCAAGAGTCCTCATGAAGAAATCATGATAATTGATAGGGATGCCATGCATGATGTTGAATAGCATATTCTTCATCATCCCAACAATTTCTTCATCAGATGAGTCATGGCCTTTGATGGGACTCATAGTCTTCGTCAGAATGCGATAGATGGTTCTTGGTACATACAACAATTCCTTCACGAGGAATTTGGTCCTTGGGGCTTGACCAGGCTTCAGAGGCTTCATGAGAACTTGCATGTAATGAGCAGTGAGTTCAGGCTCATCGTACAGACAAGGAGCACCTTCAGGTGGAGGACTGATTGGCAAGGCACGAAGCAATTCAGAGGCTGGTGCCTTGTAGTGAGTGTTTTCGGTCATCCAGTCCAACACCCAAGAGTTGATGTCATCAGCTTTACCAGTGATATGCAGCGTTGCATAGAACTGAAGAATAAGCTCTTCATTCCAATCAACTATGTCAATGCAAAATTTGAGCAGTCCTGCATCATGAATCATACTAAGGACTGGTGAGAAGCAAGGCATTGATTCCATGTCCACGTAAGGAATATGCTGGTGGTAGAAGACTTTGTCCTTGTTGAAGAGTACTAAAGAATAGAAGTTGGCCTGGCTGGCAGTCCAGAAACGCTTCCTTCTAAGACGAGCATTGTCATATGGGTTGAAATCAGTGAAGACCACATGCTCGGCGAAGAAATCATCAGCCTTGAATTTTCTTCTTCTTTTAGAACGGATCCTTTGGCTTGGGCTGAGGAGTGTCAGTTAGTTGCATCATCACCTCAGGAATCGCAATCTCAGGTTCCTCGGGCTGAGGAATTTCAGGCTCTTCATCAGCTGTAGTCTGGGTCTTCAATTCTTCATTTGTAATTTCTTCAGCGCTAGTTGCTGGAATTTCTTCATGGACAGACAGGGTTGCATGAGGGTCTTCAGATCCCATCTGTACTTCAGTAGCAGCAGGGGACTGAGGAATTTCTTGAAGTGGAGTGAACATTGGAGAGTTGGGGTGCTGACTTTCCCAAAAGTCATCATTCAGCACAGGTGTGGTACAGCCAATGTCCACATCCTCATCTTCCATTTCTTCAACACCTACCTCTTCAGCAGTGAACTGAGGCATAGGTGAGGAAACAACTGGGGTTGAAGGGATTTCGTCCACTTCAATTTCTTCATCCAACTGCTCTGACGAAGTAGCATAAGGATTTTCTTCATCGGATTCATTGGGAATCACATAATCTTCACCAAAAGGAACAAGGTCCTTTGATGGCATGAAAGAGACAGGAACGACATCAGTTAGGTTGTCAATTGAGCTAGTCAAAGTCTTCATCTTCTTCGAAGCTGAAGAATTTGATGAAGTTGATGCCTTCCTTTTCTTCATAGCTGCGCGCTCTGCAGCCTTGGTCCTCTTCGCATCTGATGCAGATGGAAGGATCAAAGTGGGTGTAGGTGCAGGAGGTGCAGAGGACTTTGGTTCAGTTTCTTCAGGCGCAACTCATGCAGTTGCCCTGCCTTCTTCATTTTCTTTAGGCGCACCGCTAGTGGATGCCTTGGCAATTTCTTCAGCAGCTGGAATGCAGTCATCAGCCCTGGTACTCTCATTTTCTTCAGCAGCCTGATTGTCATCAGCAGTGCTGGCATGTTCTTCAGTAGGCTGAGCAGATGCTTCAGCCTAGGTAACTTCAACATGCATAGGAGCAGCATCACTTGAAGTGAGTTTTTTCGTCAAATTAATGAACCGGACCTTGGCTCCCTTCCAATCAGCATAGTAGCAATTGAAATCATCACTCAGTTGCTTGATTTTAGTTTGCAATGCAATGAGTTGATCAGGGGTAAGAGTGAGGACATTATCCTTGAGGTAACGCTGTTTCTTGTACTGCGCTTTCTTCAGACTTCTGCCTTCTTCATATTTCCACTTCTCTTCCTCAATGAAGGTAGTAAGAACATGACTTTGAGCAGGAATGAGATTCATCTCCGGCAAAGGTGTGTTAGGGTCTTTGTGCCATAGGTCAATGAAATTGAGGATCAACTTTGGATCCAGTAGCAGTGGCACATTGCTGCCTTTGGCTCTAGCGACCCTGGCTTGCCTGTCTCTGATGATTTCAGCAAGCTCTTCATCATCAGCCTCATCGTCATCAGAGGGCACTTGGAAGGCGACCTGCTTCTTGTGAGGACTTGGTCGAAGGCCTCGCCCAGCAGTGGCCTTTTTCTTCAGTAGAGAGGGGCCAGCTGAAGAATTTGGCGCAGCAGTGGAACTTGCAAATGCTCCTGAGGCAATTGAGATGCCTGTTGTCCTTTGGCACGTGGCGAGATGCACAGGTGCAGAGGATTTGGTTGGAGCAGCTGAAGACTTTGTCGGAGGAGCTGAGGACTTTGGAGGAAGAGGAGCAGACTGAGGGGTTGGCCGTGAGGGCTTTGAAGAATCTAGCCTTGAGGGCATTGCTGACGAGCTTGGATGTGAGGGCATTGAAGAAGAAGCACTTGACTTATGCACAGGCTTCTTAGGCATCGCCTTCCTTGGCTTACTAGCAGAGGCCTCAGCAGTGGTAGCAGCAGCAGCAGAGTCTTCATTAAATTTCCTCACTGCTTCCTTTGCTTGTTTGGCCAGTTTGGCCTGGCGCTTTGCCCATTCATCAGGATAATCCTCACTGCGCTTGAGGCTAGTGGGATCAGCCAATTGGCCAGGTGCCAATGGAGGTCTTGGGCATGGAGGGTTGAGTGCGAATTTCTTCATGTACTTGGGAGTAACATACATGTACTCCCTCCATTCCCGTGCCCATCTCCTCCCTATTCTTTGTATGTGCACCTTGCGCTGATTTTTGTCCTCCTTGCCAAATTTGGCCTCATCAGGAGTGCAGTAATCCTTGTATATGTCCTCAGGGATTTCGAAAGCAGTATTGACCTCAGGACTTTTTCCTCCCTTCTGTGGCTTCTTATCAGCCATTTTCTTCAGCTGAGGAATATGAACAACTGAAGTTTCTGAAGAGGTGTGCAACTTTTCTTCGAGGAACGCTGCAAATGAGTTAAGTTGATGAGAACCTAAAGATTCAGCAGCGGACATGAGTACCTGTGAACAGAGTATAGTTGCGCGGAATTTGTAGAGGTCATATGCGTTCTTAGAAGATTTTCAAAAAGAATAGGTTTGAGGAATTTGACCAGATGAGTCTTGAAGAATTTCACTAAGCGTTCTTAATCTTAGGTTCTAGAGTTTTACAGATTGAAAATCCACACAATTGAGGAATCTTGAAGAAAATCATCGCTTAGAGAAACAAATCAAGAGCAGATAACATGTGAGGTGTTCAAGTGTGTGAAGGGTTGAAGAATAAACACCTTTGAAGATTTTCAAGAAAACACATGAATCAAAGAGGCCAGTAAAAGTGACTTTTAATTACCCGAAATGAAGAACTCGACGAACTAGGAAGTGTAGATGTGAAGTACATCAGTTCAGATCTTCCACGCCCTAACTTGGCAGAGGAAGATAGCTACGGCAGCGGCGGAGTGAAAAAGTCCGTAACCGGCGCGAGTACGACGGCGACGAGGTCGAGGCAGTGAAGCTCTTCCTCACCGACAACGATGAAGTAGCGGCGACACTAGGGTTTGAGAAGCTCGAGCGGGAGTGAGATCGAGCAGAGTAAAAGCAAAGTGAGGAAGAGGCTGGTTTATTTATCGTGGGAGTGAAAAATTGTACGCCCGAAGAATTCGGACGAACGTGCCTCTGTCCCTTCTCATTCGCGTGACATATGTCACCCATGTACTGAGAGGTGGCGATCGTGTAGGATCGTGGGTGAATAGATAAGTATTGTCGTGGGATGCGGAACGGTTTGAGCGGCAAAGCCGAAAATTTAGATAGGATTGGTTAAAGTTCCATTCGCAATTTCTTCAGCTGTCAAGGACACAGTGAACATTTTGAACGAGTTTCAAGTAGAACGCACATGAAGAATTTGTGAACAACTAGGTTGAGTTTAGCAGAGGGGGAAGGGTCCGATCACATTCACTTAGCAGAAAAATCAACTTGAAGAATTAGTAATAAGTGAATGTTGTAGAGGACATAAACTCATATATATATATATATATATATATATATATATATATATATATATATTCAAATGAAGAAAAACGACGGAAATAGTGAAGACATTGCCAAGTTGAAGAATTTAAAAAACTGAGGAAAAACTCGAATTGAAGAATTTCAACTTTGGTTGGTGGCGTATCCACCGTATAAGAAAGCTGATTTCAGACGCCGCGTACAATTGTCGTAGGGCTCTGAGAATCAATTTCTTCACACTTAGAGGGTTAGTCTTCACTAATTGAAGAAAAACGTTACTTCATGTGTTGCGCACCTAAGTCATCAAGTCAGCATAAGTGTTAGGATGAGTGTCAATTTTAGAGAACATTCGAAGATTCTAGGATATTTAGCTCACACCGCAACTTGCTAAATCTCTTCTCATCCAAGGGCTTAGTGAAGATATCAGCCAGCTGGTCTTCAGTGCTTGCATGGTCGATGGAGATATTGCCCTTCAACACATGATCACGAAGAAAATGATGATGAATCTGGATGTGCTTGGTCTTCGAGTGCTGAACTGGGTTATGAGCAATCTTGATAGCGCTCTCATTCTCGCAGTAGAGAGGCACATTCTTCAGGTTGATGCCATAGTCCTTGAGTGTTTGCTTCATCCATAGTAATTGAGCACAACATGATCCAGCAGCAATGTACTCAGCTTCTGCAGTGGAGAGTGATACGCAGTTCTATTTCTTTGAGGACCAACAGACCAAAGATCGTCCGAGGAAATGGCATGTGCCTGACGTTGACTTGCGGTCCACACAATCGTCGGCATAGTCAGAGTCCGAATATCCAATGAGATCAAATGAAGAGCCCTTGGGATACCATAATCCAAGTGTTCATGTGTGAGCTAGATATCGAAGAATATGCTTCACAGCCTTATGGTGTGATTCCTTCGGTGTAGCTTGAAATCGGGCACACATGCAAACACTAAGCATAATATCTTGCCTAGATGCACATAGGTACAATAAAGAGCCAATCATGGAGCGGTATACCTTTTGATCAAAGTCTTTACCATTTTCATCAGTGCATAGATGGCCATTTGTGGGCATTGGAATTTTGACCCCTTTGCAATTCTTGCATGCCGAATTTCCTCAATACGTCCTTGAGGTATTTCTCCTAAGAAATGAATATGCCATTGCGTTGTTGACGAATTTGAAGACCTAAAAAGAATTTCAATTCTCCCATCATAGACATTTGATATTCTTCACTCATCATATAGGCAAATTCATCACTATAACATTGATCAGTACAGCCAAAGATAATATCATCAACATATATTTGGCACACAAATAATTCATCATCATAAGACTTAGTGAAAAGAGTTGGGTCGAGTGAACCGGGTTTGAAACCTTTCTTCATGAGGAATTCCTTCAAAGTATCATACCACGCCCGAGGGGCTTGCTTGAGGCCATACAGGGCCTAATTGAGTCTAAAGAATTTGTCAGGATGCTTTGGATCTTCAAAACCTGGGGGTTGAGCAACATATACTTCTTCCTCAAGCTTACCATTGAGGAATGCACTTTTCACATCCATTTGATATAAAGTGATATCATGATGGTTAGCATAAGCAAGCAATATGCGAATAGCCTCAAGCCTAGCAACAGGTGCAAAAGTTTCATCGAAATCAATTCCTTCAACCTGTGTGTAGCCTTGAGCTACAAGTCGTGCATTATTCCTTACCACAAGGCCATTTTCATCTTGCTTGTTGCGGTAGATCCACTTTGTGCAAATAATGTTGTGCTTGCGAGGATCTGGACGTTTGACCATTTTCCAGACGTTGTTGAGCTCGAACTGATGTAATTCTTCTTGCATAGCTTGAATCCACTCAGGCTCCAGAAATGCTTCATCTACCTTAGTGGGCTCTGTGATAGATACAAAAGCAAAATTCCCACAGAAGTTAGATAAATATGAAGATATTGAGCGTGTGAGAGGACCTGGTGCTTCAATGTCATCAATGATCTTCTCGATTTGCACTTCGTTTGCAATGCGAGGATGAGTGGGTTGTCTTCGAGGAATTTGATCCATATTCTCTTCAAGAGCATTTTCCTCAGCACCATTTTCTTCAGGGGCGCTAGCTCGGCATTCATCCCGTTCTGGAATGAATTCTTCAGCAGATTCTTCGGTAGGAATGACATCCTCAGTAGCCTTGAACTTGATAGATTCCTCAGGTTCTGGTTCATCTATCACAGAAGGTAGGTGCTCTCTTTGCAAGCCATTAGTTTCATCGAACCGCACATCTACAGTTTCAACAACTTTGTGAAGAACACTGTTGAAGACTCTGTAGGTGTGCGAGTCCTTTCCGTAACCAAGCATAAAACCTTCATGTGCTTTCGGTGAGAATTTTGAAGTGTGATGAGGATCTCTAATCCAACATTTAGCACCGAAGACTTTGAAATAACTCACATTGGGCTTTTTGTCAGTGAGGAGTTCATAAGCAGTTTTCTTGAAGAATTTGTGAAGATATACCCTGTTGATGACATGGCACGCAGTATCAATTGCCTCAATCCAGAAGTGACGAGGCGTCTTGTATTCATCAAGCATAGTGCGAGCCATTTCAGCAAGGGTCCTGTTCTTGCACTCCAGGACGCCATTCTGCTGAGGAGTATATGGAGCAGATAACTCATGAGTAATACCAAGTTCATCAAGATAGCCATCAAGACCAAAATTCTTGAACTCGGTCCCATTGTCAGTTCTGATGTGCTTGATCTTCACACCAAAGTTGGTTGAAGCCCTCGAGGAAAATCGTTTGAAGACTTCCTGCACTTCATGTTTGTAAGTGACAATGTGCACCCATGTGTAACGAGAATAATCATCAACAATAACAAATCCATATTGAGTTGCATCATTTATAATTGCAGAATAATAATTAGGACCAAAGAGATCCATGTGAAGCAATTCAAATGGTCGAGTGGTAGTCATGATAGTCTTCGCTGGATGCTTGGCCTTTGTCATGTTTCCTCCTTCACAGCCTCCGCATAAGTGATCCTTGAGGAATTTGACATTCTCAATGCCAATGACATGCTTCTTCTTCGCAAGCGTGTGCAAATTCCTCATGCCAGCATGACCAAGTCGTCGATGCCATAGCCAGCCTTCTGAAGCTTTTGTAAGTAAGCATACGGCTGGTTGTGGTCCTGTAGAGAAATCAACGATATACAAGTCTCCTCTCCTAAAGCCTTCGAAGACTTTGGAATGGCCAGCTTCCATGATCACAAGGCAACGACATTTTCCAAAGACAACAACCATATCGAGATTACAAAGCATTGAGACAGACATGAGGTTGTCTCCTAAGGACTCGACAAGCATGACTTTGTCCATGTGTTGATCCTTTGAGATCGCAACCTTACCTAGACCCAATACCTGACTTTTGCCTTTGTCTGCGAAGATGATATGCTTCCGATGCGATGGTGAAAAATGAGCATCCATCAATAGATTCTTTTCACCAGTCATGTGATTCAAACATCCACTATCGAGGACCACTCATTGGCGTTGGGTTGATCATCTTGCAGATGAATTGGTGCAACTTACGAACTCATATACTTCATCAGTGAAGAATATGACATCAATATCATCAAGCAGAATAATAGATAAAACAGAATGAGGATGTGAGAAATGAATGTGCATTTCTTAATGATTAGCCTGCATCCTTTCAGGCAATGTTCAGGTCTCTAGCAATTTCTTCAGACGTTTTGAGCGCATCTGGAGACCTGGCCCTGCATAAGAGATTAGTTCTTTTTCTTCACCATCCACATCTAAAGGGGTGGCAAAGAATTCATCACTCTACGAGCACCATATGAGAAAGGTGGCATAGAAGCCAGTTCGCTTCATTTCACATGAGAGGGGTTAGGGTAAGCATACGAATAAGCAGAGAAATTCTTCGAGGACTTATGAACATAATGATTTGAATAATAATACTAATATTTATAGCCCTTAGCTCTGCCCTGCGAAACAGAGGGATTAGCACGATGATGATAATGTGAGGATTTTGATCCTGTTGAGGAATTTGATCCATGTGAGGAATTTGGTCCATATGAGGACTTGGATCCATATGAAGAATTAGGTCCATATGAAGAATTTGATCTGGAGTTCCTATTCTTCACAGGTGGTGTCATGAGGACATTCACCTGAAGACTTTCAAGGCAACATTTGGGAACCCAGATTTTCTTCATAGGGGAACCGTTCCTGCAGTTAGTGCCAACATATCTAGCAAATACTTCACCATTCTGATTTTTGAACAGTTTATAGTTGGAGTCAAATGACTCATCAGAAGAATGAGGAGATTCACATGAAAAACCAAATAAATTGGATGGATCAACTGGAGGTCCCTTTGCAGCAACCCATGAGGTTTTGGGGTACTACTCAGGCTTCCAATATGTTCCATCAGCATTGAGTTTCCTCTCAAAGGCAATACCCTCTTTCCTAGGGTTCCTGTTGAGGATTTGTTTTTTAAGCACATCACAAAGAATCTGATGCCCTTTGAGGCTTTTGTACATGCCTGTCATGTACAATTCCTTCAGCCCTGCATCATCAGTGATACTAGCAACATCCTCAGATGAGGAATTAGTGATGGCAGAGACAGGTGAAGAATTTGTAACATTAGAAGCATTTGAACATTCAGGTGAAGAATTAGCAGATTCACGTTCAATGCACTTTAGACATGGAGGAACAAATTCTTCCTGAGTAGCGCTTATTTGTTGAGCAAGTAATGAATCGCGCTCCTTATGAAGATCTTCATAACTCACTCTTAGCTTCTCAAGATCTTGCTTTCTTTGAAGAAGTTCAAGAGAAAGCTTCTCGTGATCAGATAAGAGAGTGTTATGATGACCTTGAAGGTCGTCAAACTTGGTATGAAGTCTATGAAGACTTTCAGCCAAAACTTTCGACTGATCCATTTCTTCACCCAACATATCATCGCTCTTATTTAGCATATATTGAACCTTTTCCAAAGCTCTTTGTTGTTTCACAGCAATCTTAGCAAGTTTAGAGTAGCTGGGCTTGAGGTTTTCATCAGATTCATCCTCACTAGATTCAGAAGAGGGGTATTTAGTTACCTTGGCACCCTTTGCCATGAAGCAATAGGTGGGAGCGTAGTCATCATTGCCTTCATCAGCATTGTTGGTGTTGCCATTTTCTTCAGAGTTGAAGATAGACTTGCTGACGAATGCAGTAGCAAGAGCTAGGCTTGCCACACCAGACTCGGACTCCTCGGATGCCTCATCTTCCTCATGTTCCTCAGATTCAGCCTCAGAGTCCATTTCCTTGCCAATGAATGCCCGAGCCTTCTTGGAGCTGCTCTTCTTGTGAGATGAAGATTTTGAGGATTTTGATGATGAAGACTTTGAAGATCTCTTCTTCTTCTTGGCATCATCAGAATTGTAATCCTTGTATTTCTTCTTCTTTAATTCCTTATCCCACTGAGGACAATCTTGAATGTAGTGACCAGGTTTCTTGCATTTGTGGCATAGCCTCTTCTTGTAGTCACTGGATGAGGATTCATTACTCCTTGAGGATTTTCCAAAGCGACCACGTCTTGAGGACTTCTGAAATTTCTTCACAAGCAGTGCTAGTTCCTGGCTCAGTTCTTCAGGATCACCAAGGCTGCTAGTAGAGTCCTCTTCTTCAGACTCAGAGACTGCCTTGGCCTTCAGAGCATGTGGTTTGCCATAGCTCGAACCATAGAGATCTTTCTTCTCAGCAAGCTGGAACTCATGAGTGTTTAGCCTCTCGAGGATATCAGCGGGATCAAGTGACTTGTAATCAGCATGCTCTTGAATCATCAGTGCCAAAGTGTCAAATGAGGAATCGAGCGATCTCAGCAATTTCTTCACCACCTCATGGTCGGTGATGTCAGTGGCGCCAAGCTCTTGAAGCTCATTTGAGATATTAGTGAGGCGATCGAAGGTTTGCTGAACATTTTCATTGTCGAGTCTTTTGAAGCAGTTGAAGAGATTGCGAAGAACTTCAACACGAGAATCACGTTGAGTTGAGACTCCTTCATTTACTTTGGAAAGCATATCCCAGATAAGCTTAGCAGTTTCCAAAGCACTCACTCTACCATATTGCCCTTTGCTCAGATGGCCACATATGATGTTCTTCGCCTGAGAATCGAGTTGCTTGAATCTCTTCACATCAGCAACATTCTAGGGAAGGTGTGACTGAGGGAACACCATTTTTCACAACATACCAGAGATCGTTATCAATTGCCTCAAGATGCATTCGCATCTTATTCTTCCAGTAAGGGTAGTCCGTTCCATCGAAGGTAGGACACCCAGTAGAGACCTTGATCATACCTGCGGTCGACATAACTAAAACTCCAGGTGGTTAAAACCAAAATCACACAAAACAAGGGAGTACCTTGCTCTTGTACCAATTGAAAGTGCGTTATATCGACTAGAGGGGGGGGGGTGAATAGGCGATTTTTATGAATTCTTCACTGAGGAAATTGCTGGTGAGGAAATTCCTAAATGAAGAAATACTTGCAGCGAAATAGGTACTCAAAAGTAAACATAGCAGAACACACGCATAGTCATCATGATGAAATGAAGACAAGCATAGAGTACAGAAAGCGTAAGCACAAGATAACACAAGATGAAGACGGACAGACTGAAGAAATTGAACTGAGGAAGTCGAGAAAGTCTTCAGTCAAAGTCTTCAAACAGATATGAACAAGCAAACAACAACAGTAATGAGGAAACGAAAGAGTTGAGGAAATAGAATCAGTAAGCTCGGTGAAGATAATGATTTGGTAGACCAGTTCCAACTGCTGTCTCAGTTGTACATCTGGTTGGAGCGGCTGAGTATTTAAACTCGAGGACACACAGTCCCGGGCACACAGTCCTCACCGCATTCTCCTTGAGCAAAAGTCACATAGACCTCGCCCAATCACTCGTGGTAAGTCTTCAGGTGACTTCCGAACCTTCACAAACTCGGTCACTCGGCGATCCACAATTCCTCTTGGATGCTCTAGACCTTGACGCCTAACCATTTGGAAGAAGCACAGTCTTCAAAGGTAACAAGCGTCGGATCCACACATGATCAATCTCTTCAGTGATGCTCAATCACTTTGGGGTTTTGTAGGTTTGGGTTTGGGTTTTCCTCACTTGATGATTTTCACTCAAAGTCCTCGGAGGATGGGATGCTCTCAAATGACAAGTGTCAGTGTCACGCCCAATATGCGCTACTATCCTAAAGAGACTCGAAGGTCCCACCAAGGGTAGAACCGCATATTGAAATGCTTTTGCAAGGTGGATATCATTACATCAACATTACCTAATAGATGGGGATACATACAAAAGGCATACAATGCCACACGAATACAATATCACAATACATCATCCATAAGATTAACATCCGGCTACGGATGAAGCACAAACAGAAACTTAAACGACAACCACACTGCTAGCCCAGGCTGCCGACCTGGAACCTATCCCCTGATCAAAGAAGAAGCAGAAGTAGAACTCCAAAACAAGCAAGCATCACTCTCGCATCATGATCATCGCATAACCTGTACCTGCAACTGTTGTTGTAGTAATCTGTGAGCCACGAGGACTCAGTAATCCCATTACCATGGGTATCAAGACTAGCAAATCTTAATGGGAAAGGAAGGGGTAAAGTGGTGAGGTTGCAGCAGCGACTAAGCATATATGGTGGCTAACATACGCAAATAAGAGCGAGAAGAGAGCAAGCGGAATGGTCGTGAAGCTAGCAATGATCAAAAAGTGATCCTGAACTCCTACTTGCGTCAAACATAACCCAAAACCGTGTTCACTTCCCGGACTCCGTCAAAAAGAGACCATCACGGCTACACACGCGGTTGATGCGTTTTAATTCGTATCTTGTGTCAAGTTATCTACAACCGGACATTAACAAATTCCCATCTGCCACATAACCACGGGCACGGCTTTCAAAAGTTTATACCCTGCAGGGGTGTCCCAACTTAGCCCATGATAAGATCTCGCGATCAACAAAGGATATTCCTTCTCCCAGGAAGACCCGATCAGACTTGGAATCCCGGTTTACAAGACATTTCGCCAATGGTAAAACAAGACCAGCAAAGCCGCCCGATGCGCCGGCAATCCCGATAGGAGCTGCACATATCTCGTTCTCAGGGCAACACCGGATGAGACATCCTACGAGTAAAACCAGACCTCGAGTTTCCCCGAGGGTGCCCCGCAGTCTACTCGGTTCGGACCAACACTTAGACAAGCATTGGCCTGGGGGGGCTAAAATAAAGATGACCCTCGGGTTAATTACTCCCAAGGGAAAAATAGGTGGTGGTGAGGCAGATGTTAAAACCAAGGTTGGGCCTTGCAGGAGGAGTTTTATTCAAAGCGAACTGTCAAGGGGGTCCCATAAATCACCCAACCGCGTTAGGGACGCAAAATCCAGGAACATAATACTGATATGACGGAAACTAGGGCGGCAACAGTGGAACAAAACACCAGGCATAAGGCCGAGTCTTCCATCCTTTACCAAGTATATAGATGCATTAATTAAATAAGAGATATTGTGATATCCCAACATAATCCTGTCCACCATGGAGCAATCTTCAACTTCACCTGCAACTAATATCGCTATAAGAGGGGCTGAGCAAAAGCGGTAACATAGCCAAGCAATGGTTTGCTAGGAAGGGTGAAAAAGGTTAGAGGCTAACATGGCAAATTGGGAGGCTTGAAGAGCAATTGATAGGTAGCGCAGCAAAGCGATAGAACGAAGCAACTAGCATAGCAATGATAGTAGTGAGATCCAGGGTGACGGTCATCTTGCCTGAAATCTTGCAAGGAAGAAGAACGAGTCCATGAAGAAGACGAACGGATGAAGCCGAACCAAGCGTAGACGAACGAATCCTCACGATCGCAACGAAACGGGAACTATCAAGGAGAAGCACACAGCATGGTAAACACACCACACATGAACACGACATGATGCACAAACAAGTATGATGCAAGACAAGTCTACATGAAGCTACTCATGGCAAGAAGTGATGCAAACAAGGATAACACATCAAAGCAAGTTTAAATGAGGCCGGAAACAACATATAACAAATCTGGGAAGTCCTCATATGCAAATTTTGAAATTGGTCCAGATCTGAATAAACCTTATGTTCATGTTGTTAAACAGCAAGTTAAGATGCACCAAGATGATCTACACGAGATTCTAGTCAAGTTACACATAAAGTTCATTTAGTTCGGAGCTACGGCCTAGAAGATATGAGCAAAACAAGTTAAACATGGCATTGATGCAAAATGCATACGAACATCAAGCAAACACCTCAAAACAAGGATGCAACATGATAATATGAAACTTCATGCAAAATCAAGCAAGTTTCATATAGAGCACACTCAAAACGGAGCAACGGTTCAACACCCACACACTACAAGTTTAAAGGACAAGTTGTCCAAAACAGCAACTAGGCATCTAGCAAGCATCAAAACAATATGCTACAGCAGCTCAACATGATAACAAAAGGCATGGGCATGATGTACAGGTAAATCATAACAAAACATGAACACTGAGCTATCTCCAGAAAATACTAGAACATGCGCAACAAGACATGGCAAGATTGCAAATAATAACAGTTTCAGGCTTAGCAGAAATAACATCAGGTTGCAATGTTTGGAGCTATCAAACAATATGCTACAGGAACTTATCATAGAAACTTAAGGAATGTCATGATACTACTAAATGCATAGAACAAAAGTCCTTTACTGACCATGAGACAAAAAGGATCACAAGATATGATGGCACCCATGTAAACATGGCAAGTTATATGACAGATTCAAACATGACAGGAACAACAATAAGTAGGCATGTTGGTGAGCTTGTACCACTCACCACACAGCAATACATGGCATTACAAGGTGACTAACAGCAAGAAGACATGTTTATGAAGCTAAGAATGGCAAGAGCAAGTTCATAGGGTGCATTGATCACTAGAAAAACACATGGCAAAACTGAACTTAATGTTAACAGGCTGACATCAACATTATTTAGCAACTTTAGAGCAAGAATACAACATGTTACAGCAGGATATAAATGCAACCAGGGGCATGGATGGATAGAGCATGACATGTATAACAAAATATCCTTAGTGAACATCTCCATATTATGCATAGAATGACTTGTAGCAGCAGGTTTACTTAGCATCACGAAATAACCGATTCAGCCTAGCAAAACAGTAACAGCAAGTACCATACTTAACAAGCTTAATTCACTCACTACAAAACCCACAAAAATACATGGATTGCACCTCTGTAAAGATGACATAATGTAGTACAAAACACATGTAGGACTCATGCTCATAGGATGCACACACAAAATGCAACAAAAATAACAAATCATCAAGTTATAACAGTTTCAGCAAATTAACATCATATAGCACTCTTGCAACGATGATTCAGGCATCAAAATGACCTCAAACAAGCATGGCACAATGGAACAAAATGTAGAGCATCTCATTATGAACATTATGATACATTACACGCACAAAACGGAGCAGTATGCATAGAGTTATGATGCGATGAATAGGGCAACATAATGCAAAATCTCAGGGACTTGGTGAAAAATTACCCCGCGAATCTCAGATCTAGGGTTCGTGCACGCTCTTCGAGGATCGCCGGAGATGCTCGCCGGAGGATTGTCGGACAACGCGAGGAGGCGGCCGGAGAGGACGGGGAGGCGCCGGAGGAGGGATCCCGGCCGGATCCGGTGGTGGGGAGCCCGTCCCCGAGGTTAGCGGCGCCGGAGGAGAGGCGGAGGGCGGCCGGAGAGGCGCGGGCGCCATGGCAGCGGCGGAGCTCCGGCGAGGATCTCCCGGGTGGCGCGGGGGACGGCACAGAGGCGCGCGGGCGACGAGGCAGAGGCGCGCAAGAGCGGGCGGCGACGGGCGGAGGCACGGGCGCCGGACATGCGCGCGGCGGCGGCGCGGGCCGGGCGGCGGCGGCGTCCGGGCCTACGGGCGGGCGGCGGCGCTGACTCTGGCCGGGAGGGCCCCGGAAAGGCTCGCGGGCCCGCGCGGTGGAGACGGCTGCGGGGGCGATTTGGCAAGCCACGATTGGCTGCGGGCGCGGGCGGACATGTCTGGGCAGCGGGTGGACGTGTCCGTCGGCGGGAGGAGGAAGAAGTTAGGGTTTCATCCGGGAATTTCGGGGCAGGTGGCCTATTTATAGATTCTGGGAGCTAGGAGAGTTCAAATGAGGAGCGGTTTTCGCCCACACGATCGTGATCGAACGACCAAGAGCATGGAGGGGTTTGGATGGGTTATTTGGCCACTTTGGAGGGGTGTTGGGCTGCAAAGAGAAGGGGTGTTTCGGGCTACGCGGTTAACCGTTGGAGTATCAAACGGACTCCAAATGGCACGAAACTTGACAGGCGGTCTACCGGTGCTATACCAAGGCCGCTTGGCAAACCTCGGGCCATTCCGAGAAAGTTCAACACCCGCTCACAGCAGGAGACAAAAGGGGAACACCGGAGGACATAGGAGTGCCGGATTTCAAAACGGACAACGGGGAAAATGCTCGGATGCATGAGATGAACACGTATGCAAATTGAGATGCACATGATGACATGATAAAATGCAATACGCAAGAAAATGACATGGCAATGACGACGAATAACTGGCAGACACCTGGCGCATCGAATCTGGGGCGTTACAACACTCCTCCACTAAAAAGAGATCTCGTCCCGAGATCTTAGGGCCAAGACGGAAGGGCAAAGGGATGAGGTGAAACAAGAACTCAAAAGAAGAAGCAAAGAATCGAGAGCACTCGAGAGGAAGAGAGGAAATGACGAGAATGACGAGAATCGAAAGCTCACGGAATCAGATAGACTATGAAACCACTCCGGTTAAAACGAGATAAGAAACAAAAAAGACTGAAAGGATTTAGGCAGCACTCCGGCTGAAAATGGAAGGAATAGAACATGAACTTGAGAGGATGGAAAGATACTTGATGAAGACATGACACAAAACCTCCGGAAAGAATTGAAAGAGTAGAATGAAAAGAACGGAGAAGAAAATATCAATTATTGCCACGAATGAAATTGAAAGCATCTTTAGAAGGAAGGTTTAAACAGAGTTGTTGAGAAAAACAACAACGAAAGAATAAGCTTGGTGTGGTCTTATAGGTAACATCTCAAGATTGTAAGGTGATAACCGGCCACAAACGGAAATGATTGGATAACTTAGAAGAACGAAGAAATGCAGAACTCCACTTCAAAAGAATACAGAGATTTAATTGCACTTCGAAAAGCAAGAAGGAAAGATACTTGAACTCCTCTGACAAGAATCTTGATGAACTCTTGAAGAATGAATTAAATCATGAAGAACCACCATGAAGAGCTCCGGTGACAGAAGGATGATGAGATAGAATGAAGGAAGAAAGAATAAGATGAGCCTTGCGATGATTTAGACGGAGGTTCCGACGGAATGGCCGAGGAAGTTTTTAAACTCCAGAAAAGAAAAGATGAAAGCACTTGGAACTAGAATTTATTCAACAAGAACAAACTCCGAAGGAAGGGATTACTCATGAAATAAAAATAAGATTTATTGTATGCTTATCCTTCATCAAATTGACTTGATGACAAAATGGATTTGCATACTACTTATTTTTCTTGAAAAGGATTGTGAAGTGACATATCGCAAACTTGAGAAGGTCTTGATGAACCACCGGTAGGATTGGGAAGAACGAATGAATTAAAATGATAATCAAAGAAAAAGAATCTGAAGGAACCACCGTAAGAATTCGAAAATGATCGACGAAAGAGAATGAATCACCGGGAAGACTTAGAAGAACAAATATGCTCGAGGGTATTTACATGCAAAAGAACAAAGAGATCATGAGGTGATTAAAGATCACTTGAACGAAGCATCGGGATAATTGGATAACGGTAGCTGAAATGTGAGGACGAATAATTCTCCTGGAATGATGGCCTCCGGTGAAAAGAAACAGAAATCAACTCCTGAAATACTCCAGATGGTTGAGAAAAAAGGAATTTCCGACAAACGGAATAATTTGAGAGGGTAACAAGAAGCTAGAACCACGAATCTCCGAGAGAACGGGCAAGATTTAGAGGAAAAACTCTTCTTCAATCTTCAACTGATGACGAGAAACACCACCAAAATTACTGAGATACTCCGGGAGAATGAAAAGAAAAGAGGTTGAGCCAAAAATGAAATGATTTGAAATCGATCTTGGAAAAGGCATGTGACCAATGGGATCCATTCTTACGTCACACTTGAAATGAATTGGGAATATCTCCGAGGAAATTAGAAGAGTCAGGTAAGATCCTAGGAAAAGACCTGTGGGTTAGGGCCCACTGAAGAGCAAAACACTGTTAGAAAGGGATGTTGAACAGATAGCTGATGCACCAGAACAACTGAAATATTCGAATGAGGTGACAACCTCTAATAAATTCAAACACAGACGAATCTTTTGATATGTCTTGAACACTCCGGAAGGATAAACTAGCGAGAGGTGAAAAGCAGGGAGAACACTTGAGCCGAGGAAAAGAATATGATCAACTCGAAAAAACTTGAATTGAGTCCACCGGAAAGGAAAAGAGATGAAGAATGACGAACGCGATGAGAATTCACCGGTTGAAATAATTTACAAAAGACTGAAGAGGCTCCGCATGAATGAAATTGATGATCGAAACAGACTCAGTCTCCGGGAAGAAGAGGGGTTGGGAGGGCGGGAAAACAAAGGCAACTTGGAAGGGGGGAACCGACGAATATCTTGAAGAGAAAACACCGGTTGAAATCATTGAGGAAAGAAAGCAAAGATTTCGCACGAGTAGGATGGATACTCGATTACGGACTCCGGCTCGGAGAAGAAAAAGGGTGGGCGGATGGGAAAAGAAAACAACTGAGGATTGAACTTGGCAAAGATGAAGAGGCTCGAGTCAACTAGACGAGAAATGCACCGGATGAAAAGAGAAGAGAACCAACGATCGGAAAAACGACTGCGTGATCCTAAAGAAAAAAATGAAGGGGAAGAGGAGTAATTCAAAACACCTAGGTCAAGATTCCTGACCAGAGCGACGAAGGGGCTGAGGAGTAAAAGAATTCCTACTCTCCGATATAACTAAACTCCGAAATAGTTTTATTCTAGACTCAACAACGGCCAAACTAGACGATCAATCAAGGGGGCTCCTAAGGTCGGTCGAGGCTCTGATACCAACTTGTCATGCCCAATATGCGATACTATCCTAAAGAGACTCGAAGGTCCCACCAAGGGTAGAACCGCATATTGAAACACTTTTGCAAGGTGGATATCATTACATCAACATTACATAATAGATGGGGATACATACAAAAGGCATACAATGCCACACGAATACAATATCACAATACATCATCCATAAGATTAACATCCGGCTACGGATGAAGCACAAACAGAAACTTAAACGACAACCACCCTGCTAGCCCAGGCTGGCGACCTGGAACCTATCCCCTGATCGAAGAAGAAGCAGAAGTAGAACTCCAAAACAAGCAAGCATCACTCTCGCATCATGATCATCGCATAACCTATACCTGAAACTGTTGTTGTAGTAATCTGTGAGCCACGAGGACTCAGCAATCCCATTACCATGGGTATCAAGACTAGCAAAGCTTAATGGGAAAGGAAGGGGGTAAAGTGGTGAGGTTGCAGCAGCGACTAAGCATATATGGTGGCTAACATACGCAAATAAGAGCGAGAAGAGAGCAATCGGAACGGTCGTGAAGCTAGCAATGATCAAGAAGTGATCCTGAACTCCTACTTACGTCAAACATAACCCAAAACCGTGTTCACTTCCCGGACTCCGTCGAAAAAAGACCATCACGGCTACACACGTGGTTGATGCGTTTTAATTCGTATCTTGTGTCAAGTTATCTACAACCGGACATTAACAAATTCCCATCTGCCACATAACCGCGGGCACAGCTTTCGAAAGTTTATACCCTGCAGGGGTGTCCTAACTTAGCCTATGATAAGCTCTCGCGATCAACAAAGGATATTCCTTCTCCCAGGAAGACCCGATCAGACTCGGAATACCAGTTTACAAGACATTTCAACAATGGTAAAACAAGACCAACAAAGCAACCCGATGCGCCAACAATCCCGATAGGAGCTGCACATATCTCATTCTCAGGGCAACACCGGATGAGACATCCTACGAGTAAAACCAGACCTCGAGTTTCCCCGAGGGGGCCCCGCAGTCTACTCGGTTCAGACCAACACTTAGACAAGCATTGGCCTGGGGGGGGCTAAAATAAAGATGACCCTTGGGTTAATTACTCCCAAGGGAAAAATAGGTGGTGGTGAGGCAGATGGTAGAACCAAGGTTGGGCCTTGCTGGAGGAGTTTTATTCAAAGCAACCTGTCAAGGGGGTCCCATAAATCACCCAACCGCGTTAGGGACGCAAAATCCGGGAACATAATACCGATATGACGGAAACTAGGGCGGCAAGAGTGGAACAAAACACCAGGCATAACACCGAGCCTTCCACCCTTTACCAAGTATATAGATGCATTAATTAAATAAGAGATATTGTGATATCCCAACATAATCCTGTCCACCATGGAGCAATCTTCAAATTCACCTGCAACTAATAACGCTATAAGAGGTGCTCAGCAAAAGCGGTAACATAGCCAAGCAATGGTTTGCTAGGAAGGGTGAAAAGGTTAGAGGCTGACATGGTAAATTGGGAGGCTTGAAGAGCAATCGATAGGTAGCGCAGCAAAGTGATAGAACGAAGCAACTAGCATAGCAATGATAGTAGTGAGATCCAGGGTGACGGTCATCTTGCCTGAAATCCCGCAAGGAAGAAGAACGAGTCCATGAAGAAGATGAATGGATGAAGCCGAACCAAGCGTAGACGAACGAATCCTCACGGTCGCGACAAAACGGGAACTATCGAGGAGAAGCACACAACATGGTAAACACACCACACATGAACACGACATGATGCACAAACAAGTATGATGCAAGACAAGACAACATGAAGCTACTCTTGGCAAGAAGTGATGCAAACAAGAACAACACAGCAAAGCAAGTTTAAATGAGGCTGGAAACAACATAGAACAAATCCGGTAAGTCCTCATATGCAAATTTCGAAATTGGTCCAGATCTGAATAAACCTTATGTTCAAGTTGGTAAACAGCAAGTTAAGATGCACCAATATGATCTACACGAGATTCTAGTCAAGTTACATATAAAGTTCATTTAGTTCAGAGCTACGGCCTAGAAGATATGAGCAAAACAAGTTAAACATGGCATTGATGCAAAATGCATACAAACATCAAGCAAACACCTCAAAACAAGGATGCAACATGATAATATGAAACTTCATGCAAAATCAAGCAAGTTTCATATAGAGCACACTCAAAACGGAGCAACGGTTCAACACCCACACACTATACAAGTTTAAAGGACAAGCTGTCCAAAACAGCAACTAGGCATCTAGGAAGCATCAACACAATATGCTAAAGCAGCTCAACATGATAACAAAAGGCATGGGCATGATGTACAGGTAAAACATAACAAAACATGAACACTGAGCTATCTCCAGAAAATACTAGAACATGCTCAAAAAGACATGGCAAGATTGCAAATAATAACAGTTTCAGGCTTAGCAGAAATAATATCAGGTTGCAATGTTTACAGCTATCAAACAACATGCTACAGGAACATATCATAGAACATTAAGGTATGTCATGATACTACTAAACGCATAGAACAAAAGTCCTTTACTGACCATGAGCCAAAAAGGATCACAAGATATGATGGCACCCATGTAAACATGGCAAGTTATATGACAGATTCAAACATGGCAGGAACAACAATAAGTAGGCATGTTGGTGAGCTTGTACCACTCACCACAGAGCAACACATGGCATTACAAGGTGACTAACAGCAAGAAGAAATGTTTATGAAGCTAAGCATGGCAAGAGCAAGTTCATAGGGTGCATGAATCACAAGAAAAACACATGGCAAAACTGAACTTAATGTTAACAGGCTGACAGCAACATTATTTAGCAACTTTGGAGCAAGAATACAACAAGTTAAAGCAGGATATAAATGCAACCAGGGGAATGGATTGATAGATCATGATATGTACAACAAAACATCCTTAGTGAACATCTCCATATTATGCATAGAATTACTTGTAGAAGCAGGTTTACATAGCATCACGAAATAACCGATTCAACCTAGCAAAACAGTAACAGCAAGTACCATACTTAACAAGCTTGACGCACTCACTACAAAACCCACAAAAATACATGGATTGCACCTCTGTAAAGATGGAATGATGTAGTACAAAACACATGTAGGACTCATGCTCATAGGATGCACACACAAAATGCAACAAAAATAACAAATCATCAAGTTATCACAGTTTCAGCAAATTAACATCATATAGCACTCTTGCAACGATGATTCAGGCATCAAAATGACCTCAAACAAGCATGGCACAATGGAACAAAATGTAGAGCATCTCATTATGAACATTTTTATATATTACACGCACAAAACGGAGCAGTATGCATGGAGTTATGATGCGATGAACAGGGCAACATAATGCAAAATCTCAGGGACTTGGTGAAAAATTACCCCGCGAATCTCAGATCTAGGGTTTGTGCACGCTCTTCGAGGATCGCCGGAGATGCTCGCCGGAGGATTGCCGGACAACGCGAGGAGGCGGCCGGAGAGGACGGGGAGGTGCCAGAGGAGGGATCCCGGCCGGATCCGGTGGTGGGGAGCCCGTCCCCGGGGTTAGCGGCGCCGGAGGAGAGGCGGAGGGCGGCCGGAGAGGCGCGGGCGCCATGGCAGCGGCGGAGCTCCGGCGAGGAGCTCCCGGGCGACGCGGGCGACGGGGCAGCCGGGCGGCGCAGCGAGGCGCGCCGGCGCGGCGGCGGCTCGGGCGCGCAAGGGCGGGCGGCGACGGGCAGAGGCGCGGGCAACGGACGTGCGCGCGGTGGCGGCGCGGGCCGGGCGGCGGCGCTGACTCTGGCCGGGAGGGCCCCGGACGGGCTCGCGGGCCCGCGCGGTGGGACGATGGCGGGGGCGATGTGGCAAGCCACGATTGGCTGCGGGCGCGGGCGGACATGTCCGTGCGGCGGGTGGACGTGTCCGTCGGCGGGAGGAGGAAGAAGTTAGGGTTTCATCCGGGAATTTCGGGGGAGGTGGCCTATTTATAGATTCTGGGAGTTAGGAGAGTCCAAATGAGGAGCGGTTTTTGCCCACACGATCGTGATCGAACGACCAAGAGCATGGAGGGGGTTTGGATGGGTTATTGGGCCACTTTGGAGGGGTGTTGGGCTGCAAAGAGAAGGGGGTTTTCGGGCTACGCGGTTAACTGTTGGAGTATCAAACGGACTCCAAATGGCACGAAACTTGACAGGCAGTCTACCGGTGCTATACCAAGGCCGCTTGGCAAACCTCGGGCCATTCCGAGAAAGTTCAACACCCGCTCACAGCAGGAGACAAAAGGGGAACACCGGAGGACATAGGAGTGCCGGATTGCAAAACGGACAACGGGGAAAATACTCGGATGCATGAGACGAACACGTATGCAAAATGAGATGCACATGATGACATGATAAAATGCAACACGCAAGCAAATGACATGGCAATGACGACGAATAACTGGCAGACACCTGGCGCATCGAATCCGGGGCGTTACAACACTCCTCCACTAACAAGAGATCTTGTCCCGAGATCTTAGGGCCGAGACGGAAGGAAAAAGGGATGAGGTGAAACAACAACTCAAAAGAAGAAGCAAAGAATCGAGAGAACTTGAGAGGAAAAGAGGAAACGACGAGAATGACAAGAATCAAAAGCTCACGGAATCAGATAGACTATGAAACCACTGCGGTTAAAACGAGATAAGAAACGAATAAGACTGAAAGGATTTAGGCAGTACTCCGGCTAAAAATGGAAGGAATAGAACATGAACTTGAGAGGATGGAAAGATACTTGATGAATACATGACACAAAACCTCCGGAAAGAATTGAAAGAGTAAAATGAAAAGAACGGAGAAGAAAATGTCAACTATTGCCACGAATGAAATTGAAAGCATCTTTAGAAGGAAGGTTTAAACAGAGTTGTTGAGAAAAACAACAACAAAAGAATAAGCTTGGTGTGGTCTTATAGGTAACATCTCAAGATCGTAAGGTGATAACCGGCCACAAACGGAAATGATTGGATAACTTAGAAGAACAAAGAAATGCAGAACTCCACTTCAAAAGAATATAGAGATTTAATAGCACTTCGAAAAGCAAGAAGGAAAGATACTTGAACTCCTCTGACAAGAATCTTGATGAACTCTTGAAGAATGAATTAAATCATGAAGAACCACCATGAAGAGCTCCGGTGACAGAAGGGTGATGAGATAGAATGAAGGAAGAAAGAATAAGAATAGCCTTGCGATGACTTAGATGGAGGTTCCGACAGAATGGCCGAGGAAGTTTTTAAACTCTAGAAAAGAAAAGATGAAAGCACTTGGAACTAGAATTTATTCAACAAGAACAAACTCCGAAGGAAGGGATTACTCATGAAATAAAAATAAGATTTATTGTATGCTTATCCTTCATCAAATTGACTTGATGACAAAATGGATTTGCATACTACTTATTCTTCTTGAAAAGGATTGTGAAGTGACATATCGCAAACTTGAGAAGGTCTTCATGAACCACCAGTAGGATTGGGAAGAACGAATGAACTAAAATGATAATCAAAGAAAAAGAATCTGAAGGAACCACCATAAGAATTCGAAAATGATCGATGAAAGAGAATGAATCACCGGGAAGACTTAGAAGAACAAATATGCTCGAGGGTATTTAGATGCAAAAGAACAAAGAGATCATGAGGTGATTAAAGAGCACTTGAATGAAGCATCGGGATAATTGGATAACGGTAGCTGAAATGTGAGGACGAAGAATTCTCCTGGAATGATGGCCTCCGGTGAAAAGAAAAAGAAATCAACTCCTGAAATACTCCGGATGGCTGAGAAAAAAGTAATTTCCGACAAACGGAATAATTTGAGAGGATAACAAGAAGCTAGAACCACGAATCTCTGAGAGAGCGGGCAAGATTTAGAGGAAAAACTCTTCTTCAATCTTCAACTGACGATGAGAAACACCACCAAAATTACTGAGATACTCCGGGAGAATGAAAAGCAAAGAGGTTGAGCCAAAAATGAAATGGTTTGAAATCGATCTTGGAAAAGGCATGTGACCAATGGGATCCATTCTTACGTCACACTTGAAAAGAATTGAGAATAGCTCCGGGGAAATTAGAAGAGTTAGGTAAGATCCTGGGAAAAGACCTGTGGGTTAGGGCCCACTGAAGAGAGAAACAACATTGGAAAGGGATGTTGAACAGATAGCAGATGCACCGGAACAACTGAAATATTTGAATGAGGTGACAACCTCGAATAAATTCAAACACAGACGAATCTTTTGATATGTCTTGAACACTCTGGAAGGATAAACTGTCGAGAGGTGAAAAGCAGGGAGAACACTTGAGCCGAGGAAAAGAAAATGATCAACTCGAAAAAACATGAATTGAGTCCACCGGAAAGGAAAAGAGATGAAGAATTACGAACAAGACGAGAATTCACCGGTTGAAATAATTTACGAAAGACTGAAGAGGTTCCGCATGAATGAAATTGATGATCGAAACAGACTCAGGCTCCGGGAAGAAGAGGGGTTGGGAGGGCGGGAAAACAAAGGCAACTTGGAAGGGGGGAACCGACGAATATCTTGAAGAGAAAACACCGGTTGAAATCATTGAGGAAAGAAAGCAAAGATTTCGCACGAGTAGGATGGATACTCGATTACGGACTCCGGCTCGGAGAAGAAAAAGGGTGGACGGGTGGGAAAAGAAAACAACTGAGGATTGAACTTGGCAAAGATGAAGAGGCTCGAGTCAACTGGACGAGAAATGCACCGGATGAAAAAAGAAGAGAACCAACGATCGGAAAAACAACTGCGTGATCCTAAAGAAAAATTTGAAGGGGAAGAGGAGTAATTCAAAACACCTACGTCAAGATTCCTAACCAGAGCGACGAAGGGGCTGAGGAGTAAAAGAATTCCTACTCTTCGATATAACTAAACTCCGAAATAGTTTTCTTCTAGACTCAACAATGGCCAAACTACACGATCAATCAAGGGGGCTCCTAAGGTCGGTCGAGGCTCTGATGCCAACTTGTCACACCCAATATGCGATACTATCTTAAAGAGACTCGAAGGTCCCACCAAGGGTAGAACCGCATATTGAAACGCTTTTGCAAGGTGGATATCATTACATCAACATTACATAATAGATGGGGATACATAACAAAGGCATACAATGCCACACGAATACAATATCACAATACATCATCCATAAGATTAACATCCAGCTACGGATGAAGCACAAACAGAAACTAAAATGACAACCACCCTGCTAGCCCAGGCTGCCGACCTGGAACCTATCCCCTGATCGAAGAAGAAGCAGAAGTAGAACTCCAAAACAAGCAAGCATCACTCTCGCGTCATGATCATCGCATAACCTGTACCTGCAACTATTGTTGTAGTAATCTGTGAGCCACGAGGACTCAGCAATCCCATTACCATGGGTATCAAGACTAGCAAAGCTTAATGGGAAAGGAAGGGGGTAAAGTGGTGAGGTTGCAGCAGCGACTAAGCATATATGGTGGCTAACATATGCACATAAGAGCGAGAAGAGAGCAAGCGGAACGGTCGTGAAGCTAGCAATGATCAAGAAGTGATCCTGAACTCCTACTTACGGCAAGCATAACCCAAAACCGTGTTCACTTCTCGGACTCCGTCGAAAAGAGACCATCACGACTACACACGCGGTTGATGCGTTTTAATTCGTATCTTGTGTCAAGTTATCTACAACCGGACATTAACAAATTCCCATCTGCCACATAACCGTGGGGACGGCTTTTGAAAATTTATACCCTGCAGGGGTGTCCCAACTTAGCCCATGATAAGCTCTCGCGATCAACGAAGGATATTCCTTCTCCTAGGAAGCCCCATCAGACTCGGAATCCCAGTTTACAAGACATTTCGACAATGGTAAAACAAGACCAGCAAAGCCGCCCATGCACCGATAATCCCGATAGGAGCTGCACATATCTCGTTCTCAGGGCAACACCGAATGAGACATCCTACGAGTAAAACCAGACCTCAAGTTTCCCCGAGGGGGCCCCGCAGTCTACTCGGTTCGGACCAACACTTAGACAAGCATTGGCCTGGGGGGGCTAAAATAAAGATGACCCTCGGGTTAATTACTCCCAAAGGGAAAATAGGTGATGGTGAGGCAGATGGTAAAACCAAGGTTGGGCCTTGCTGGAGGAGTTTTTTTCAAAGCAAACTATCGAGGGGGGTCCCATAAATCACCCAACCGCGTTAGGGACGCAAAATCCGGAAACATAATACCGATATGACAGAAACTAGGGCGGCAAGAGTGGAACAAAACACTAGGCATAAGGCCGAGTCTTCCACCCTTTACCAAGTATATAGATGCATTAATTAAATAAGAGATATTGTGATATCCCAACATAATCCTGGCCACCATGGAGCAATCTTCAACTTCACCTGCAACTAACAACGCTATAAGAGGGGCTGAGCAAAAGCGGTAACATAGCCAAGCAATGGTTTGCTAGGAAGGGTGAAAAAGGTTAGAGGCTGACATGGTAAATTGGGAGGGTTGAAGAACAATTGATAGGTAGCACAGCAAAGCAATAGAACGAAGCAACTAGCATAGTAATGATAGTAGTGAGATCCAGGGTGACGGTCATCTTGCCTGAAATCCCGCAAGGAAGAAGAACGAGTCCATGAAGAAGACGAACATATGAAGCCGAACCAAGCGTAGACGAACGAATCCTCACGATCGCAACGAAACAGGAACTATCAAGGAGAAGCACACAACATGGTAAACACACCACACATGAACACTACATGATGCACAAATAAGTATGATGCAAGACAAGACTACATGAAGCTACTCATGGCAAGAAGTGATGCAAACAAGAACAACACATCAAAGCAAGTTTAAATGAGGCCGGAAACAACATATAACAAATCCGGTAAGTCCTCATATGTTCAAGTTGTTAAATAGCAAGTTAAGATGCACCAAGATGATCTACACGAGATTCTAGTCAAGTTACATATAAAGTTCATTTAGTTCGGAGCTACGGCCTAGAAGATATGAGCGAAACTAGTTAAACATGGCATTGATGCAAAATGCATACAAACATCAAGCAAACACCTCAAAACAAGGATGCAACAAGATAATATTAAACTTCATGCAAAATCAAGCAAATTTCATATAGAGCACACTCAAAACGGAGCAACGGTTCAACACCCACACACTATACAAGTTTAAAGGACAAGCTGTCCAAAACAGCAACTAGGCATCTAGGAAGCTTCAAAACAATATGCTACAGCAGCTCAACATGATAACAAAAGGCATGGGAATGATGTACAGGTAAATCATAACCAAACATGAACACTGAGCTATCTCCAGAAAATACTAGAACATGCTCAAAAAGACATGGCAAGATTGCAAATAATAACAGTTTCAGGCTTAGCAGAAATAACATCAGGTTGCAATGTTTAGAGCTATCAAAAAACATGCTACAGGAACTTATCATAGAAACTTAAGGGATGTAATGATACTACTAAATGTATAGAACAAAAGTCCTTTATTGACCATGAGCCAAAAAGGATCAAAAGATATGATGGCACCCATGTAAACATGGCAAGTTATATGACAGATTCAAACATGGCAGGAACAACAATAAGTAGGCATGTTGGTGAGCTTGTACCACTCACCACAGAGCAACACGTGGCATTACAAGGTGACTAACAGCAAGAAGAAATGTTTATGAAGCTAAGCATGGCAAGAGCAAGTTCATAGGGTGCATGGATCACTAGCAAAACACATGGCAAAACTGAACTTAATGTTAACATGCTGACATCAACATTATTTAGCAACTTTGGAGCAAGAATACAACAAGTTACAGCAGGATATAAATTCAACAAGGGGCATGGATGGATAGATCATGACATGTATAACAAAACATCCTTAGTGAACATCTCCATATTATGCATAGAATGACTTGTAGCAGCAGGTTTACATAGCATCACGAAATAACCGATTCAGCCTAGCAAAACAGTAACAGCAAGTACCATACTTAACAAGCTTGACGCACTCACTACAAAACCCACAAAAATACATGGATTGCACCTCTGTAAAGATGGAATGATGTAGTACAAAACACATGTAGGACTCATGCTCATAGGATGCACACACAAAATGCAACAAAAATAACAAATCATCAAGTTATCACAGTTTCAGCAAATTAACATCATATAGCACTCTTGCAACGATGATTCAGGCATCAAGTTGACCTCAAACAAGCATGGCACAATGGAACAAAATGCAGAGCATCTCTTTATGAACATTTTTATATATTACACGCACAAAACGGAGCAGTATGCATGGAGTTATGATGCGATGAATAGGGCAACATAATGCAAAACCTCAGGGACTTGGTGAAAAATTACCCCGCGAATCTCAGATCTAGGGTTCGTGCACGCTCTTCGAGGATTGCCGGAGATGCTCACCGGAGGATTGCCGGACAATGCGAGGAGGCGGCCGGAGAGGACGGGGAGGCGCCGGAGGAGGGATCTCGGCCGGATCCGGTGGTGGGGAGCCCGTCCCCGGGGTTAGCGGTGCCGGAGGAGAGGCGGAGGGCGGCCGGAGAGGCGCGGGCGCCATGGCAGCGGCGGAGCTCCGGCGAGGAGCTCCCTGGCGGCGCGGGGGACGACACGGAGGCGCGCGGGCGACGGGGCAGCCGGGCGGCGGAGCGAGGCGCGCCGGCGCATCGGCGGCTCGGGCGCGCAAGGGCCGGTGGCGACGGGCGGAGGCGCGGGCGCCGGACGTGCGCGCGGCGGCGGCGTTCGGGCCTACGGGCGGGCGGCGGCACTGACTCTGGCTGGGAGGGCCCCGGACGGGCTCGCGGGCCCGCGCGGTGGATACGGCGGCGGGGGCGATGTGGCAAGCCACAATTGGCTGCGGGCACGGGCGGACATGTCCGGGCGGCGGGTGGATGTGTCCGTTGGCGGGAGGTGGAAGAAGTTAGGGTTTCATACGGGAGTTTCGAGGGAGGTGGCCTATTTATAGATTCTGGGAGCTAGGAGAGTCCAAATGAGGAGCGGTTTTCTCCCACATGATCGTGATCGAACGACCAAGAGCATGGAGGGGGTTTGGATGGGTTATTGGGCCACTTTGGAGGGGTGTTGGGCTGCAAAGAGAAGGGGGTTTTCGGGCTACGCGGTTAACCGTTGGAGTATCAAACGGACTCCAAATGGCACGAAACTTGACAGGCGGTCTACCGGTGCTATATCAAGGCCGCTTGGCAAACCTTGGGCCATTCCGAGAAAGTTTAACACCCGCTCACAACAGGAGACAAAAGGGGAACATCGGAGGACATAGGAGTGCCGGATTGCAAAACGGACAACGGGGAAAATGCTCGGATGCATGAGACGAACACGTATGCAAAATGAGATGCACATGATGACATGATAAAATGCAACACGCAAGCAAATGACATGGCAATGACGACGAATAACTGGCAGACACCTGGCGCATCGAATCCGGGGCGTTGCAGTCAGTTTCTCTTGGAGCAGCCAACCAACTAGTGGTTGTAGGGGGCGGCTATTTATAGCCGGGGAGCAGCCCGACATGATAAGACATAAATGCTCTTCAATGATATGACCGTTAGGTGGGTAGATATTTTGGGACAGCTGGCGCGTAGCACAGCAACGGTCGGAATTTTGACTCTCAAATTCCTCAGGGCTATCATGTTCCTCACTGTGTGGGCAATCCGCACTGACGAATTCCTAACTCCTCAGTCAGAACAAATTCCTCAGAGACCATAAGAACTTCGTCTCTGTCACTAAAGAATATGACTGAATTGTGTGAGATTTCCAATGTCTTCACTCGAAGGGATTGGTAGGTGTAGGATTTTGAGTTGAGCATCACTTGGAAATTTTTCCTTAGTATTTCCTCGACCCCCTTTAACAATACAGTGTTTCCTTTGACTCAAGAAAGAGAAAATGAAACAATGAAATACAGAGTCTTCACACTTCATATTCCTTGAATGACTGCCAAGTCTTCAAGGTCACACCAATTTCTTCATTTTCAAAGTCTTCAGAAAGTCTTCAAATATCCAAAGTCTTCAGTTGAAGAACTTTAGGGGTCGACTTTCTCTGTAAATATCAAACTCCTCATAGACTTATAGACCTGTGTACACTCACAAACACATCAGTCTCTTAACCTATAAGTCTTCAATACACCAAAATCACTAAGGGGCACTAGATGCACTTACACAAATGCAATGGGAGACACAGAGATTTTTGGCGCGTTTTCAATAGGTGGTGCTATCGTACATCCACGTTGGTGGAGACTTCAACCCATGAAGTGTAACGGTTGCGCGAGTCCATGGAGGGCTCCACCCACGAAGGGTCCACAAAGAAGCAACCTTGTCTATCCCACCATGGCCATCGCCCACGAAGGACTTGCCTCACTAGGGTAGATCTTCATGAAGTAGGCGATCTCCTTGCCCTTACAAACTCATTGGTTCAATTCCACAATCTTGATGGAGGCTCCCAAGTGATACCTAACCAATCTAGGAGACACCACTCTTCAAAAGGTAATAGATGGTGTGTTGATGATGAACTCCTTGCTCTTGTGCTTCAAATGATAGTCTCCCAAACACTCAACTCTCTCTCACAGATTTGGCTATGGTGGAAAGATGATTTGAGTGGAAAGCAACTTGGGGAAGGCTATAGATCAATATTATTGTGATTGGATTGGAATATCTTGGTCTCAACACATGAGTAGGTGGTTCTCTATCAGAAAATGAATGCTGGAAGTGTAGGCACGTTCTGATGGCTCTCTCCTCGAATGAAGAATGGATGGAGGGGTATATATAGCCTCCACACAAAATCTAGCCATTACACACAGATTCCCAAACTCGGTGGGACCGAATGGTAAAACTTGGTCAGACCGATTCTGGTCAAAATGTGAACATTAGAGTTTTCGGTGGGATCGGCAAGGTCAACTCAGTGGGACTGATGTGCAGGGGTTAGGGTAAAACCTCAACTCGGTTTAACCGATTACACAAACTCGATGGGACCGATTTTGGTAATAAGCAAACTAAGTATTGGTTAAGCAAACTCGATGGGACCGACTGAACAAACTCGATGAGACCGAAATTGTTGCAATAGGTCATAGAGAATTTGCAAGCACATCTCGGTGAGACCGAGATCCCATGGGTGAGACTGAACTGATTAGGGTTTGGCAGTGGCTATGTCAGATGAACTCGGTGGCGCCGGATAGATCAAATCGGTGGGACCGAGTTTGACTTTTAGGTTTAGGAATATGTGGATATGAGAAAGTGGTTGAGGGCTTTGGAGCATATCACTAAGCACTTTGATCAAGCAAGCCATTAAGCAATACCTCGTCCCCTTTTAATAGTATTGGCTTTCCTATGGACTCAATGTGATCTTGGATCACTAAAATAAAAATGTAGAGTTTTGAGCTTTTGCCAATATTTGTCCTTAGCATCTTGAAGGGGTTCCACATCCTCTTGTCCATGTCCATGCCACTCCAATATTGAACTTATCTGAAATATACTAGGTAGAGATATTAGTCCAATAAGAGATATGTTGACATTAATTACCAAAATCACCCAGGGAGCACTTGTGCTTTCATCTAGACTCTTTTCAACCTTCTCGTGGTCTCAGGCAGGGGGATCCATTATCTCTGTACCTGTTTCTGTTTGTGGTCGAGGCCTTTTCGCTGTTACTCAATGATGCTTCCGCGAGTGGGGCAATCCAGCATTTCCAGCTGAATAGACATGCTCCAGGGATATCACATTTATTATTTGATGATGATAGCCTCATATTTTTTAAAGGTTCTCTCGAGCAAGCTTTGGCCATTAAACATATCTTGACGACTTACGAGGAGGGAATGGGGCAATTATTAAGCCCGGATAAATGTTCCATTTTATTTGGTAAAAGGTGTAGTATGGAAGATCGGGTGGCTATATTGGTGGTTCTCAAAATCACTTCTGATGGCTTTGAGGACAAATATCTTGGTTTACCTGTGCCAGAAGGATGTATGAAGGTGAAAAAATTTCAGTCTACAAAAGATAAAACGCTTAAGTGGGTTGCTGACTGGATAGAAAAATACGCCTCTAGTGGGGTGAAGGAAACCCAGATTAAATCAGTCATACAGGCTCTCCCGGTCTATGCAATGGGCATCTTTAAATTTCCCACATCTCTTTGTGAAGAGTTATCCCAGATCATTAGAAATTTTTTGTGGGGTGATGAGGAGAATAGAAAGAAAACTCATTGGCTAGCATGGGATAAGTTGACGAGACCCAAAGGTGAAGGACGTATGGGATTTTGAGATCTAAGATTATTTAATCAAGCACTCCTCGCAAAACAAGCCTGGCGAGATTGTTGGTTTTTCCGGACTCATTATCTGCAAAGATGATGAAAGCAAAGTACTATCCTCATGGGAACCTGCTGGAAACTGTATTCCCTCAAGTGACATCGACTGCTTGGCAAGGTATTATGTATGGTCTTGACCTGTTGAAAGAAGGTATCATTTGGAGAGTTGTCGATGGCGCGAGTATAAATATCTGGAGGGATAATTGGCTGCCTAGAGATTAGGGTCTTCAATATGCAAAAAAGAATAGAACCAGACTTATATGTATGTTTGAGCTATTCATGAGGGGCTCTAAAAGATGGGATGAGAACCTGATTAGGCATTTGTTTTATTCTTATGATGCCGAGGAAATTTTAAAGTTACGTATTCCGACTATAGGTGAGGGAGATTTTATTGCTTGACACTATGAGAAAAATGGAATGTTCTCGGTTAAAAGTGCATACAGGCTGGCGCTGAATTTGAAAAACAATAAGAGTGAGACGGGGAGCTCTAGTGATGTTGTGAATGGAGAAAGGAGGATGTGGAACATTATTTGGAAGGCTCGGGTCCCTTAGAAAATCAGAATTTTTGCTTGGCATGCTCCTACTAATAGTTTGGCGGTTCAAGTTGACATGGTTAAACACCATCAAACTACCATTGACTTATGTTCGATTTGTGGCGTCGAAGATGAATTTGTGTTTCATGCTCTGGTGATATGTCTCAAGGCACGAGCGCTCCATATGGCGGTAAGGGAGGTATTGAACTTACCAAATGATGAGATATTCAATTTTTCGGGACCAGATTGGCTACTTATTTTATTGGAGCAGTTAACATCGCCGGTGCGTGAGCAAGTTATATTCATGTTTTGGAGGGCATGGCACCTGAGGAATGCTAATCTTTGGTAAGGGAAAGGAAACTATCACTACCTCTGTGAGCTTTATTCAAAACTATTGGGGGTCCTTCTCGTCCTGTCATACCAATAGGAAGACGGAGGTGACCAACAAAGGTAAGGAAAGGGTCGATGGGTTTTATGATACAATTGAAGTGAAATAAAAAGTTGTGAATTGGCAGCCTCCCGATCCGGAGTCCATGAAGATTAATGTTGATGCAAGCTTTGTGGAGGTCATTAGCTCTGCAAGTGTGAGTGTGGTTGCCAGGAACAATTTGGGAGAAGTGATCATTTCTTCCTGGGATTATATTGGGGCTTGCAATAGCATGGATAAAGCGGAACTTAGAGCGACCCTTGTAGGGCTTTACATCGGTATTACTCTACACAAGCCCATCATCTTAGAAACCGATTGTTCTTTTGTGGCTTCCTTTCTAGGAAATGATTATTTGGACATGTCCTCCCTAGTTGACCTGAAGATGGAAGCACTGAGCATTTCCAGGTTGATGACTAGTTTCAAGTTATCCAAGATTAACAGAAGGGCCAATAGGGTGGCGCATGAGATTGCTAAATTCAGTTCCGTTAATAGGTCTGATGGTGTGAGTCTTAATAGTGTTCCGCCTTGCGTGGTTGAAGTTGTAATTGTATGAACATTTTTAATTAATTAATATATGGGAGGGGTTTTCAAAAAAAAAAACTCGACAAGAAACATTTTTAAGGTTCTCTTTGATTCACAGGATTTTAAAAGTGTGGGATTAACATATAAGATTGAAATGTCCTGTTCATCTCATTCTTAGAGAATTTTAAGTTATTAATTGCATCACAGGAAAAAATTGATTCTTTCAAAGTGGATGCTAGAATTCCTATGGAATATAGTATAAAATGACCCTTACAAAAACAAATCCTAGAATATTCAATTGTACGAATCAAATAGCCAATATAGAAGAAAAACTAAGAATTTTGATCTTACAATTAGTTTATGAAAATCCTTTCAATTAAAAGAGCCCTAATAGTCAGCGTCCAAAAGTGAAGACAAAATGATAGAGAACGAGCCCATACAGCCTAAAAACCTAACTCACAGATTACCATTGTAGCCGAGCAACCTAACAACAATCACAAAAGAACCCTAATAAGGGGTCACATAATCAGAGCCATGCTATAAAAAAAGTTGTAATCAAGGCTATTCCCTATACGACACTCATTGCGATGTAGTCGCTGAAACACGCACGGGACGAGCGAGCAAGTGACGGAGCGGGTTGGCCCATTAGCTAGCGTAGTTTTCCTTACAGGTTTTCTACTTGTTTTGGGAACCTTCTATAAGAGCATCTCCAGCCGTTCGCTCCCTAAGGGCTAGAAAAAAGCGCCGCCTAAGGGCAAATCGGCGATAATTTGGCGTGGGGGCGATCGGATTCCTAGCTGCCGCACCCAGGTCACCTGCAGATGCCCTTTTTTGAAAAGGAAATAGGTCAAACAAGACACAAAATTTGTCCAAACTCGATGATTTTCATCCATATTTGTACAAAAATTTTAAAACAAAAAGTAAAACTAACAGAAAATGACATTACTACGCTGTCGCCCGGCTTCTACATGCCGATGAACCTGTAGAACCGGATGTAGTCACCGCCGCCGTCGTTGTCGTCGCCGTCATCGTTGCCGCAGCAGTCCTGTGTGCCGCCGCCGTCCCTGCTGTGCGGGGGGTTGGACGGCCCGGGCGTCTCCTCGTCGTCACTGTCGAGGAATACGACGCTGCCTTCCTCGCGTCCGCGGCGCCGAGCTTTGATCTCCTCGAAGGCCCGGCGCTGGCGCTCCATCTGCTCGCGGAGGTAGTTCGCCTTCGCCCACTTGAGGACGGTCTCCTCGGCGGCGGCCATGGCCTCGTGCTCCTTCTTCGCGGGGAGCAAGCCCGACTCGGTCTTCGGCCGAACAAGGCGATAGGAAGAAGGAGAGGCACGCCTCATCCTCGCACAGATGGCGGCGGCGGAAGCCGTTCGTCGCCGCACTGTCGCTTGGGAAGCGCTTGGCCATTTTGACGGGGGAGGGGCCGTCAGTGGCTAGGGTTTGTGCGTTCACCGGCGAGGGAGGTCGGCTTTTATAGCTGCGGATGGGCGGTGAGAGGGTTGCCACCGTGTGCTGCGTGGCGGGAGAGGGCGGGACGCGCGTCACCGCGGCTTCACTGCGCTGCACGTGAGGCATCAATGAAAGGCTGATCGGCGTGGCAGCGCGGCAGCCTTGACATTGATTCCCGCGGGAACCGAGGTGATGAGGACGATGAAGACGGCGAGTCGCTGACTCGACAGGTCCATTTCATTTCGCGCCAAAAACTGTTTCCCTCGGCGTCCCCGGGCGCCCCCCCAGAGCGCTGGGTTTGGCCTGGGTCCGCCGGCGCCAAAATCGGTCTGAGCCGGCGAAATGTGTGCCTTTGGGGCGCGACTGGGCCGATTTCTCGGCGCCGACGACAAAAAGGGCCTGGGGGGGAGGGCTTGTTGGGGGCGCGGCTGGAGATGCTCTAAGGTTAAGTTTTTTGAACTACCTTTTCATGTTGGTTTCTCTTTCCTTATATTCATATTTTTAATTTTTCCAAAACAACAAACGAATTTTTTTTAAAGTTCGCTTTTCCAAAGTTTGTTCATGTTTTTTAGAAAAATCTGGAAATTTCAAAATTCATTTGTATTTTTCAAAAAATGTTCACAATTTGAAATATGTTTAAAAGTTTAATTTTTGATTAGGTTTTTTGAAAAAAATGCTTTGGAATTGGAAAATTTGTTCATGGCTTCACAAAATGTTCAGAATTTCAAAATTATTCACTTTTTAAGAGAATGTTCGTAATTTATTTACTTTTAGTTTTTAAGAAAATTTTAGAATTTTATAAATAGTACTTTTTTGTTAAAAAATTGTACTTGTTTCAAATTCATTTTTTCACTTTTCAAAGAATGTTCAGAATTTTAAAGTTTTCCCAAATATTTTTAAAAATCAGAATCCGAAAAGAGTATTCACATAAAAAAAGCAACAGCTTTTTTTGAGGGGTAAAAGAAAAAGCAACAGCTAAAACCCCTGGTTGATGCAGTATCGTTCGCTACAGTATGTCGATCGCTTCCGTGCATGTTAAAGTTGGCCGGCTCAACCATGATTACCTTTGTTGGAAATATGCCCTAGAGGTAATAATAAATAGATTATTATTATATTTCCTTGTTCATGATAATTGTCTTTTATTCATGCTATAATTGTATTATCCGGAAATCGTAATACACGTGTGAATACATAGACCACAATACGTCCCTAGTAAGCCTCTAGTTGACTAGCTCGTTGGTCAACAGATAGTCATGGTTTCCTGACTATGGACATTAGATGTCGTTGACAACGGGGTCACATCATTAGGAGAATGATGTGATGGACAAGACCCATTCCTAAGCATAGCACAAGATCGTGTAGTTTGTTTTGCTAGAGCTTTTCCAATGTCAAGTATCTCTTCCTTAGACCATGAGATCGTGTAACTCCCGGATACCGTAGGAGTGCTTTGGGTGTAACAAACGTCACAACGTAACTGGGTGACTATAAAGGTGCACTACAGGTATCTCCGAAAGTGTCTGTTAGGTTGACACGGATCGAGACTGGGATTTGTCACTCCGTGTTACGGAGAGGTATCACTGGGCCCACTCGGTACTGCATCATCATAATGAGCTCAAGGTGACCAAGTGTCTGGTCACGGGATCATGCATTACGGTACGAGTAAAGTGACTTGCCGGTAACGAGACTGAACGAGGTATTGGGATACCGACGATCGAGTCTCGGGCAAGTAACATACCGTGTGACAAAGGGAATAGTATACGGGGTTGCTTGAGCCCTCGACATCGTGGTTCATCCGATGAGATCATCGAGGAGTATGTGGGAGCCAACATGGGTATCCAGATCCTGCTGTTGGTTATTGACCGGAGAGCCATCTCGGTCATGTCTGCATGTCTCCCGAACCCGTAGGGTCTACACACTTAAGGTTCGGTGACGCTAGGGTTGTATGAATATGAGTATGCAGCAAACCGAATGTTGTTCGGAGTCTCGGATGAGATCCCGGACGTCACGAGGAGTTCCGGAATGGTCCGGAGGTAAAGAAAACTATATAGGAAGTGTTGTTTCGGCCATCGAGAAAGTATCGGGGTCACCCGGTATTGTACCGGACCACCGGAAGGGTCCTAGGGGTCCACCGGGTGGGGCCACCTATCCCGGAGGGCCCCGTGGGCTAAAGAGGGAGGGGAACCATCCCCTAGTGGGCTGGTGCGCCCCCTCTTGGGCCCCCCCTGCGCCTAGGGTTGGAAACCCTAGGTGGGGGGGGCACCACTTGCCTTGGGGGGCACTCCACCCCCCTTGGCCGCCGCCCCCTTGGGAGATTGATCTCCCAGGGCCGCCCCCCTGGGGGCCTATATAAAGGAGGGCAAGGGGGAGGGCAGCCGCACCCAAGTCTTGGCGCCTCCCTCCCCCTGCTACACCTCGTCCTCCTCCCGCAACAGCTTGGTGAAGCCCTGCCGGAGTTCTGCTGCATCCACCACCACGCCGTCATGCTGCTGGATCATCATCAACCTCTCCTTCCCCCTTGCTGGATCAAGACGGAGGAGACGTCACGCTGACCGTACGTGTGTTGAACGCGGAGGTCCCGTCCGTTCGGCGCTAGGATCTCCGGTGATAGGATCACGACGAGAACGACTACTTCAACCCCGTTCTTTTGAACGCTTCCGCTCGCGATCTACAAAGTGGTATGTAGATGCATCTCCCCTTTCACTCGTTGCTTAGATGAACCATAGATGGATCTTGGTGAAACCGTAGGAAATTTTTTATTTTCTGCAACGTTCCCCGACAGTGGCATCATGAGCTAGGTCTATGCGTAGTTCTCTATTGCACGAGTAGAACACAATTTTGTTGTGGGCGTAGATCTTGTCAACTTGCTTGCCGCTACTAGTCTTTTCTTGCTTCAGCGGTATTGTTGGATGAAGCGGCCCGGACCGACCTTACACGTACGCTTACGTGAGACAGGTTCCACCGACTGACATGCACTAGTTGCATAAGGTGGCTAGCGGGTGTCTGTCTCGCCTACTTTAGTTGGAGCGGATTAGATGAAAAGGGTCCTTATGAAGGGTAAATAGAAGTTGACAAAATCACATTGTGGTTATTCGTAGGTAAGAAAATATTCTTGCTAGAACCCAATTGCAGCCACGTAAAAGATGCAACAACAATTAGAGGACGTCTAACTTGTTTTTGCAGCAATTGTCATGTGATGTGATATGGCCAGAAGTTGTGATGAATGATGAATGATATATTGTGATGTATGAGATCATGTTCTTGTAATAGGAATCACGACTTGCATGTTGATGAGTACGATAACCGGCAGGAGCCATAGGAGTTGTCTTTCTTTTTTGTATGACCTGCGTGTCATTGAAGAACGCCATGTAAATTACTTTACTTTATTGCTAAACGCGTTAGCCATAGAAGTAGAAGTAGTCGTTGGCGTGACAACTTCATGAAGACACGATGATGGAGATCATGGTGTCATGCCGGTGACGAAGATGATCATGGAGCCCCGAAGATGGAGATCGAAGGAGATATATGATATTGGCCATATCATGTCACTACTATATAATTTCATGTGATGTTTATTATGTTTTATGCATCTTGTTTACTTAGAACGGAGGTAGTAAATAAGATGGTCCCTTATAATAATTTCAAGAAAGTGTTCCCCCTAACTGTGCACCGTTGCTAAAGTTCATCGTTTCGAAGCATCACATGATGATCGGGTGTGATAGATCCTTACGTTCACATACAACGGGTGTAAGACAGATTTACACATGCAGAACACTTAGGGTTAACTTGATGAGCCTAGCATGTACAGGCATGGCCTCGGAACACAGAGACCGAAAGGTCGAACATGAGTCGTATGGAAGATACGATCAACATGGAGATGTTCACCGATGATGACTAGTCCGTCTCACGTGATGATCGGACACGGCCTAGTCGACTCGGATCGTGTAACACTTAGATGACTGGAGGGATGTCTAATCTGAGTGGGAGTTCATTAAATAATTTGATTAGATGAACTTAATTATCATGAACTTAGTCTAAAACTTTTGCAAAATATGTCTTGTAGATCAAATGGCCAACGCTCATGTCAACATGAACTTCAACGCGTTCCTAGAGAAAACCAAGCTGAAAGATGATGGCAGCAACTATTCGGACTGGGTCCGGAACCTGAGAATCATCCTCATAGCATCCAAGAAAGATTATGTCCTAGATGCACCGCTAGGTGAAGCACCCATCCCAGAAAACCAAGACGTTATGAACACTTGGCAATCACGTGCTGATGATTACTCCCTCGTTCAGTGCGGCATGCTTTACAGCTTAGAACCGGGGCTCCAAAAGCATTTTGAGAAGCACAGAGCATATGAGATGTTCGAGGAGCTGAAAATGGTTTTCCAAGCTCATGCCCGGGTCGAGAGATATGAAGTCTCCGACAAGTTCTATAGTTGTAAGATGGAGGAAAACAGTTCTGTCAGTGAGCACATACACAAAATGTCTGGGTTGCACAACCGCCTGCTGGAGATCAACCTCCCAGACGAGGCGGTCATTGACAGAATCCTTCAGTCGCTCCCACCGAGCTACAAGAGCTTTGTGTTGAACTACAATATGTAGGGGATGGTGAAGACCATTCCTGAAGTATTCTCAATGCTGAAGTCAGCAGAGGTTGAAATCAAGAAAGAACATCAAGTGTTGATGGTCAATAAGACCACTAAGTTCAAGAAAGGCAAGGGTAAGAAGAACTTCAAGAAGGACGGCAAAGATGTTGCCGCGCCCGGTAAGCCAGTTGCCGGGAAGGAATCAAAGAATGGACCCAAGCCTGGGACTGAGTGCTTTTATTGCAAGGGGAAGGGTCACTGGAAGCGGAACTGCCCCCAAATACTTAGTGGACAAGAAGGCCGGCAACACTAAAGGTATATTTGATATACATGTAATTGATGTGTACCTTACCAGTGCTCGTAGTAACTCCTGGATATTTGATACCGGTGCCATTGCTCACATTTGTAACTCACAGCAGGAGCTGCGGAATAAGCGGAGACTGGCGAAGGACAAGGTGACGATGCGCGTCGGGAATGGTTCCAAGGTCGATGTGATCGTCGGCGACACGCTACCTCTACATTTACCTACGAGATTAGTTTTAAACCTCAATAATTGTTATTTAGTGCCAAGTTTGAGCATGAACATTGTATCTGGATCTCGTTTGATACGAGATGGCTACTCATTTAAATCCGAGAATAATGGTTGTTCTATTTATATGAGAGATATGTTTTATGGTCATGCCCCGATGGTCAATGGTTTATTCTTAATGACTCTCAAACGTAATGTTACACATATTCATAGCGTGAATACCAAAAGATGTAAAGTTGATAACGATAGTCCCACATACTTGTGGCACTGCCGCCTTGGTCACATTGTTGTCAAGCACATGAAGAAGCTCCATGCTGATGGACTTTTAGAGTCTCTCGATTATGAATCATTTGACACATGCGAACCATGCCTCATGGGCAAAATGACCAAGACTCCGTTCTCCGGAACAATGGAGCGAGCAACCAACTTGTTGGAAATCATACATACCGATGTGTGCGGTCCAATGAGCGTTGAGGCTCGCGGAGGATATCGTTATGTTCTCACTCTCACTGATGACTTGAGTAGATATGGGTATGTCTACTTGATGAAACACAAGTCTGAGACCTTTGAAAAGTTCAAGGAATTTCAGAATGAAGTAGAGAATCAACATGACCGAAAGATAAAATTCTTACGATCAGATGGTGGAGGAGAATATTTAAGTCACGAATTTGGTACACACTTAAGAAAATGTGGAATCGTTACACAACTCACGCCGCCTGGAACACCTCAGCGTAACGGTGTGTTCGAACGTCATAATCGCACTCTATTGGATATGGTGCAATCTATGATGTCTCTTACCGATTTACCGCTATCATTTTGGGGATACGCTCTAGAGACAGCTACATTCATTTTAAATACGGCACTGTCTAAATCCGTTGAGACGACACCATATGAATTATGGTTTGGGAAGAAACCTAAGCTGTCGTTTCTAAAAGTTTGGGGATGCGATGCTTATGTCAAGAAACTTCAACCTGAAAAGCTCGAACCCAAGTCAGAAAAATGCGTCTTCATAGGATACCCTAAGGAAACCATTGGGTATACCTTCTACTTAAGATCTGAGGGCAAGATCTTTGTTGCCAAGAACGGATCCTTTCTGGAAAAATATTTTCTCTCGAAAGGAGTAAGTGGGAGGAAAGTAGAACTCGATGAAGTACTACCTCTTGAACCGGAAAGTAGTGTAGCTCAGGAAAACGTTCCTGTGGTGCCTACACCGACTGGAGAGGAAATTAATGATGATGATCAAGGTACTTCTGATCAAGTTGCTACTGAACTTCGTAGGTCCACAAGGACACGTTCCACACCAGAGTGGTATGGCAACCCTGTCCTGGAAATCATGTTGTTAGACAACAGTGAACCTTCGAACTATGAAGAAGCGATGGCGGGCCCAGATTCCAACAAATGGCTAGAAGCCATGCAATCCGAGATAGAATCCATGTATGAAAACAAAGTATGGACTTTGACTGACTTGCCCGATGATCGGCGAGCGATAGAAAACAAATGGATCTTTAAGAAGAAGACGGACGCGGATGGTAATGTCACCATCTATAAAGCTCGACTTGTCGCTAAGGGTTATCGGCAAGTTCAAGGGATTGACTACGATGAGACTTTCTCTCCCATAGCGAAGCTTAAGTACGTCCGAATCATGTTAGCAATTGCCGCATACTATGATTATGAGATATGGCAGATGGACGTCAAAATGGCATTCCTTAACGGGCATCTTAAGGAAGAACTGTATATGATGCAGCCGGAGGGTTTTGTCGATCCTAAGAATGCTAACAAAGTATGCAAGCTCCAGCGATCCATTTATGGGCTGGTGCAAGCATCTCGGAGTTGGAACATTCGCTTTGATGAGATGATCAAAGCGTTTGGGTTTTATGCAGACTTATGGAGAAGCCTGCGTTTACAAGAAAGTGAGTGGGAGCTCTGTAGCATTTCTCATATTATATGTAGATGACATACTTTTGATGGGAAATGATATAGAATTCTTGGACAGCATAAAGGCCTACTTAAATAAGTGTTTTTCAATGAAGGACCTTGGAGAAGCTGCTTACATATTAGGCATCAAGATCTATAGGGATAGATTGAGACGCCTCATAGGTCTTTCACAAAAAGCACATACCTTGATAAGATTTTGAAGAAGTTCAAAATGGATCAGTCCAAGAAAGGGTTCTTGCCTGTACTGCAAGGTGTGAGATTGAGCTCGCCTCAATGCCCGACCACGGAAAAAGATAAAGAAGAGATGAGCGTCATCCCCTATGCCTCAGCCATAGGATCTATTATGTATGCCATGCTGTGTACCAGACCTGATGTAAACCTTGCCGTAAGTTTGGTAGGAAGGTACCAAAGTAATCCCGACAAGGAACACTGGACAACAGTCAAGAATATCCTGAAGTACCTGAAAAGGACAAAGGACATGTTTCTCGTTTATGGAGATGACGAAGAGCTCGTCGTAAAGGGTTACGTCGACGCTAGCTTCGACACAGATCTGGATGACTCTAAGTCACAAACCGGATACATGTATATGTTGAATGGTGGAGCAGTAAGCTGGTGCAGCTGCAAGCAGAGCGTCATGGCGGGATCTACATGTGAAGCAGAGTACATGGCAGCCTCAGAGGCAGCGCATGAAGCAATTTGGGTGAAGGAGTTCATCACCGACCTAGGAGTCATACCCAATGCATTGGGGCCGATCAAACTCTTCTGTGACAACACTGGAGCTATTGCCCTTGCCAAGGAGCCCAGGTTTCACAAGAAGACCAGGCACATCAAGCGTCGCTTCAACTCCATCCGTGAAAATGTTCAAGATGGAGACATAGATATTTGCAAAGTACATACGGATCTGAATGTCGCAGATCCATTGACTAAACCTCTCTCGCGAGCAAAACATGATCAACACCAGAACTCTATGGGTGTTCGATTCATCACAATGTAACTAGATTATTGACTCTAGTGCAAGTGGGAGACTGTTGGAAATATGCCCTAGAGGCAATAATAAATGGATTATTATTATATTTCCTTGTTCATAATAATTTTCTTTTATTCATGCTATAATTGTATTATCCGGTAATCGTAATACACATGTGAATACATAGACCATAATACGTCCCTAGTAAGCCTCTAGTTGACTAGCTCGTTGGTCAACAGATAGTCATGGTTTCCTGACTATGGACATTAGATGTCGTTGACAACGGGATCACATCATTAGGAGAATGATGTGATGGACAAGACCCATTCCTAAGCATAGCACAAGATCGTGTAGTTCGTTTTGCTAGAGCTTTTCCAATGTCAAGTATCTCTTCCTTAGACCATGAGATCGTGTAACTCCCGGATACCGTAGGAGTGCTTTGGGTGTACCAAACGTCACAACGTAACTGGATGACTATAAAGGTGCACTACAGGTATCTCCGAAAGTGTCTGTTGGGTTGACACGGATCGAGACTGGGATTTATCACTCCGTGTTACGAAGAGGTATCACTGGGCCCACTCGGTAGTGCATCATCATAATGAGCTCAAGGTGACCAAGTGTCTGGTCACGGGATCATGGATTACGGTACGAGTAAAGTGACTTGCCGGTAGACTGAACAAGGTATTGGGATACCGACGATCGAGTCTTGGGCAAGTAACATACCGTCTGACAAAGGGAATAGTATACGAGGTTGCTTGAACCCTCGACATCGTGGTTCATCCGATGAGATCATCGAGAAGTATGTGGGAGCCAACATGGGTATCCAGATCCCGCTATTGGTTATTGACTGGAGAGCCGTCTCGGTCATGTCTGCATGTCTCCCGAACCCGTAGGGTCTACACACTTAAGGTTCGGTGACGCTAGGGTTGTATGAATATGAGTATGCAGCAAACCGAATGTTGTTCGGAGTCCCGTATGAGATTCCGGACGTCACGAGGAGTTCCGGAATGGTCCGGAGGTAAAGAAAACTATATAGGAAGTGCTGTTTCGGCCAACGGGAAATTTCGGGGTCACCCGTTATTGTACCGGGACCACCGGAAGGGTCCCGGGGGTCCACCGGGTGGGGCCACCTATCCCGGAGGGCCCCGTGGGCTGAAGAGGGAGGGGAACCAGCCCCTAGTGGGCTGGTGCGCCCCCCCTTGGCCCCCCTGCGCCTAGGGTTGGAAACCCTAGGTGGGGGGCGCACCACTTGCCTTGGGGGGCACTCGACCCCCCTTGGCCGCCGCCCCCCTTGGGAGATTGATCTCCCAGGGCCGGCGCTCCCCCCTGGGGGCCTATATAAAGGAGGGCAAGGAGGAGGGCAGCCGCACCCAAGTCTTGGCGCCTCCCTCTCCCTGCTACACCTCGTCCTCCTCCCGCAGCAGCTTGGCGAAGCCCTGCCGGAGTTCTGCTGCATCCACCACCACGTTGCCGTGCTGCTGGATCATCATCAACCTCTCCTTCCCCCTTGCTGGATCAAGACGGAGGAGACGTCACGCTGACCGTACGTGTGTTGGACGCGGAGGTGCCGTCCGTTCGGCGCTAGGATCTCCGGTGATAGGATCACGACGAGAATGACTACTTCAACCCCGTTCTTTTGAACGCTTCCGCTCGCGATCTACAAAGTGGTGTGTAGATGCATCTTCCCTTTCACTCGTTGCTTAGATGAACTCATAGATGGATCTTGGTGATACCGTAGGAAATTTTTTATTTTCTGCAACGTTCCCCGACAACCCTATGCGTCAGGTCGCTACTGGTAGAGGCAATGTGGGCCATATAGGAGCCCCCCCAGTGCGTCGGGTCGCTACTGTTAGAGGCAATATGGGCCATATAGGAGCCCCCCTCCCCCCCTCAAAATCCTAAAACAAAGGAGCTGCCCTAAAAAAGGGTTCATAGTGCCAATAAAAAAATGTTCATATAGGAGCTCCCATAATTAGGCACGTTCTCCGAAAGAAGAGGCAAACAACCGCTCTGGGTCGCCCGCGACGGCGACACAAGAAGACGGAAGGTCTGCCACGGATTGACCAATGGTCGTCCGGCCATCAGGACTTGAACCCTAGTGGGTTGGGATACCACTGTCCCTTTAACCATCCAACCATAGATTGGCTCGCTCTGAACTCTTAACTTCCTTGTGACTTTTTGTCGCGTTTTTCTTTGTCACGGACGGAAATGGCCCTACCAACTTGTATAGTTTCCGTATCCAAATAGTATGACATACTCAAATTGCGATTTATTTATTACCGTATTAGGATTTAGACTGGCATGCGCAGCTGAATGAACAAACAAGCAGCAGCTTTCACGGACACCTTACAGAAACTCCAAGGAGAGATTGGGGTGTGGGGTGCACGAGAATTTGGATGTTTAGCCAAAACAGTTCGGAAACTGCAGCAAAAACTTGAGAAGCTTAGAGCTCAATCCATTGGCCGAGGCCCTTCGGATGAAGAGAAGGCTACTGTTCTGAAACTACGTGAGGCTTTGAGACAGGAAGAAGTTTGGATTCGGCAGCGTTCTCGTGTGCCGTGGCTCCGTCAAGGCGATCGTAATACCGCGTACTATCATGCTCAAGCGGCGCTGCGGAAGAGATTGAATCGCATTGCAAACCTGTATCGGGCGGATGGCTCCATCTGCGCCAATGAGGATGAAGATCGAGCGGAGGTGCAGTCGTTTTACCAGTCATTGTATACCTCACAAGGTCATAATGACATGAGCGAGCTGCTACAGTTCGTACCAACCCGTGTAACAGAAGAGATGAACTATGCTCTGGACAAACCTTTCGAGCCTGAGGAGGTCAAAACGGCCTTATTCCAAATGGCTTCGTCAAAAGCCCCGGGCGTCGACGGGTTCACGGCTGGCTTTTTTCAAAGGCACTGGGATCTTATCAAAGATGATCTGGTGCCGGCGATTCTTGGTTTCGTTAATGGCGGAGATCTACCCTTGGGATTCAATGATACGTCGATTACACTTATACCAAAGGTACGACACCCCCAGTCTATATCGGAATATCGACCTATATCTTTGTGTTCTGTGCCCTACAAAATTGCGTCAAAGATGATCACTAACCGATTCAAAGAGTTGATGGATATAGTTGTGGGAGAAGAACAGAGCGCTTTCGTCCCCGGGCGCCTCATCACGGATAATATTTTGGTGGCCTTTGAGAGTATTCACTCGATGAGAAGGAGAAAGAAGGGGAGGAATTTTTCGTGTGCAGTAAAATTAGACATGATGAAAGCTTATGATCGGGTGGAGTGGCATTATTTGGAGGCTATCATGTTGAAGTTTGGCTTCAGTCCATCCTTTGTGAGCTTGATAATGAAGTGTGTTTCTTCCGTCAGGTTCACTGTCAGAGTTAATGGGGAGCTCCTACCATATTTTACACCCTCTAGGGGGTTTCGTCAAGGAGATCCCGTGTCCCCTTTTTTATTCCTCATTTGTGCAGAAGGCCTCACGTCCTTGCTGAATCACTATGGAAGTCCACATATTGACAAGGGTATTCGAGTGTCCTTTCGAGCACCATGGGTGAATCATCTTCTTTTTGCCGATGATAGTCTCATATTCATCAGTGCAACAGTTGAAAGTGCGCAAAGATTGAATAGAATTTTGCATATATATGGCGCATGTTCAGGACAAGCAGTGAATCGTGAAAAAAGTGCAGTTTTTTTCTCCTCTAATACCCCGGATGATAGGAGGCAGGAGGTAAAATTAGTGCTGGGAATTATGGTGGAGGCTTTTTCCAATAGATATCTGGGGCTCCCAACAGCAGTGGGGAAGATAACCAGCGGCACTTTCGATCATATTGGAGAAAGATCGAGAAGTAAGATGGGTGGTTGGGCGGAACGCCTGCTGGCATGTGCAGGCAGAGAGACTCTAATAAAATCTGTCATTCAAGCAATCCCAACATTCAGCATGAGTTGTTTTCTTTTGACGAAGAAAGTTTGCAAAAGCTTGACTTCTGCTATGGCAAAATTTTGGTGGAGTGGATCCCTTGACAGAAGGTCCTTGCATTGGTTATCATGGGATAAGCTTGCATCTCCTAAGGCTCGAGGTGGCATGGGCTTTCGTGACCTCGAGCTCTTTAACTTGGCTCTATTAGGCAAACATGGTTGGCGGTTCATAAATACGCCTAATTCCTTATGTGCAAGGGTCATGAAAGGTCGATACTTCCCTAATTGTGAATTCATGGAGGCCACCGTACCACGCTCCTCTTCAGCTATTTGGCGGGCGATAGTGGCCGGGAGAGAAGCTTTACAGTCGGGTTTGATCAAGAGAGTTGGCGATGGTAGTACTATATCCATCTGGCAAGACCGGTGGATTCCGAGTACACCTACGTTATGCCCACAGATTATGCCGGGGGGAACCACCCTGGACCGGGTTAGTGAGTTAATTGACACAGAAAACTGGACATGGCGGGTTGATTTGGTCCGGTCTGTGTTTATTCGACCTGATGCGGATGCAATATTGAACATTCCTCTACGTAACGGTGGGGGCGAGGATTTTCTTGCGTGGGCTCATGAAGGCAATGGAATCTACTCTGTAAAATCTGCGTACCGTGCTCTAGTGAATCGTAACGAGCGTGTCGCTCTAGATGAAGGGACGGTTACGGATACTTCAAAGACTAACGAACAGATGTGGAAACTGTTGTGGAAGCTCAAAGTGTTACCAAAGGTACGCGTCTTCTGGTGGAGGGTCGTCCGAGGCATTCTTCCTGATGAATGTACGCTTAAGGTCCGGCATATACGTCAGATTAGCAGATGTAATGTCTGTTTTGCGATGGATGAGGACTTGATGCACGCGCTAGTGCATTGCTCTCATGCGAAATTGTTTTGGGAACAAGCATATGAGTTACTTGGTGTTCGTAGACCTCACTTGCACCCAGATACATGGTCCAGAGATATAATTTGTGACACCCAGTTCACAGATATTGAGAGAGCTCAAATGATCTCCATTATGTGGGCAATATGGCACTCCAGAAACAGAATTACTCATGAGGGAGAACAACTTGACCCTCTTATAACAGTGAGACGCATCAGAGAAGACTTGGCGGTGCTTGATATTCCTTCTACACATGCTTCGGTCCTCCCTGGACATGGTTGGCGGCCGCCAGATGTGGGCTTTGTGAAAATTAACACTGATGCCGCTCTCAGCATGGATTCAGACAAGGTAGGAGCTGGTGGTGTGGCACGCTCTGACTCTGCCTTGTTGGGAGCTTGGAGTAAACCCCACGTTGGGGTAACGGATCCATTCATCGGTGAGACTTTGGCAATTCGTGATGGTGTTATCTTTGCTACTCTACGGGGTTTTTCACATGTGATAATGGAGACAGACTGCCTGGAGGTCGTCCACCTCTGGAACACTCGCCACGATAGTCTTTCTATAGTGGCACCGTTATTGTTAGAAATTGAAGAGCTAGCTTCCTCTTTTTCTTCTTTTGTTATTCAACATGTAAACAGATCAGCCAATGTGCCGGCCCATCTTTGCGCGAAGCATGCTCGCTCGTTGATGGTCACCGAAAATTGGACTGATTCTAGACCTACCTTCCTACTCACCAGCCTGTTGGCTGATGATGCTAGGAGCTCTTTTGTTGAATAAAGGCTCTCAGTTGATCGCAAAAAAAAAAAAAAAAAAAAAAAAAAAACAAGCAACATGATTGCCAAGCTTTTTATTAGGCCAGGTTCGCATACCCAGAGGCGGTTTCTGCGCTGGTTCTGCCGTTTGACGTTGCTAACCGGCGGCACACGTTGTATAAGCACGTCTAGCAGCACGTGCTCGTCACAAACGCTTTTTAAGCACGGCAACATGACCAGTTAGATCCGAGAATACTTGTCATTAAAATAGATAAAAAAGATGTATCTAAAAATAAAATACATTTGAATACATCATTTTTATTTATTTTGATGACAAGTGTTTCCGGACAGAATGAGTATATGATCATGTCTTGCACTAGCAGCAGCAATCGTATATCACCGGGGTCACGTGTACTGTGTAAGGGTGCAAGAACAGTCGAAGGAAGGGGCCGTGCTGTGGCTGCTATATGATTACGTCGTTTGGGCGCAGCAGCAAACATCAAACGTCAATATTAGGTCATATTAGCTCATATGGGCTTGGGCCGTGCCAGGACTAAAGCCCCCCTAGCAAGAACCCGTGCGCTTGTCTCAAAAAAAGTAAAAAAAAACCGTGCATGCTCTAAAAAAACCTAGCAAAATTGGCCCGTGCATCTCTCCCAAAAAAGAAGAACAAAGCAAGAAGCCGTGCCCGTGCGAGCGTGCAGCTTCTACCTCCAAGTTTTTGGGCAGCAGCAACGCATATCACGTATCACCACCCTGGCGGCACCGCGCCGTCACGTATCACAGGCGTATGCGACTGCGAGCCATGATCGCTGACTGGTGACCGCGCAACCCGGGAGCTTCCCGAGAGTTCAGGCTGACGACGAGAGCCGTTCCTCCGTTCCAAAGGCAAACGAAGAGTCGGCGCACGACACGATTACGTGCGCCCGAATTGCAGGCGCGCGACGCCGGCCGGCCTAGCTAACCGTTCGATCGATCGAACAAACCCGCCGGCCACCCATCGTGGAACGGTGGTGGAGCCCACCACGGCACCCCGAAACAAACCCGGTGCGTGCGCCTGGTCCGCGCAGTCAGCAAGTGACACGAGCGGACTCGGCATCCCGTCGATGGGCATGAATCGAGTCGCGTGCGCCGGCCGGTGAAAAAGCACGCGACGCAAACGCAACCGATCCAACCCACGCCACGCACGCATGGGCGGCCGGCCTCTGTCATTTGAGTCGGGGGTTGCCTATGGCCTCCGTACCACTTTTGCCGCCGCCGGTCGACCTCCTTGGTGCGTACCCGGGCGTGCACCGTACCGGAACCAAACCAACGACGACGTCTCCTCACCCGCAACAACAGAAAAAAGTTTTGAGTGCGCGCACTGTCCTACGTACTACGTGTGCTAGTAGCACCTAACAAAACGACCGGCCTCCGTTTCTTAATCGGATCCGTCTCCGTCCAGGCATCGCGTCAGAGGAATGACCTTTGCATATGCATATGCCTCCCTCGCTCGCTCAACGGCATGTCATGGCTAGCGTGAGAGACAGGCCAAGCGGATTAGGACGTCCATCGCTACACCACGCCATCACGGAGACGCAGTGTACTCTTCTACTACCAATTAACAAAGAGCCCGATCGACACTTGGAGCTCATCCTCGCCAACGGCGGCTGCTTGTAGAAGCTACCTCACAGGACTCGCGAAAGTTACAGATGCACGGGCCGAAAGGCCGTGACGGAACTATGACCATGCATACCGGCCGACCCATCTCAGCTAGTAAGATAAGTGCCGATCAAGGCCATTCTAAGTGACCAATGATTATCTTTTGGTGAGAGCAGTCACTACCCCAGACAATAATTAGTACGACTTGTATAGTAGTAACATTTCTTTATAAACAGGTACTTAGAATGGCGCCCAATAAAATTTACACCAAAAAGAACATAAGATAAATACCGTTGAACCACCTTTACAGAACTACAGCCGCGCGCACAAGATTAGGTCAATAAAATTTACAAAGGTCAATATCATCAAGAATACCATAGGAGAGCTCAGTAGGCAAGTGCGACGAAACCTGGTTAAGATAGAACCAAAATGTAAGTCTAGTCGGAGTACACATGACGTAGGGACAACAACATCCGAAGATATCTCGCTGAATGGACCTAACCAGACCGCATGAAGAAACCACACCGCCTTCAATCTTCCTGCGTGAGAGGACCACTCAACCCCTATTGATGGAGAAACATCGCCCTTGGTTGGCAAGAGCGCTCCCTATAGCTCAAGCTCACACACTAGCTAATGCTCGACCCATTGCAATAGACTTAGCCTCCTCCAAACGTTTCCACCACCGCCCACCAATCAACCATCGGATGACTAGAGAACTACATATGCACTTCAAGGCGACACCATCATAATACCTCGACCTAGAGCAAATGTAATCTTTTCACCCAGAGCACCAGGGAGGGAGAGGGAATGACACAACGACGCCTTTAGGAGGAAACGATTCCATCGGATGTCGTCGTCGTAGGCCATGGGTGGCTAGCTAGGTTTTCACCCCTACAAGAAACCCCTGCACTCAAATCCGAGAGTGCCCGGTTGCTAAGACATCTGTCACACCAATAACGATGCCACCCTCATGGCCATGGCCTCTCGTCGTCACTCAAGACGCTGCCCTATCGTAAGTATATTGCTTCTCCCACCATCCAAGATTGTCACCAAAGCGCACCGTTTGTCTCAATGCGAGCTTCCCGCCACCGCTATATCGCCACCTTATGTCTTGTTCGTTAATTCCTTTCCACGAGGAAATTGGAAGGATTGTTGAGGAACTGAATCAGGCCTTGCGAAGACTTTTTTTTTGAAGACCTTACAAAGAGTTGCCCAAGTGAGGATGGCGTAGGATGGAAAACCAACCTTTCATGTTGTACCATTAATTGTCATTTCATATTCCGTCAATGGTGTAAAATATATGTAGTGTTACGTATGTCCGATTGGAACTTGGAAAACCACACTTGTTAAGATGAGCTATTTTATTAGTTTTGCGTATGCAATGATTTGTGCTACCACACCACACCAATTTGACTTGCCATGGGCCAAGTAACGTCAAGGATCAACGCCCAAACACACCTACTTTGTACTGCTACAGGCGGCTTAATCAAAGGAAGTAGAGTCTTGTAAGCAATTTCATGAGGTGATATGGATGTTTACGTGTTGGAAAACAATGCACACGAGCTAGCTGCTCCCGATAAGAATTTCTCTATTCTTTTCACATTTTAGCTTCTTAGGGAGAACAGGTCGTCCCTGCATTGATTTATTCAGTATAAGTTGCACTCTTTTTTGAGAGAGGGAGAGAGTACTGTACTTTTATTTTGTTTCGCTCCATTCGCACTTCCGTTCTTTTTAACAAAGTCCGGCCAGATTTCCCTCTCTTTTATTTGCATGGGAAGCCCAACCAAATTTCAGCTACGAAGATGCAATTTCGCGATATGTTTGGCCGTTTCTCAGACGACCTCAGGAGACGCAACGCGTGGCATGACAATAACAAGTTAGGCTCCAACGATGACAAGAAGGAAGAAAAATACATATAGCTAGCGTACGCGGTGCATAAATCCACGCAGCCCAACAAAAACGTCCCTCGCAGCTTCTGGTCGATCGACCGCGCAGTCTTACACGTCCACTTTGCACACATACACGTAGGTGTGGATGGTTCAGGCATGCTGAGATGACACGGAAATCTTATCCTCTCTACTCAACTCCGCCCGAATGGGGTCCAAGCTTCTTATATTTTGGCCCGCTGAGCCACGTCGACATCGAGCAATCAATCAACAAAATTTTTATTTATGCCAAAACAAAAGTGAATTCGTGCATTATACATAGTTTTATACGGCTATAGACCACGCAGTGGTGATATAAAATATTTGTGTATGCCACGTGTTTATACGTTAGTCGGCGCAAAGACAAGTCAAATAACAGACCACGATTTATGCTCTCATACCACACACACACACTACATGCATGTATACGTACGTATGGATATACATGTGGAGACCAATGTGCCGCCCATCCCACGTAATTCGATACGTAGATATGATAACCAACGAGCGCATTCTCGAGGTACGTACATTCTCGAGCTGGCCAGTATCTCGAAATGCGGAAGTTTTAGACGCCGGCGCCGTAGTATTTATGCACGTATACGTAGGCACAGACGTACGTAGATACACGCAGTGGTGCATTGAGTGTGTGCCTGCGATGTGTGTGGTAAAAATGACACGGAGGTCTTATCTACACTTATCCTGATCGGGCGCGCAGGGGCTTCAAGTCGTTTTTGTGGCTTATCCGCCAAGGAGATCCACTCGAGCAAGGAAAGGAAGAGAAGAGTTGCCGGAACTCTCGCGAACGAACGAATGGATGAATTCATGAAGGTGATGGGCAGGAAAAGATGCCGTGAAAAGTAAACGATCTTCATCGACGACACGCAGCCCGGTCTACTTCGTTCGTCCAAATCCAGCCCGAACGGTGAGGTTTACCGGCTTTATCCGCCGCTTTGCCGAGAAATATCCGTTGGTCCGGTCCGACCCGTCGGGCTTAGCCAATAACTTCTGCGCTTATCACGTAACAGTTGTGGGCCCTGGTTTAATCATGGTCCCAAGCATGACATTCCGTTATGCATATATCCTCCTCCTTTTCACCTCGCTCTCATCTCTTCTTCCTTGAAGTGATCAACCTCCCTTTCAGCTCAACTTGCCATAGATTTATTTTACGAGAAAACCATCTACTCTACTGGCTACTGGTGGCTATGGCTTTTTGGAGTGTACATTGTGCATTGTACCGGCGCTTTTTAATATCCAGAAAAAATGTGAGCCCTTTGTTTATTTTTCCGGCGAGTGACTAGGAAAGAAATGTGATCCAATCTTTCTACGTGTGCATTCAATTCATCCATCGAGCAACGTGAGACGGAGAGTGTCTTCTTATCTCAATGTACAGTTAGTAACGGCCGGCAGGCCGGTGTGTGGCGCTGTAGGGCCTAGCCAGTCTTGTTTTCTTCAAGACGATCGGATCTCTGCCCGTCCAGCGCTGCTGCTGTTTGCTCCGAGGACGCACAGAGGAATCATCAAAGAAGATGCCGTGGGCCCTCGAGAGATAGTGGAGGCAAAAGGACATGGAAGAAAAGGGCAGGGGCCTACGTAGGATCGCAGTCCAAGAAGATAACCGGCCGCCCCTCGCGGCCGGCGGGAGCCGCCGGGAGAAGGCACCAAGAAGAGAATTCCAGCAAGGCAACGACGCCTGATCGGGAGCCTGTAGCGATCGATCTACCCGATGACGGGACAAGGTGTGCGCCGCCGGCCACATAAGCAAGCAAGGGGAAGGATTAAAGGGCCTTTCGGTTGTCTATGTAACTGGGGCTTTGCGTTGCCGCCCATAAACAATTTCCACTGGACTGCTTTTCTCCCACTTGAGAATGAGATCAGAGCTGATTCACACAATTTGCTGTTGTTTTTCCTCTTCTGAGAGAAACAATCGGCACACTCTCTGTACGCCTCACCTAGAGAGCATGGGTTGAAATTCAATGGAGTATAAATTTCCCCGCAAAATAAATGAATTCAATGTAAATAAATTTTATTATCCTTTTCTTTAGGGTAAGAATAAAGGTTGTACCTGTTTTTCATTATCCTTGTGTAAGAAATAGGACAAACAATTTCAACGAAAATGCTGGTATATAATAAATCACATGCGAGAACCAACACATGGTAGGATGGTTATTGTGATGTATAATGTGCTGCCTAGTCTTTTTCAAAAGATCGGTCTTTTGGTTGCATCAGGTAGAGCATGCACTTTTACATGGTATCAGAGCCAAGAGGTCTTGAGTTCAAGACCCCGCTGACGCAATTATATTGCAGCCCACTTTCGGTCCACGTTTAGGCCTGAGTGAGCCACACGTGAGGGGGGTTGTTGACGTATAATGTGTAGTCTAGTCTCTTTTATCAGATCGGTCTTCTGGTTGAATTGGTTAGTGCATGCACTTCTACAGTTATGATGGTGGTCGAATCTCAACCCATGAATCGTCAAAACTCTTATTTGACGAATACTCTTTCAATGGGTGTATTTGTATTTGGTCAACATGGATGAATATCTGGTGCTTCGGTAGCGCCTCAGCCGTTCGATCTCAGATCCAGCGTCGATGGTCAGAGTTTGTGCACTTTTGCAAAAAAGACCCTGAAGAGTTCAATAATTATGTCTAGGTCCTGACCATTTGCAGATCACCATCGGATCTAAATCCAGTGACAGAGCTCGCGTCGGAGCACCTAAGTTTAGGTACCCTCAGAGCACATGATATTCTCCCTGGTCACCAGGTACGTACATGAATGCTTCTATATTACATTCGGTGTCTCTCGAAAGAATCAAACGTACTCGAAACACAAAAAAAATTATTCTCACAATTTTTTGTGGCAATTATTCTCGCACACATATGTGTTGGTCAACATTGATATGTGTTGACAAACATTAATTATAGTAAATTTAAACCATTTTTTTCAAAATCTGCAGATAACATGCACATCTAGAAATAATTATGCTAACAAAAAGGTTACTGGAAATATCATCCGAATTAATATTGTGTATGAAGAAATAACCAAAAACTCCCATGTATACATAATGAGGCCAGAGAGTGGCCGGGATACCATAAGTACAATTAATAGGCTATGATTATGTGAGTAGTTAGCTAGGAGAGGGGTATAACAGATATTTGTCTCAACCATTGCATAAATATTTGATTTAAAAATAAATAACATGTTTCTATTAACTATAAATTATTTTAGAATGTAAAAAAATTGTATTTATGATATATCCTCCTCCTGTACCGGTAGTGGGCCACAATTTTCATATTTACCAAAGTAGAGAAGAGATAGAGATTAGCCGGTCTGATGAGAACTGTGTTGGGAAAGAATAGAAAACCGTGTGGGGTGCAAATTTGGTGGAGGGTGGGAAGATGACGTACGTGGAGGGAGGGATGTGGGGTGCCAGAGGAAATAGACGACCCATGGCAAAACCTTAGGTTCCTCTGAAATATAGAGATATAATATAAATTATAGACAAGATATGAGTAAAGTAGTAGAGAATAGATAGAAATAGAGATTAGCCGATGAAAGGATTGAAGTGATCGACCAGAAGGAGGAGGGGTGGGGGTTGAATATGAAACTACCAAAATTTATCTTTTCTTTGCAAATTTGGGGTAATGGGATAAAGTAAGATCTCTCAATGTGCAACATACGGTGAGAATAACCTATATGATGCAATAAGCTAGCTAACAACTAGAAAAGTAAGAGCGACAAGCTAACTACTCCCTCCTTTCATATAATATAGGGCCTAATACATCTTTCAAGGTAGCCTTTGATCAATGATAAAATTATTAGTATATAAGATGTATGATATATATAAAAATAATCATTAGACTTCTTTCACATACGAGATTGATGGTATGCTCTGTGTAACATGCATGTCATATATCATTGTGCTAATCCGCGGTCAAAGGTAACCTCAAAAAACGTATTAGACCCTATATAAGTGGATGGAGGGAGTAGCAAGCACCACAAGTAAATGTATGAAAAGGATAAACCATAAGCTTGGACATGAAGATGTATCTCGAAGTTCACACTCTTGGGGAGTGCTAATCTCCATTGAAGAGGTGCGAGAGCCGAGGCTTCCCAAACTCCATCAAGTGGCTCACTCTAATGTAACAACTCTAATAGCATGCAACTGTACATGGTTTATTTGTATCTTTTTCAAAGTAAGGGTATCGATCCCACATGGAGAACATGAAATATATTTTGTCTCTTGTAGAGATTTATAAAAGGTGTCTGCAAGTTAATTGAGACCTAAAGCAAAGCGGCTGCAGAAGTTTCTAATGATATAAACGAAAGGTGACGAAAAGTAAAAGTGTGCAAGTAAAGTAAATGAGTAATAAAGTATGGAGATGATGAAGTTAATAATGGGTAAAGGCATTCTCAATGATTCTCTAACATAACATATGCTACTGCATAGTTCTAGGTTCGAACAAGCCACATTTTGATGTTTATAGTGATGCTTGAACATACATGCTACATGCGTAATCTCTGTATCACATACACTACTATGTTCTTCCCCACATTCAGCTCATGGCAATGTTAATTAATGGTCACCTCGCGGACGCGGCCAATGGTCTATTCTCTGTTGCCCCTCTATCAATTGCAAAGGAAAGGAATAGATGATGTTACAATCACCTCTTTACCTCTACATCCCTACCTTTACAACGACAGTAATACACTTCACGGACATTCAAGGTGGAAATGCTGAGTGGGCGCCATTACACAACATTCATGAAAGTTATTAACTCAAACATGCAAACGAGGATTTCATATCCTATCGTAGTTCATCACCTAAAAATACTAGGGTTCTTTCGTATCCTCGAGAACTAGGGAATTACTCAGACATGCAAACAAGAAGTATCAAATGGTTCACAGACTAAACTACATTGCATAGGCATTTCTTGTCTTTTACCTATGTTACTTGTGCAGTGGCATGCATCACAACTTTTAACATAAATGTATGCATCCTTGAATAATGTTAGTTAATAAAACCTGAATTTAAGTACCTTGTCTGTTATGCAATCACCCACATGATGCCCTGCATATGTGGGGAAATTTTGTATTCCTTTCACATCATGAGGATAGGGCAAGTTCTCTATAACCTCTATTCTATCACTGTCTCACTACTAGGGAAAACCCTAATAGTAGCGCAGGCACCCGCGCTACTGCTAGGGCGCTACAGCTAAACTTTAGCGGTAGCGCTGCTCAGCCCGCACTACTACTAACTCAGTTAGTAGTAGCGTTGTTCTGTACCAGCGCTACTTCTAAGTAGTAGCAGCGTGGGCCTTACCCCGCGCTACTACTTTTCATCTGTGTTTCATCTCTTTTATTTTATATTGTATTTATACATTGCTATACAAATTTTGATATAGTAGCAATTAAGAGATTGCTATATCATTATGGTCATGAAGACTTATTATATCATTGGATGGAAGAAACGCATATTAGATTCATGTGGATGGATCCAAAGTGACTAAAAGAGGGATTAGTAGGATCGTCCTACTAATCCAACTTTTCGTCACTTTGGATCTATAATCCACGTTTCTTCCACCCAATGATATAATAACTCATCATGATAATAATAACTCATCATCATCATCATCGATCATATTCATATAAGAACTCATACATCATCATAATAATAATAACAACTCATCATCATAGCCATATAGGAATGATGTCTACTATGCAACTTTATTCTTGTAGACTCGTGTTGGGCCTCCAAGCACGGAGTTGAGTAGGACTGTAGCAATTTTCCCTCAAATGGATGACCTAAGATTTATCAATCCGTGGGAGGTGTAGGATGAAGATAGTCTCTCTCGAGCAACCCTCCAATCAAATACAAGAAATCTTTTGTGTCCCCAACACACCCAATACAATGGCAAATTATATAGGTGCACTAGTTCGGCGAAGATATGGTGATAAATGTGTAGTATGGATAGTAGATATGAGTTTTTGTAGTGAGAACAATAAAAAACAGCAAGGTAGTAAATAGTAAAACGGAGCACAAACGGTATTGCAATGATGGAAAATGAGGCCTAGGGTGCATAATATAACTAGTGCAATCTCTCAACAATGCTAACATAGTTGGATCATATGATTATCCCTCAAAGTGCAATAAACAATCACTCCTGAATTCCTATTTCTGGAGAACGAAAAATAGAAATTGTTTGTAGGGTATGAAACCACCTCAAAGCTATTCTTTCTGATCAATCTATCCTAGAGTTCGTACTAAAATAACACAAAACTATTCTTTCCGATCAATCTAACCAAGAGTTTGTACTAAAATAACACCATATGACACACATCAACCAACTCTAATGTCACCTAGATACTCCAACGTCACCACAAGTATTCGTGAGTTATTTCTATGATATGCATCAAACAACTTCATGATCATAATATTCAATCCACACAAAGAACTACAAGGAGGCCCCAAAGTTTCTATCAGAGAAAAGATAATAAAAACGTGCATCAACCCCTATGCATAGATTACCCCAATGTCACCTCGGGAATCCGCAGGTTGAGTGCCATAACATACATCAAGTGAATCAATATGATACCCCATTGTCACCTCAAGTATTCATACCACAAGACATACACCATGTGTTCTCAGATCTGAACATTCAATCCGACCAGACAGAACTTCAAAGGGTAAAGATTCAATTCATCACAACAAGAGTAGAGAGGGCAGAAACAACATATGATCCATCTATGTTAACAAAGCCCATGATATATCAAGATCGTGACATTTCAAGATCATGAGAGAGAGAGAGAGATTAAACACATAGCTACCGGTACAAACCATCAGCCTCGAGGGTGGACTACTCCCTCCTCATCGTGGTGGCCGTCGGGATGATGAAGATGCCCGCTGGTGATGATCTCCCCCTCCGGCAGGGTGCCAGAACGGGGCCCCGATTGGTTTTCGGTGGCTACAGAAGCTTGCAGCGGTGGAATTTCCGATCTAGGTTCTCCCCAAGGTTTTTTGGAATATTTGAGAATTTATAGGGCGAAGAGGGGGTGCGGGAGGCCACCGAGGTGGGCACAACCCATGGGGGCAAGCCTGGGTGGGTTGTGCCCCCTCGGGGCACCCCCCAGGTGCTGCTCTGGCCCATTGGATGTCTTCTAGTCCATAAAAATCCACAAAAAGTTTTGCGGTGTTTGGACTCCATTTGATATTGATTTCCTGCGATGTAAAAAACAAGCAAAAAACAACAACTGGAACTAGGCACTGGGTCAATAGGTTAGTCCCAAAAAATGATATAAAGTTGCTATAAAATGATTGTAAAACATCCAAGAATGATAATATAACAACAGGAATACTTCATAAATTATAGATAAGTTGGAGACGTATCAACATCCCCAAGCTTAATTCCTACTCATCCTCGAGTAGGTAAATGATAAAAAAATATATGAAGTGTGAATGCTAGCAAAATGCATAAGTTTGATCAATGATAATTTTATTCACTTTTCCTAGCACCATAACAACAATCCTTTCTTAGAAAACCTCTCATGTTAAAGTAGCAACCAATCCACATGTAAAGGTTCAAACAATGAATTCTCTTGAAACTCAACAACCTATATTCTTAGTCACCAAACAATTGCAATTCAACTTATTCAACAGAGTCTAAGTAAGAGTTCCACATACTCAACCATCATATAGTCTTCTATGATTGCTAACACTCACCGCATACACATGAGCAAAACATTTCAACCAGACACATAGAAAGATAGGTGCTTATAATTTCGCCTCCCAACGTATTCACCTCAAGGGTGATGTCAACAATAATAACTCATGCTAGCCATATCCAACTGGATATATGTGCCTAGATCTTTCCTCACCACATGATGCTTGCCAAAAGAGAAAAATGAAAAGGAATAGAGAGAAAGACTTTGACTCTTGCATGAAAGTAAATACATCTTTCCCTAATAATAAAGCACGGGTTGAGTCTGTCGGGTTCACCGTCATCTTTTTTTCTTTTCGAGTTGATTTTGCCTAAAAAAATATGTTTCTGTCTAGGATTAACAAAGAAACTTTTTCTCCTGTCGTCCGTACGACGCCTATCTCCAAAGTCCAAACACAACTCCTCCTTCCCCAACCATCTTTTATGCCAATAAATCCTACCCTCCTCTTGAAACAGGCCCGCACAAATCCTTCCTCCCGAGCATGTCCGTCGCTGCCGCCGCGCCAGCACCGGCCACCTCGCCCCAGGTGCGGGACAGATCTAGGAATCAGGAGGGGATGGACGGAGTATAGCGAACAAGCAAACGGGGATGTGCTCTGTCCTCCCACTACCAAGGCCCATGGGCGGGGCGCACGACCTCTAGATGACGTCGGCTATAATCAAGGACGAAAGTGCATCTTGGCATCTCAACTCAAGATGCTGACGATTCATCTCGTGAAGAGGATTAGCTCCACGAGGCCCGCGCCGAGCAGCCAATCAGGAAACCAGCCCCGCCTCCATCTCCAAACGGATCAGAGCCGTCCAACACACAACGTGATTTGCAGATCCAAGGAGGAGGGTGAGGAAGCCGCCGGTGGATAGGATGAACATCATAGGGTACGAGCATGCTAGCCACCCGTCTCGACGTTATAGGTTCTGATAATCTTCTTTTGGTTTTATTATGTCCGCTGCAGCACTATGGTGGATTGGAATCATGCCATGAAGCAGAAGAAGAGGAGGTTCGTTCGCCATCAAGCCAACCTTGCACTGCTGCACCACATCTCGCAATAGTTCCCGGCCCCTGTTGCCTCTTCCGCACACGTCTATCACCTTGAATCAGCGTACTTGTTTTGTTTTCTTAAGAAAAATAATGATTCATTACAACTTGGATCAGAGCAAATTATTTGTCTACGAACCGGAGAAGAGGATCCAGTGATGGATGCTTTCAGATTTGGCTTCGACCAAACTGGCCGCATGCTTTCAAGTCTTGGGGCTTGGCTCGGTAGATCAAGGTCGAGAGAGGAGTGACCTGGGAGAGCAGTCAGACAGCGGTAATGTCTAGGTGACACGAGTGAGATGGCAGATGGGCATCGTCCGCATTGACCCGAAGGCAAGCGACCGCTCAGCTGTTAATTCATCGTTTGTCTCAGCACCATTATATTTTTGTGACTTTCTCACTTTGTCTCATGATTGATCCATTCATATTTAGTAGTACACTTTTATCTTCTGTTTCTGATGAACATCTGGATGGGGGATAAATGTTAGCCGCAGGCCTGCTCCCTATTCAGGTCAATGGACTCACAGATACACACGAAGTGAATCTGGGACAATCGAGGAAAGAAAACAGAGAAACCTTTTTTAGTCCACACCGAGTTAACTGAACAAGAGAGAATAGAGGAGAGAAGAGGCAACGCACTACCGGAACAGGGATCTAAGCCGACATCCAAATGTATGCCGACGGCCCCCGTCGGCCTAATACAGGTTATGCCGACAGCTAGGTCCTGGCCGTCGGTGTACAATGGCCGTCGGGCTATCCCCGTCTACGCCGACGGCCGCCGTCGGCACATAACAGCCGTCGGCTTATCCCAGACTACGCCTACAGCTGCCTTCGGCATATACAGGCCGTCGGCATAGATCCGGGCCCGCTGACAACGCTCATGATGGCCAGCTAACGATGTCGTACCTATGCCGACGGCCTCCCGTCTTGGCCGTCGGCATAGATATGGGTGACATATCACCGATCCAGAGCACACCAACCAAGACCTATGCCGACAGGAGCCGTCGCCATAGATGACACATCATCGATCCGCGACGCGCTGTCCATCTGCCCTGGCCGTAGCTATGCCAACGGCTTTGCTGTTGGCATATTTTTTTCTTTTTTTCATAGCTATATTTTATGTTTTCTTACATATTATTATTTGACTAACTTACATATACCATGTGTTAATAACCATACATACATTATTTTTCGGTTCTATACAAAGAAGTGTGACCCCCCTCACGAACGGCGCCGCCGCCGGCCGGAACCTGGAATGGGGAACAGCCGCATCGGGTCTATACGAAGGGGACTTTGCTCCCAAGGGTTTATATATATCGGATGACCTACCACAACCGGGTGGTGTTATGGCATGTCCGAATTGGTGGCACGCATCTCTGGGGTGTGGCCCCTCTCACGGACGGCGCCGCCGCCGGCACTGGGAGGGGGGAAACAGACGCGTTGGGTCTACACGGAGTGGATGTAGCTATGGGTTTGGCCCGGATGTTGCTCCCAGGTGTCCCTCTGGGCTGACCTGACACAACCGGATGGAGAGGTCCACTAGTAAAAGCCCGTCAGTGGGAAGTCAAAGGGCAAGATCTCGTGGTCAGCCGCTCCAGGGTTAGGCGGGCCGAAGGCCCTGGGGGGGTAGCAATGCCACCGGAGCATCACACCGGCCCCTCATACATGCGGGGTGGTGTTGTGGCATGTCCGAAGAGGCGGCACGCGTCTCCGGGGTGTGGCCCCCCTCACGGACGGCGCCGCCGCCGGCACTGGGAGGGGGGAAATAGACGCGTCGGGTCTACACAGAGTGGATGTAGCTGTGGGTTTGGCCTGGATGTTGCTCCCAGGTGTCCTTCTGGGCTGACCTGACAAAACCGAGTGGAGAGGTCCACTAGTCAAAGCCCGTCTGTGGAAAGTCGAAGGGCTAGATCTCGTGGTCAACCGCTCCACGGTTAGGCGGGACGGGGCCCCTGGGGGTAGCAATGCCACCGGAGCATCGCACCGGCCCCTCATATATGCGGGGTGGTGTTGTGGCATGTCTGAAGAGGCGGCACGCATCTCCGGGGCGTGGAATGCCTCACGGACGGCACCGCCGCCGGCACCTGGAGAGGGAAAACGGGCACGTCGGGTCTACACGGAGTGGATGTAGCTGTGGGTTTGGCCCAGATGATGCTCCCAGGTGTCCCTCTGGGCTGACCTAACACAACCGGGTGGAGGGGTCCACTGGTCAAAGCCCGTCCATGGAAAGTCGAAGGGCTAGATCTCGTGGTCAACCGCTCCAGGGTTAGGCGGGACGGGGGCCCTGGGGGTAGCAATGCCACCAGAGCATCGCACCGGCCCCTAATACATGCGGGGTGGTGTTATGGCATGTCCGAAGATGCGGCACGCGTCTCCGGTGTCTGGCCCCCCTCACAGACGGCGCCGCCGCCGACACCTGGAGAGGGGAAACGGACGCGTCAGGTCTACACGGAGTGGATGGAGTTATAGGTTTGGCCCGGATGTTGCTCCCAGGTGTCCCTCTGGGCTGACCTGACACAACCGGGTGGAGAGGTGCACAGGTCAAAGCTCGTCCATGGGAAGTCAAAGGGCTACATTTCGTGGTCAACCGCTCCAAGGTTAGGCGGGACGGGGGCCCTGGGGGGGGGGGTAGCAATGTCACCGGAGCGTCGCACCGGCCCCTCATACATGCGGGGTGGTGTTGTGGCCTGTCCGAAGAGGCGGCACGCGTCTCTGGGGCATGCCCCCCTCATGGACGGCACCTCCGCGAGCACCTAGAGAGGGGAAACAGACGCGTCGGGTCTACACGGAGTGGATGTAGCTATGGGTTTGGCCCGGATGATGCTCCCAGGTGTCCCTCTGGGCTGACCTCACGCAACCGGGTGGAGAGGTGCACTGGTCAAAGCCCGTCCGTGGAAAGTCGAAGGGGTAGATCTCGTGGTCAACTGCTCCAGAGTTAGGCGGGATGGGGGCCCTGGGGGTAGCAATGCCACCGGAGCGTCGCACCGGCCCCTCATACATGCGGGGTGGTGTTATGGCATGTTTGAAGAGGCGGCACGCGTCTCCGGTGCATGCCTCCCCACACGGACGGCACAACCGCCGGCACCTAGAGAGGGCAAACGGACGCGTTGGGTCTACACAGAGTGGATGTAGCTGTGGGTTTGGCCCGGATGTTGCTCCCAGGTGTCCCTCTGGGCTGACCTGACACAACAGTGTGGAGAGGTCCAGTGGTCAAAGCTCGTCCGTGGAAAGTCAAAGGGCTAGATCTCGTGGTCACCCGCTCCAAGGTTAGGCGGGACGGGGGCCCTATGTTGGGTAACGTAGTAATTTCAAAAAAATTCCTACGCACACGCAAGATCATGGTGATGCATAGCAATGAGAGGGGAGAGTGTCATCTACGTACCCTTGTAGACCGAAAGCGGAAGCGTTAGAACAACGCGGTTGATGTAGTCATACGTCTTCACAGCCCGACCGATCAAGCACCGAAACTACGGCACCTCCGAGTTCTAGCACACGTTCAGCTTGATGACGTCCCTCGAACTCCGATCCAGCCGCGTGTCGAGGGAGAGTTCCGTCAGCATGACGGCGTGGTGATGATCTTGATGTTCTACCGTCGAAGGGCTTCGCCTAAGCTCCGCTACAATATTATCAAGGAGGACTATGGTGGAGGGGGGCACCGTACACGGCTAAGAGATCAAGAGATCAATTGTTGTGTCTATGGGGTGCTCCCTGCCCCCGTATATAAAGGAGCAAGGGGGCAGGCGGCCGGCCAAGGAGGAGGGCGCGCCAAGGGGGGAGTCCTACTCCCACCGGGAGTAGGACTCCTCCTTTCCTTGTTGGAGTAGGAGAGAAGGAAAGAGGAGGAGTGGGAGAAGGAAAAGGGGGCTGCACCCCTTGTCCAATTCGGACCAGAGGGGGGCACATGCCTCCTTCCTTTTGGCCTCTCTCCTCTATTCCCGTATGGCCCAATAAGGCCCATATACTCCCCGGCGAATTCCCGTAACTCTCCGGTACTCCGAAAAATACCCGAATCACTCGGAAACTTTCCGAAGTCCGAATATAGTCGTCTAATATATCAATCTTTACGTCTCGACCATTTCGAGACTCCTCGTCATGTCCCCGATCTAATCCGGGACTCTGAACTCCTTCGGTACATCAAAACACATAAACTCATAATATAACTGTCATCGAAACCTTAAGCATGCGGACCCTACGGGTTCGAGAACTATGTAGACATGACCGAGACACGTCTCCGGTCAATAACCAATAGCGGAACCTGGATGCTCATATTGACTCCTACATATTCTACAAAGATCTTTATCGGTCAAACCGCATAACAACATACGTTGTTCCCTTTGTCATCGGTATGTTACTTGCCCGAGATTCGATCGTCGGTATCTCAATACCTAGTTCAATCTTGTTACCGACAAGTCTCTTTACTCATTCCGTAATACATCATCCTACAACTAACTCATTAGTTACAATGCTTGCAAGGCTTATAGTGATGTGCATTACCGAGTGGGCCGAGAGATACCTCTCCGACAATAGGAGTGACAAATCATAATCTCGAAATACGCCAACCCAACAAGTACCTTCGGAGACACATGCAGAGCACCTTTATAATCACCTAGTTATGTTGTGATGTTTGGTAGCACACAAAGTGTTCCTGTGGTAAACGGGAGTTGCATAATCTCATAGTTATAGGAACGTGTATAAGTCATGAAGAAAGCAATATCAACATACTAAATGATCAAGTGCTAAGCTAACGGAATGAGTCAAGTCAATCACATCATTCTCCTAATGATGTGATCCCGTTAATCAAATGACAACTCATGTCTATGGTTAGGAAACTTAACCATCTTTGATTAACGAGCTAATCAAGTAGAGGCATACTAGTGACACTATGTTTGTCTATGTATTCACACATGTATTATGTTTCCGGTTAATACAATTCTAGCATGAATAATAAACATTTATCATGATATAATGAAATACATAATAACTTTATTATTGCCTGTAGGGCATATTTCCTTCAGTCTCCCACTTGCACTAGAGTCAATAATCTAGTTCACATCGCCATGTGATTTAACACCAATATTCACATATGTATGTGATTAATACCCATAGTTCACATCATCATGCGATCAACACCCAAAGGGTTTACTAGAGTTAATTATCTAGTTCACATCACTATGTGATTAACACCCAAAGAGTACTAAGGTATGATCATGTTTTGCTCGTGAGAGAAGTTTAGTCAATGGGTCTGTCACATTCAGAGTCGTATGTATTTTGCAAATATTCTATGTCTACAATGCTCTGCACGGAGCTACTCTAGCTAATTGCTTCCACTTTCAATATGTATCCAGATTAAGACTTAGAGTCATCTAGATCAGTGCCAAAACTTGTATCGACATAACCCTTTACGACAAACCTTTTTTCACCTCCATAATCGTGAAACATATCCTTATTCCACTAAGGATAATTTTGACCAATGTCTAGTGATCTACTCCTAGATCACTATTGTACTCCCTTGCCAAACCAGGGCAGAGTATATAATAGGTCTGGTCCATAGCATGGCATACTTTTATAGAACCTACGACTACTGCATAGGGAATGATTTTCATTCTCTTTCTATTTTCTGTCGTGGTCGGGATTTGAGTCTTACTCAATTTCATACCTTTGAAACACAAGCAAGAACTCTTTCTTTGACTGTTCTATTTTGAACTACTTCAAAATCTTGTCAAGGTATGTACTCATTGAAAATCTTATCAAGCGTCTTGATCTATCTCAATAGATCTTGATGCTCAATATGTAAGTAGCTTTACTGAGGTCTTTCTTTTAAAGAACTCCTTTCAAACATTTCTTTATGCTTTCCAGAAAAATTCTACATCATTTCTGATCAACAATATGTCACTCACATATACTTATCAGAAAGGCTGTAGTGCTCCCACTCACTTTATTTGTAAATACAGGCTTCACTGCAAGTCTGTATAAAACTATATGCTTTGATCAACTTATCAAAGCGTATATTCCAACTTCGAGATGCTTGCACCAGTCCATAGATGGATCACTGGAGCTTGCACATTTTGTTAGCACCTTTAGGATTGACAAAACCTTCTGATTGCATCATATACAACTCTCCTTTAAGAAAACCATTAAGGAATGAAGTTTTGACAACCATTTGCCAGATATCATAAAATGTGACAATTGCTAACATGATTCAGACAGACTTAAACATCGCTACAGTTGAGAAAATCTCATTATAGTCAACACCTTGAACTTGTCAAAAACCTTTTTGCGACAAGTCGAGCTTTGTAGATAGTAACACTACTATCAATGTCTGTCTTCCTCTTGATGATCCATTTATTTTCTATGGCTTTCCGATCGTCGGGCAAGTCCACCAAAGTCCACACTTTGTTCTCATACATGGATCCTATCTCAGATTTCATGGTCTCTAGCCATTTCGTGGAATCTGGGATCATCATCGCTTCCTCATAGTTCGTAGGTTTATCATGGTCTAGTAACATGACTTTCAGAATAGGATTACCGTACCACTCTTGTGCGGACTGTACTTTGGAAGACCTACGAGGTTCTGTAGTAACTTAATCTGAAGTCTCATGATCATCATCATTAGCTTCCTCACTAATTGGTGTAGGAAACACTGGAATCGATTTATGTGATTAACTACTTTCCAATTCGGGAGAAGGTACAATTACCTTATCAAGCTCTACTTTCCTCCCACTCACTTCTTTCAAGAGAAACTCCTTCTCTAGAAAGGATCCATCTTAGCAACGAATATCTTGCCTTTGGATCTGTGATAGAAGGTGTACCCAACAGTTTCCTTTGGTATTCTATGAAGATGCACTTCTCCGATTTGGGTTCGCGCTTATCAGGTTGAAACTTTTTCTCATAAGCATCGCAGCCCCAAACTTTTAAGAAACGACAACTTTGGTTTCTTGCCAAACCACAGTTCATAGGGCGTCATCTCAACGGATTTTGATGATGCCCTATTTAAAGTGAATGTAGCTGTCTCTAATGCATAACCCCAAAACAATAGTGGTAAACCGATAAGAGACATCATAGATCCCACCATATCCAATAAAGTGCAGTTACATCATTCGGACACACCAAAATGTTGTGGTGTTCCAGGTGGCGTGCGATGTGAAACTATTCCACATTGTTTTAAATGTAAACCAAACTCGTAACTCAATTATTCTCCTCCACGATCAGATCGTATAAACTTTATTTTCTTGTTACGATGATTTTCCACTTCACTCTGAAATTCTTTGAACTTTTCAAATGTTTCAGACTTCTGTTTCATTAAGTAGATATACCCATATCTGCTCAAATCATCTGTGAAGGTCAGAAAATAATGATACCTGCCACGAGCATGAACACTCATTGGACCGCATACATCGGTATGTATTATTTCCAACAAGTCAGTAGCTTGTTCCATTGTTCCGGAGAACGGAGTTTTAGTCATCTTGCCCAAAAGGCATGGTTCACAAGCATCAAATTATTCATAACCAAGTGATTCCAAAAATCCATCTTTATGGAGTTTCTTCATGCGCTTCACATCGATATGACCCAAACGGCAGTGCCACAAATAAGCTGCACTATCATTATAAACTTTGCATCTTTTTGGCATCAATATTATGAATATGTGTATCACTATGATCGAGATCCAATAAACTATTTTCATTGGGTGTATGACCATCGAAGGTTTTATTCATGTAAATAGAACAACAATTATTCTCTGACTTTAAATGAATAACCATATTGCAATAAACATGATCAAATCATATTTATGCTCAACGCAAACACCAAATAACATTTATTTAGGTTTAACACTAATCCCGAAAGTATAGGGTGTGTGCGATGATGATCATATCAATCTTGGAACCACTTCCAACACACATCGTTACTTCACCCTCAAGTAGTTTCTGTTTATTCTGTAACTCCTGTTTCGAGTTACTAATCTTAGCAACCTAACAAGTATCAAATACTCAGGGGTTACTATAAACACTAGTAATGTACACATCAATAACCTGTATATCAAATATACCCTTATTCAGTTTGCCATCCTTCTTATCCACCAAATATTCAGGGTATTTCCGCTTCCAGTGACCATTTCCTTTGCAGTAGAAGCACTCAGTTTCAGGCTTTGGTCCAGCTTTGGGCTTCTTCACGGGAGTGACAACTTGCTTGTCATTCTACTTGAAGTTCCCTTTCTTTCTCTTTTCCCTTTTCTTGAAACTAGTGGTCTTGTCAATCATCAACACTTGATGCTCTTTCTTGATTTCTACCTTCATCGATTTCAGCATCACGAAGAGCTCGGGAATCGTTTTTGTCATCCCTTGCATTATAGTTCATCATGAAGTTCCAGTAACTTGGTGATGGTGACTAGAGAACTCTGCTAATCACTATCTTATCTGGAAGATTAAATCCCACTTGATTCAAGCGATTGTAGTACTCAGGAATCTAAGTACTTGCTCACTAGTTGAGCAATTCTCCTCCATCTTTTAGGCGAAGTATTTGTCAAAGGTCTCATACTTCTTGACACGGGCATGAGTCTGAAATACCAATTTCATCTCTTGAAACATCTTATATGTTCCATGACGTTTCAAAAACGTTTTTGTAGTCCCGGTTCTAAGCCATAAAGCATGGTGCACAAAACTATCAAGTAGTCATATTGAGCTAGCCAAACGTTCATAACATCTGCATCTGCTCCTGCAATAGGTCTGTCACCCAGCGGTTCATAAAGAACATAATTCTTCTATGCAGCAATGAGAATAAACCTCAGACCACGACCAAATCCGCATCATTGCTACTAACATCTTTCAACTTAGTTTTCTCTAGGAACACATATAAAACATAGGAAAACAACAATGTGAGATATTGATCTACACCATAATTTGCAAAATACTACCAGGACTAAGTTCATGATAAATTTAAGTTCAATTAATCATATTACTAAAGAACTCCCCCTTAGACAGACATCTCTCTAGTCATCTGAGTGATCACGTGATCCAAATCAACTAAACCATGTCCGCATCACGTGAGATGGAGTAGTTTTCAATGGTGAACATCACTATGTTGATCATATCTACTATATGATTCACGTTCGACCTTTTGGTCTCCGTGTTCCGAGGCCATATCTGTATATGCTAGGCTCGTCAAGTTTAACCTTAGTATTCTGCGTGTGCAACTGTTTTGCACCCGTTGTATTTGAACGTAGAGCCTATCACACCCGATCATCACGTGGTGTCTCAGCATGAAAAACTTTCGCAACGGTGTATACTCAGGGAGAACACTTCTTGATAATTAGTGAGAGATCATCTTAAAATGCTACCGTCAATCAAAGCAAGATAAGATGCATAAAGGATAAACATCACATGCAATCTATATAAGTGATATGATATGGCCATCATCATCTTGTGCTTGTGATCTCCATCTCCGAAGCACCATCGTGATCACCATCGTCACCGGCGCGACACCTTGATCTCCATCGTAGCATCGTTGTCGTTTTGCCATCTATTGCTTCTACGACTATCGCTACCGCTTAGTGATAAAGTAAAGAAACTACAGGGCGCTTGCATTTCATACAATAAAGCGACAACCATATGGCTCCTGCCAGTTGCCGATAACTCGGTTACAAAACATGATCATCCCATACAATAAAATATAGCATCATGTCTTGACCATATCACATCACAACATGCCCTGCAAAAACAAGTTAGACGTCCTCTACTTTGTTGTTGCAAGTTTTACGTGGCTGCTACAGGCTGAGCAAGAACCGTTCTTACCTACGCATCAAAACAACAACGATAGTTCGTCAAGTTAGTTTTGTTTTAACCTTCTCAAGGACCGGGCATAGCCACACTCAGTTCAACTAAAGTTGGAGAAACTGACACCCGCCAGCCACCTATGTGCAAAGCACGTCGGTAGAACCAGTCTCGCGTAAGCGTACGCGTAATGGCGGTCCGGGCCGCTTCATCCAACAATACCGCTGAACCAAAGTATGACATGCTGGTAAGCAGTATGACTTGTATCGCCCACAACTCACTTGTGTTCTACTCGTGCATATAACATCTAAGCATAAAACCAGGCTCATATGCCACTATTGGGTAATGTAGTAATTTCAAAGATTTTCCTACGCACACGCAAGATCATGGTGATGCATAGCAACGAGAGGGGAGAGTGTCGTCTACGTACCCTTGTAGACCGAAAGCGGAAGCGTTAGAACAACGCGGTTGATGTAGTCGTACGTCTTCACGGCCCGACCGATCAAGCACCGAAACTACGACACCTCTGAGTTCTAGCACACGTTCAGCTCGATGACATCCCTCGAACTCCGATCCAGCCGAGTGTCGAGGGAGAGTTCCGTCAGCACGACGGCGTGGTGATGATCTTGATGTTCTACCGTCGTAGGGCTTCGCCAAAGCACCGCAACAATATTATCGAGGAGGACTATGGTGGAGGGGGGTACCTCACACGGCTAAGAGATCAACATATCAGTTGTTGTGTCTATGGGGTGCTCCCTTCCCCCGTATATAAAGGAGCAAGGGGGTAGGCGGCCGACCAAGGAGGAGGGCGCGCCAAGGGGGGAGTCCTACTCCCACCGGGAGTAGGACTCCTCCTTTCCTTGATGGAGTAGGAGAGAAGGAAAGAGGAGGAGAGGGAGAAGGAAAAGGGGGCTGCACCCCTTGTCCAATTTGGACCAGAGGGGGGGCGCAGGCCTCCTTCCTTTTGGCCTCTCTCCTCTAATCCCGTATGGCCCAATAAGGCCCATATACTCCCCGGCGAATTCCCGTAACTCTCCGGTACTCCGAAAAATACCCGAATTACTCGGAAACTTTCCGAAGTCCGAATATAGTCGTCCAATATATCGATATTTACGTCTCGACCATTTCGAGACTCCTCATCATGTCCCCGATCTCATCCGGGACTCCGAACTCCTTCGGTACATCAAAACACATAAACTCATAATATAACTGTCATCGAAACCTTAAGCATGCGGACCCTACGGGTTCGAGAACTATGTAGACATGACCGAGACACGTCTCCGGTCAATAACCAATAGCGGAACCTGGATGCTCATATTGGCTCCTACATATTCTATGAAGATCTTTATCGATCAAACCGCATAACAACATACGCTTTTCCCTTTGTCATCGGTATGTTACTTGCCCGAGATTCGATCGTCGGTATCTCAATAGCTAGTTCAATCTAGTTACCGGCAAGTCTCTTTACTCGTTCCGTAATACATCATCCTGTAGCTAACTCATTAGTTACAATGCTTGCAAGGCTTATAGTGATGTGCATTACCGAGTGGGCCTAGAGATACCTTTCCGACAATCGGAGTGACAAATCCTAATCTCGAAATATGCCAACCCAACAAGTACCTTCAGAGACACCTGTAGAGCACCTTTATAATCACCCAGTTACATTGTGACGTTTGGTAGCACACAAAGTGTTCCTGCGGTAAACGGGAGTTGCATAATCTCATAGTTATAGGAACGTGTATAAGTCATGAAGAAAGCAATATCAACATACTAAATGATCAAGTGCTAAGCTAACGGAATGGGTCAAGTCAATCACATTAATCAAATGACAACTCATGTGTATGGTTAGGAAACTTAACCATCTTTGATTAACGAGCTAGTCAAGTAGAGGCATACTAGTGACACTATGTTTGTCTATGTATTCACACATGTATTATGTTTCCGGTTAATACAATTCTATCATGAATAATAAACATTTATCATGATATAAGCAAATAAATAATAACTTTATTATTGCCTCTAGGGCATATTTCCTTCACCCTAGGGGGTAGCAATGCCACCGGAGCATCGCACCGGCCCCTCATACATGCGGGGTGGTGTTGTGGCATGTCCGAAGAGGCGGCACGCATCTCGGGGGCGTGGCCCCCCCTCACGGACGGCACCACCGTCGGCACCTGGAGAGGGGAAACAGACGTGTCGGGTCTACACGGAGTGGATGTAGCTGTGGGTTTGGCTCGGATGTTGCTCCCAGGTGTCCCTCTAGGCTGACCTGACACAACCCGGTGGAGAGGTCCACTAGTCAAAGCCCGTCTATGGGAAGTCAAAGGGCTAGATCTCGTGGTCAACCGCTCCAGGGTTAGGCGGGACAAGGGCCCTGGGGGGAGGGGGTAGCAATGCCATTGGAGCGTCGCATCGGCCCCTCATACATGCGGGTGGTGTTGTGGCATGTCTGAAGAGGCGGCACGTGTCTCCGGGGTGTGGCCCCCCTCACGGACGGCGCCGGCGGCGGCACGTGGAGAGGGGAAACGGACGCATCGGATCTACACGGAGTGGATGTAGCTGTTGTTTTGGCACGGATGTTGCTCCCAGGTGTCCCTCTGGGCTGACCTAACACAACCGGGTGGAGAGGTCCACTGGTCAAAGCTCGTCCGTGGAATGTCGAAGGGCTAGATCTCGTGGTCAACCACTCCAGGGTTAGGCGGGACGGGGGCCCTTGGGGGGGGTAGCAATGCCACCGGAGCATCGCACCGGCCCCTCATACATGCGGGGTGGTGTTGTGGCATGTCCGAAGAGGCGGCACATGATACGTCTCCAACGTAACTATAACTTTTGATTGTTCCATGCTATTATATTACCTGTTTTGAATGATTATGGGCTTTTTATACACTTTTATATTAGTTTTGGGACTAACCTATTAACTAGAGGCCCAACCCATATTGCTGTTTTATTGCCTGTTTCAGTATTTCAAAGAAAAGGAATATCAAACAGAGTCCAAACGGAATGAAACCTTCGGCATCGTGATTTTTTGGAAGAATGTCATCCTGGAGGCTTGGAGATCAAGTCAGAAGATCCTCGAGGCGCGCCCCTGTCTTGTGGACCCCTCGAGCACCCCCCCCCCCGACCGACTTCTTTCGCCTATATAAGTCTACGTACCCTAAAACCATCGAATATCAAGATAGATCGGGAGTTCCATCGTCGCAAGCCTCTGTAGCCACCAAAAACCTCTCGGGAGCCCGTTCCGGCACCCTGCCGAAGGGGGAACCCATCACCGGTGGCCATCTTCATCATCCCGACGCTCTCCATGACGAGGAGGGAGTAGTTCACCCTCGAGGCTGAGGGTATGTACCAGTAGCTATGTGTTTGATCTCTCTCTCTCTCTCTCTCTCTCTCTCTCTCTCTCGTGTTCTCTCTCGTGTTCCCTCTATGGCACGATCTTGATGTATCCCGAGCTTTGCTATTATAGTTGGATCTTATGATGTTTCTCCCCCTCTACTCTCTTGTGATGAATTGAGTTTCCCCTTTGAAGTTATCTTATCGGATTGAGTCTTTTATGAGAACACTTGATGTATGTCTTACCGTGCTTATCTGTGGTGACAATGGGATATCATGTGCCTCTTGATGTATGTTTTGGTGACCAACTTGCGGGTTCCGCCCATGAACCTATGCATAGGTGTTGGCACACGTTCTTGAATCTCCAGTAGAAACTTTGGGGCACTCTTTGAAGTACTCTGTGTTGGTTGAATAGATGAATCTGAGATTGTGTGATGCATATCATATAATCATGCCCACGGATACTTGAGGTGACAATGGAGTATCTAGGTGACATTAGGGTTTTGGTTGATTTGTGTCTTAAGGTGTTATTCTAGTACGAACTCTTGAATAGATTGATCTGAAAGAATAATTTTGAGGTGGTTTCATACCCTACCATAATCTCTTCATTCGATCTCCACTATTAGTGTCTTTGGAGTGTATCTTTGTTGCATGTTGAGGGATTGTTATATGATCTATCTATGTTATTATTGTTGAGAGAACTTGCACTAGTGAAAGTATGAACTCTAGGCCTTGTTTCCTATCATTGCAATACTGTTTACGCTCACTTTTATCGCTTGCGACCTTGCTGTTTTTATAATTTCAGATTACAAATACCTTTATCTACCATCCATATTGCACTTGTATCACCATCTCTTCGCCGAACTAGTGCACCTACACAAATAACCATTGTATTGGGTGTGTTGGGGACACAAGAGACTCTCTGTTATTTGGTTTCAGGGTTGTTTGAGAGAAACCATCTTCATCCTACGCCTCCTACGGATTAATAAACCTTAGGTCATCCACTTGAGGGAAATTTGCTACTGTCCTACAAACCTGTGCACTTGCAGGCCCAACAACGTCTACAAGAAGAAGGTTGTGTAGTAGACATCAAGCTCTTTTCTGGCGCCGTTGCCGGGGAGGTGAGTGCTTGAAGGTATATCTTTAGATCTTGCAATCGAGTCTTTTAGTTTCTTGTTTTATCACTAGTTTAGTTTATAAAAGAAAACTACAAAAACAATGGAGTTAAGTTTGTCTCGTATGCTTCATCTTTTTAATACCTTTCGGGAGTATGATGGAAAGGAAAATTGTGCTCAAGTGCTAGAGGAAGAATGCATTAGAATGTTTGGTACTGGATCTTTGTATGATGAGCATGATTGCAACGTTGTTAGTATAAATTCCTTGAATATCCGTGATGCTAATGATATGCAAAGCCACAAGCTTGGGGAAGCTATGTTTGATGAATATGATATTTTTTGTCCCCCAAGTTTTGATGAGAATATTTTTTATGATGAAAGCATGCCTCCTATTTATGATGATTATATTGATGAAAGTGGGTTTGGAAGAGTGTCAACTTTAGGTAGTATTGATCCCACTATTTTGGAGGATATTGAATCTTATTGTGATGAATATGAAAGTGGATTTGGAAGAGTGTCAACTTTATTTAGTGATGATTCCACTATTTCGGAAGAGGTTCCAATTGATTATGAGAACAAAGTTGCTATCTATGATGATTATTGTGATGACTTTTATGCTATTAAGAATAATGATAACCATGAAACTTGTCATCGTGATTTTAGTTTTCAATTGGATTATGCCTCAAATGATAATTATTTTGTTGAGTTTGCTCCCACTACTATTCATGAGAAGAAATTTGCTTATGTGGAGAGTAGTAAATTTTCTATGCTTGTAGATCCTAAAAATAATGATTTAGGTGCTGGTTATATTGTTGAATTCATTCATGATGCTACTGAAAATTATTATGAGGGAGGAACGTATGCTTGTAGGAATGGCAATAATATCAAGTTTCCTCTCTATGTGTTGAAAATTTTGAAGCTATGCTTGTTTTATCTTCCTATGCTAGTTGATTATTGTTCCCATAAGTTGTTTGCTCACAAAATCCCTATGCATAGGAAGTGGGTTAGGCTTAAATGTGCTAGTCATATGCTTCATGATGCTCCCGTTATGTTTCAATTCTTATCTTTTATGTGAGCATCATTGCCATCATCATGCCTAGCTAAAAAGGCATTAAAGAAAAGCGCTTGATGGGAGACAACCCAATATTTACCCTTACTGTTTTTGTGTGTCCACACGATTATTCTACTGTAGTAATCATTTTGTATAGCTTTTGTTTCAATAAAGTGCCAAGTAGAACCTTTGGGAAGACTTGGGTGAAGTTTATGTGATCTTGCTGTAAAAAACAGAAACTATGCACTCACAAGAATAGCTGCCATTTTTTACTGGAGAGTGCTTTTAGGTTGATTCTTTCTGAAGATGATTATTAGACAAATTAATCAGGTCCAGCAATTTATTTCATAATTTTTGGGGTTCCAGAAGTATACGTTTGATACAGATTACTACAGACTGTTATGTTTTTGACAGATTCTGTTTTCTATGTGTTGTTTGCTTATTTTGATCAATCTATGGCTAGTATTAAGTGGTATGAACCATAGAGGAGTTAGAATACAGTAGATATTACACCAATATAAATGAAGAATGAGTTCATTACAGTACCTAAGTGGTGGTTTTATTTTCTTATACTAACGGAGCTTAAGATTTTTGTGTTGAGTTTTGTGTGGTTGAAGTTTTTAAGTTTTGGTAAAGATTCGATGGACTATGGAATAAGGAGTGGAAAGAGACTCAGCTTGGGAATGCCCAAGGTACCCCAGGCTAATATTCAAGGACAACCAAGAGCCTAAGCTTGGGGATGCCCCGGAAGGCATCCCCTCTTTCGTCTTTGTTCATCGGTAACTTTACTTGGAGCTATATTTTTATTCGCCACACGATATGTGTTTTGCTTGGAGCGTCATTTTATTTTGCTAGTTTTTTCTTGCTGTTAGTTATAATAATGTTTTGCATCTTTAGTTTCAATATAAAAGTCAAGGATAGCCTTTGCCATGCTTATTTGCTAAGTATACATGTTGCTGTTTGAAAACAGAAAGTTTACTGCTGTTGCAAAAATTCCCTAGAAAAGTCAGAGAATGGTGTGACGTTGAATATTTTTGCATATTAAGGTCTGATAAATTTATTACAGTGGGAATTTTAGTTCATAATTTTTGGAGTCAGGGAAGTATTGATACTCTTGCATTCTTTACAGACTGTACTGTTTTGGCAGATTGCTGTTATGGTTGCATTGTTTGCATATGTTTGCTTGTTTAATGATTCTATTTGAGGATATGAGTATTAAATATGCAGAGGCATTTAGTATTCAATGTTGAATAATAATTTTAGTGATTTGTTACAGTAGAATATGATAAGGTTTTGCATTGGTTTATACTAACCTATCTCACGAGTTCTTGTTGAGTTTGTTGTGAATGAAGCTTTTGATAAAAAGAGAAACCATGATATGAGAGGAATTAAGGAGACACAAAAGCTTGGGGATTCCCAAGGTACCCAAAAATAATATTTCAATAATTCTCAAGCATCTAATCTTGGGGATGCCCCGGTAGGCATCCCACCTTTCTTCTTCGGCAATCATCGGTTAGTATCGGTTGAGCCTAAGTTTTTGCTTCTTCACATGAGTTGTGCTATCCTTGCATTGCCATTTTATTTTGCTTTTCTTGCTGTTTGAATAAGATACCAAGATCTGAAATTCTTTAATGAGAGAGAGTCTTTGCATAGTTGCATAATTATTTAGCTACTCTTTGATCTTCACTTATATCTTTCGGAGTAGTTTGTCGTTTGCTCTAGTACTTCACTTATATCTTTTAGAGCACGACGATGGTTATATTTTGAAGAAATTGCTAGTCTCTCATGCTTCACTTATATTATTTTGAGAGTCTTAAACAACATGGTAATTTGAATGAAAACTATCATAGGAAGTGAATTGGATGCTATGATCAACTTGATGCTTGATAATTGTTTTGAGATATAAAGGTAGTAATGTTAGATTCATGCTAGTGGGTAATTATGAAACTGATAAATACTTTTGTTGAAGTTGGCAAGTCCCGTAGCATGCATGTATGGTAAAAGTTGTGTGACAAAGTTGTTGCATGAGGTGCTCTTTTGATTGCCTTCCTTATGAGTGGCAGTCGGGGACGAGCGATGGAATTTTTTTCCTACCAATCTATCCCTCTTGGGGCATGCGTAGTAGTACTTTGCTTCGAGGGCGAAGTAGACTTTTTCAATAAGTATATGAGTTCTTTTTTGACTAATGCAAGTCAATGGACATATGCACACTTATCCTTCCACTTTGCTAGCTTTTCTTATTACCGCGCAACTCTCGCCGGTATTGAACCCTTTATTTACCTTCCTCAAAACAGCCACCATACCTACCTATTATGGCATTTCCATAGCCATTCCGAGATATATTGCCATGCAACTTTCCACCGTTCCATTTATTATGACACGTTTCATCATTGTCATATTGCTCTTTGTATGATCATGTAGTTGACATCGTATTTGTGGCAAAGCCACCTTCATAATCTTCATACATGTCGCTCTTGATTCATTGCATATCCCGGTACACCGCCGTAGGCATTCACATAGAGTCATATCTTGTTCTAGGTTTGAGTTGTAGTTTTTGAGTTGGAAATCCATAAAAGTGTGATGATCTTCATTATTAGAGCATTGTCCTAGTGAGGAAAGGATGATGAAGACTATGATTCCCCCACAAGTCAGGATGAGGCTTCAGACTTTATAAAAATAAAAGAGGCCAAAGAAGCCCACCAAAAATAAAAAAAAAGAGAAAAGAAAAAGAAAAAAAAGGAAAAAAAGAGAAAATGAAAAAAAAAGAAAAATATATAAAAAGAGAGAAAAAGAGAGAAGGGACAGTTGCTACTATCTCTTTTTCCACACTTGTGCTTCAAAATAGCACCATGATCTTCATGATAGAGAGTCTCATATGTTGTCACTTTCATATACTAGTGGGAATTTTTCATTATAGAACTTGGCTTGTATATTCCAATGATGGGCTTCCTCAAAGTGCCCTAGGTCTTCGTGAGCAAGCAAGTTGGATGCACACCCACTTAGTTTCTTTTGTTGAGCTTTCATATATTTATAGCTCTAGTGCATCCGTTGCATGGCAATCCCTACTCACTCACATCGATATCTATTGATGGGCATCTCCATAGCCCGTTGATACGCCTAGTTGATGTGAGACTATCTTCTCCCACTTTTTTCCTCACAACCACCACCATTCACCACCATAGTGCTATGTCCATGGCGTGCGCTCATGTATTGCGTAAGAGTTGAAAAAGCTGAAGCGCGTTAAAAAGTATGAAACAATTTCTCGGCTCGTCATCGGGGTTGTGCATGATGGGAGTATTTTGTGTAATGAGAATGAAGCATGGCCTAACTATATGGTTTTGTAGGGATAAGCTTTCTTTGGCTATGCTATTTTGATAGGACATGATTATTTGTTAGTATGCTTTGAAGCATTATTATTTTTATGTTTTATAAGCTTTTATCTTGTATCATTTGGATATGAACATTCATGCCACAATAAAGAAAATTACATTGAGAATCATGCTAGGTAGCATTCCACATCAAAAATTCTGTTTTTATCATTTACCTACTCGAGGACGAGCAGGAATTAAGCTTGGGGATGCTTGATACATCTCCAACATATCTATAATTTTTTATTGTTCCATGCTATTATATTACCTGTTTTGAATGATTATGGGCTTTATTATACACTTTTATATTACTTTTGGGTCTAACCTATTAACCGAAGGTCCAGCCCATATTGCTGTTTTATTGCCTGTTTCAGTATTTCGAAGAAAAGGAATATCAAACGGAGTCCAAACGTAAATGAAACCTTCGGCATCGTGATTTTTTGGAAGAATATCATCCTGAAGGCTTGGAGATCAAGTCAGAAGATCCTCGAGGAGTCCAGGAGATAGGGGCCCCTCCCTACTAGGCGCGCCCCCTGTTTCGTGGACCCCTCGAGCACCCCCGACTGACTTCTTTTGCCTATATAAGCCTACGTACCCTAAAACCATCGAATATCAAGATAGATCGGGAGTTCCACCGTCGCAAGCCTCTGTAGCCACCAAAAACCTCTCGGGAGCCCATTCTGGCACCCTGCCGGAGGGGGAACCCATCACCGGTGGCCATCTTCATCATCCCGGCGCTCTCCATGACGAGGAGGGAGTAGTTCACCCTCGAGGCTGAGGGTATGTACCAGTAGCTATGTGTTTGATCTCTCTCTCTCTCATGTTCTCTCTCGTGTTCCCTCTATGGCACGATCTTGATGTATCCCGAGCTTTGCTATTGTAGTTGGATCTTATGATGTTTCTCCCCCTCTACTCTCTTGTGATGAATTTAGTTTCCCCTTTGAAGTTATCTTATCGGATTGAGTCTTTTATGAGAACACTTGATGTATGTCTTGCCGTGCTTATCTGTGGTGACAATGGGATATCATGTGCCTCTTGATGTATGTTTTGGTGACCAACTTGCGGGTTCCGCCCATGAACCTATGCATAGGGGTTGGCACACGTTCTTGACTCTCCGGTAGAAACTTTGGGGCACTCTTTGAAGTACTTTTTGTTTGTTGAATAGATGAATCTGAGATTGTGTGATGCATATCGTATAATCATGCCCACGGATACTTGAGGTGACAATGGAGTATCTAGGTGACATTAGGGTTTTGGTTGATTTGTGTCTTAAGGTGTTATTCTAGTACGAACTCTTGAATAGATTGATCCGAAAGAATAACTTTGAGGTGGTTTCGTACCCTACCATAATCTCTTTGTTCGTTCTCCGCTATTAGTGTCTTTGGAGTGACTCTTTGTTGCATGTTAAGGGATTGTTATATGATCTATCTATGTTATTATTGTTGAGAGAACTTGCACTAGTGAAAGTATGAACTCTAGGCCTTGTTTCCTATCATTGCAATACCGTTTACGCTCACTTTTATCACTTGCGGCCTTGCTGTTTTTATAATTTCAGATTACAAATACCTTTATCTACCATCCATATTGCACTTGTATCACCATCTCCTTGCCAAACTAGTGCACCTATACAAATTATCATTGTATTGGGTCTGTTGGGGACACAAGAGACTCTCTGTTATTTGGTTGCAGGGTTGTTTGAGAGAGACCATCTTCATCCTACGCCTCCTACGGATTGATAAACCTTAGGTCATCCACTTGAGGGAAATTTATTACTGTCCTACAAACCTATGCACTTGCAGGCCCAACAACGTCTACAAGAAGAAGGTTGTGTAGTAGACATCATCACGTGTCTCCGGGGCGTGGCCCCCCTCATGAACGGCGCCGCCACCGGCACTTGGAGAGGGGAAACAGACGCGTCGGGTCTACACTGAGTGGATGTAGCTGTGGGTCTGGCCCGGATGATGCTCTCAGGTGTCCCTCTGGAATGACCTGACACTACGGGGTGGAGAGGTCCACTGGTCAAAGCCCGTCCGTGGAAAGTCGAAGGGCTAGATCTCGTGGTCAACCGCTCCAGAGTTAGGCGGGACAGGGGGCCTGGGAGGGTAGAAATGCCACCGGAGAGTCGCACCAGCCCCTCATACATGCGGGGTGGTGTTATGGCATGTCCGAAGAGGCGTCACGCGGTCTCCGGTGCGTGGCCACCCTCACGGATGGTGCCTCCGCCGGAACCTGGAGAGGGGAAACGGACGCGTCAGGTCAACACGGAGTGGATGTATCTATGGGTTTGGCCCGGATGTTGCTCCCAGGTGTCCCTCTGGGCTGACTTGACACAACCGGGGGGAGAGGTCCACTGGTCAAAGCCCGTCCGTGGTAAGTCAAAGGGCTAGATCTCGTGGTGAACCGCTCCAGGGTTAGGCGGGACGGGGGGCCTGGGGGTAGCAATGCCATTGAGGCGTCACACTGGCCCATCATACATGCGGGGTGGTGTTATGGCATGTCCGAAGAGGCGACACGAGTCTCCAGTGCGTGGCCCCCCTCACGGATGGCGCCGCCGGCGGCACCTGGAGAGGGGAAACGGACGTGTCAGGTCTACACAGAGTGGATGTAGCTGTGGGTTTGGCCCGGATGTTGCTCCCAAGTATCCCTCTGGGCTGACCTGACACAACCGGGCGGAGAGGTAAACTGGTCAAAGCCTGTCCGTGGGAAGTCAAAGGGCAAGAACTCGTGGTCAACCGCTCCAGGATTAGGCGGGACGGGGGTCGGGGGGGGGGTAGCAATGCCACCGGAGCGTCGCACCGGCCCCTCATACATGCGGAGTGGTGTTGTGGCATGTCTGAAGAGGCAACATGCGTCTCCGGTGCGTGGCCCCCTCACGGACGGTGCTGCCGCCGGCACCTGAAGAGGGGAAACGGACGCGTCGGTTCTACACGGAGTGGATGTAGCTGTGGGTTTGGCCAGGATGTTGCTCGTAGGTGTCCCTCTGGGCTGACTTGACACAACCGGGGGGAGAGGTCCACTGGTCAAAGCCCGTCCATGGTAAGTCAAAGGGCTAGATCTCGTGGTGAACCTCTCCAGGGTTAGGCGGGACGGGGGCCCTGGGGGTAGCAATGCCACTGAGGCGTCGCACTGGCCCATCATACATGCGGGGTGGTGTTATGGCATGTCCGAAGAGGCGACACGCGTCTTCGGTACGTGGCCCCCCTCACGGATGGCGCCGCCGCCGACATCTGGAGAGGGGAAACAGACGCGTCGTGTCTACACAGAGTTGATGTACCTTTGGGTTTGGCCCAGATGTTGCTCCCAAGTATCCCTCTAGGCTGACCTGACACAACCGGGTGGAGATGTCAACTGGTCAAAGCCTGTCCGTGGGAATTCAAAGGGCAAGAACTCGTGGTCAACCGCTCCAGGGTTAGGGGGGGTAGCAATGCCACCGGAGCGTCGTACCGGCCCCTCATACATGGAGAGTGGTGTTGTGGCATGTATGAAGAGGCGACACGCGTCTACGGTGCGTGGCCCCCTCACGTACGGCGCCGTCGCCGACACCTGAAGAGGGGAAACGGACGCGTCGGGTCTACACGGAGTGGATGTAGCTGTGGGTTTGGCCCGGATGTTGCTCGTAGGTGTCCCTCTGGGCTGACCTGACACAACCGTGTGGAGAGGTCCACTGGTCAAAGCCCGTCCGTGGGAAGTCAAAGGGCTAGATCTCGTGGTCAACCGCTCCAGGGTTATGCGGGACGGGGGCCCTGGGGCGGGGGGGGGGGGGGGGGGGTAGCAATGCCACCGGAGCGTCGCACCGGCCCCTCATACATGAGGGGTGGTGTTGTGGCATGTCTGAAGAGGCGGCACGCGTCTCCGGTGCGTGGCCCCCCTCACGAACGGCACCGACGCCGGCACCTGGAGAGGGGAAACGGACGCGTCGGGTCTACATGGAGTGGATGTAGCTGTGGGTTTGGCCCGGATGTTGCTCCCAGGTGTCCCTCTGGGCTGACCTGACACAACCGGGTGGAGGGGTCCACTGGTCAAAGCTCGTCCGTGGGAAGTCGAAGGGCTAGATCTCATGGTCAACCGCTCTAGGGTTGGGCGGGACGGGGGCTCTGGGGGTAGCAATGCCACCGGAGTGTCGCACCGGCCCCTCATACATGTGGGGTTGTGTTGTGGCATGTCCAAAGAGGCGGCACGTGTCTCCAGGGCGTGGCCCCCCTCACGGACGGCGCTGCCGCCGGCACCTGGATAGGGGAAATGGACGCTTCGGGTCTACACAGAGTGGATGTAGCTGTGGTTTTGGCCTGGATGATGCTCCCAGGTGTCCCTCTGGGCTGACCTGACACAACCGGGTGGAGAGATCCACTGGTCAAAGCCCGCCCGTGGAAAGTCGAAGGGCTAGATCTCGTGGTCAGCCGCTCCAGAGTTAGGCAGGACGGGGGCCTTGGGGGTAGCAATGCCACCAGAGCGTCGCACCGGCCCCTCATACATGCGGGGTGGTGTTATGGCATGTCCGAAGAGGCGGCACACGTCTCTGGTGCGTGGCCCCCCTCACGGACGGCGCTGCCGCCGGCACCTGGAGAGGGGAAACGGGCGCATCGGGTCTACATGGAGTGGATGTAGCTGTGGGTTTGGCCCGGATGTTGCTCACAGGTGTCCCTCTGGGCTGACCTGACACAACCGGGGGGAGAGGTCCACTGGTCAAAGCCCGTCCGTGGAAAGTCGAAGATCTCGTGGTCAACGCTCCAGGGTTAGGCGGGACGGGGGCCCTAGGGGTAGCAATGCCACTGGAGCGTCGCACCGGCCCCTCATATATGCAGGGTGGTGTTGTGGCATGTCCGAAGAGGCGGCACACGTCTCCGGGGCATGGTCCCCCTCACGTACGGCGCCGCCGCCGGCACCTGGAGGGGGGAAACGGACGCGTCGGGTCTACACGGAGGGGATGTAGCTGTGGGTTTGGCCCGGATGTTGCTCCCAGGTGTCCCTCTATCGATGAGCCCCTCCCCCTTCACTCACCTGATGAACTAAGCTACCCCCGCCCCCACCCCACCCCCACCGTCGACGACCCCCTCCCCCTTCACTCACCTGACAAACTAAGCTCCAGATCGAGCACGCGAGGCGGTGGCCATGGCGCTCCCATACCTGCGACCAGGCCACGGCCTTGGCGGACAAAGCTGCTCGAGTTCGGCGCCTCCCCTCCCCTCCCCTCTCTGTGGTTCCGGGAGAGGAGAGGGTCGAGCGGTTTAAAAATAAAAAAATCTATATGAAATAATAATACATAAAAAAACATAAAAAAGGAAAATATAACTATAAAAAAAATTGAAATCTATATGAAATAAAAAAGGATAAATATAACTATAAGAAAACATTAAAAAAATTAAATAAAATAAAAAAAGGAAAAATAAAACTATGCCGACGGCAAAGCCGTCGGCATAGCTGCGACCATACAGAAGGTGCTACGCGGATCGGTGACGTGGCTAATAAAAAAATAAAGAAAAAGATAAAAAAAAGTATGCCTACGGCTAAGCCATCGGCATAGGTGCCACGTGGCATCCTCACCTATGACGACGGCTTAGCCGTCGGCATAGTCCACCTTATCCATCTGCGGGGCCAACCCCCTCCACTCTTTCTCTCATCCCCCCGACCTGCGCCACCACCGCACCCCCGACCTGCACCGCCACCGCCGCATTCTGCCCCGTCCCCTGCCGCCGCCCACTCCACCCCGCCCCCTCGCCACTGCCGCACTCTGCCCTGCCCCCTGCCGCCGCCCTCCCACTCCACCATGCCCCCTGTCGCTGCCGCCGCACACCCCACCCCTGCCGCCGCCCTCCCCCGCGTCGCCACCGTCTCCACCCACCGTCGCCCCGGCCTCCTCCCGACCCCGCTGCCGCCCCGGCCTCAGCCGACCGCGCGCCGACCGCGGCTCCTGCCGGTCGCGGCTGCTGCCGGCCCTTGCGCCGGACGCCCCTGCTTCTCCGTCCGGCCCCGTCCCTCCCGTCCCCGACCGCCCCTGCCTCACTAGCCCCTCCACCACCGCGCCCCCTGCCACGCCCCTCTCGGTGAGCTACGAACTTTTTTTCTTCATTTTTCTGCTACTGTTGGATGGATGAATGAATGCATGGATGGATGTTGGATGTTAGATTGTTAGGTTAGATGTTGGATGTTAGGTTGTTAGGTTGATATATAGGTGAATTTTGGATGTTAGGATGTTAGGTTGTTAGTTTGCATTATTTTTGTCATGGTGATCTTGTCATTTGAGATGTGCTCCAAAATTGGTATAAGATGAGTGGGTATTTTTATCATGATGATCTTGTCGAAAAAATTGAACCGGACAAAATTTGACACTTGACGAAATATGATTTTTTTCATAGTTTTAAGTGTCAATGCTTAATGTTAAGTAGCTATGTGAGATGTGTTGCAAAATTGGGATATGATGAGTGATTATTTAATCATGATGATCTTGCTAAAAAAATTGAAGGACAAAATTTGACACTTGACGAAACATGATTTTTTTCATAGTTAAAAGTATCAATGCTTAATGTGAGGTGATGACCTAATTTTTTTCAGTCGGTGTAATTAACAGTATTTGTGGTGTTTCATCTTCGTGGAGTGATCATTGATGTTGGAGGTGTTGGTCCACGATCGTCCCTCCTTTGATCGACTACATCCTCTACAACAGAGGGTGAGCTACGAATCCACCATCACCTCCTACCCGCTGCTTTTCCATGTCACTAGATTAAATTTTCACATCAAGTCGCGTAACCTAGGTCTCCCGTCCGAAAGGGTTGCATCGATAAATATGCATTCAATTGCATATTTATCACCACAGCTCTTTCGGATTGTCCATCGCTTTCCACGGACAACCCGAGGATGTGTAGATTGGGTACGTTGTTCATGCTCTAGCCCGTTCCGAGACAGGATTTCGGCAGCGCCTCCCTGTTGTTATCCGGATGCACATTCTCTCGGCATTTTGCCGAGACATGTATTTGGAGAACAGCGGGGGGGGGGGGTGTTGCCGAAATTTTGTCTCGGAATGGGGTAGAGCATGGACAACGTACTCAATCTACACATTCTCGGGTGGGAGTAGGACACATCTTTACCTATTAGAGATGTAGGTGGATTAAATGTCGTTTCTCGTCAACACTATAAAAAATAAAATATAGATGTGAGTAATTTAAATGAATCCTTAATTTTGTTGTGTGGCTTCCAATAAAGCAGAGATGGCAGATAATCAGTGGATGTATAGTGGGTTTTTCCGTCAGAATGAAGTAACAACAGAGTGGGTCAAGAAAACTGATGTGTTTTTAAAAGAGATATTTCGTAGTCCAATGAGGATGGTGCCAGAATGCCCGTGTGCCAAATGTAAGAGACGTATGCACAGAGATAAGAGTGTGATGACTAAGCACCTTCGCACGCATGGATTTATGCCCAACTTTGATATGCCGATAAACTTTGCCCAACGGGACCGTGGTAGAGAGGAGGTGATACGACAACACGTTGCTGGTTGTGAGGACGATGGGGTTAGAGACATGCTAGATGATGTCTTTGCTGCACAGCCGACACCTCCGTCAAATTCAGCGAATGAACCGGAGGAGCCAGAGGAAACAGCAAAGGCCTTCTTGGATATCTTGGCCTCGTCAAAGAAACCTCTCTATGAGGGTACCAAGTTGTCTGTGTTGGATGCCATCTTGCAACTGATGGCAGTCAAGGCTGAGTACGACTGTAGCCGAGGTTGCTTCGAAGCATTTCTGGGAGTATGGGCTAACAACCTGCCTGAGGGCCATGAACTGCCGAAAACCATGTACGCTATGAAGAAAATCATGAAGGCGCTCTCCATGGACTATGAGTAAATACATGTTTGTCCAAAGAATTGCCTTTTGTTTAGGCATGAGTATGCGGATGACAACTACTATAGGAAGTGCGGTTCCTCTCGGTATATTGAGGTTGTCGATGAGCATGGTCAGAAGCGGCAGCTAAAAATCCCTGTGAAGGTTCTTCAGTATCTTGATTTTATAAAAAGACTGCAGCGCCTTTTCATCACCGAGGAGTCTACCAAAATGATGAAGTGACACAAGGAAGGGAAAAGGTACAATCCAAAAAAATTGTACATCCATCAGAAGGTGAAGCATGGAAGTCATTCGATATAGAGTACCCGGAGGAAGCAGGCGAGGCTGGGAATGTCAGAATTGCTATAACAGGTGATGGGTTCAATCCGTATGGTATGTCGTCTAATCCATACAGCTGCTGGCCCGTATTTGTTATTCCGCTCAATCTCCCTCCCGACTACGCGAGGATGGCACGGTCGGGGGAGGAGACCCTAGAGGGGGAGGGGGTGGGGGAGAGCCCCTAGAATAAGAGGAGGTGGGGGGAGAGGCAGACGGGGCAAAAAACTCTGGACCGTGTCCGAAATAGGAGGGTCTTCTTCGATGCCCTCCTATGCTGAGGCAACTTCTGAGTCTGAGGAGGAGTAGTATGTTCCTGATGGCGAGGAGGAGGAGGCCGAGGAGGAGGAGGCCGAGGAGGAGGGTGAGGAGGAGGACGAGGAGGGTGGTGGAGTGGAGGTTGACCCCGAGTTGTGGGGTGACTTGCCACCGGGTGCTCCGCAGGGGTGGCTGCGTGGTACTGCTGGAGTACCTACACCACCTTCTATCAAGGCGCACAAGTGGCTCATTGAACCTGCGGGGACAGAGTAAGTGCCTCTCAATCATATTTTCCACACATGACAACATTTTTAATATTTTCAATCCTTTGATTCTTTTGCAGCAACTGGATCTTTCACGGAGAGGGTCGTAAACCAAACGGCCTTATCACTGTCCTGTTGAAGGAGTTTTGGCCGGGCCTATTCTGTCCGCGGACAGACAGGGACCCACAGCAGCGGGTTTTGGCCATGAGCTGGGCCCACTACGAGGTTTCCTGCCACGTGGAGTACGGAACAACCACTAAGGCCGTGATCAACAATTTTTGGGTAAGTTCTCTTTTGAATCACTCAACTCATGCCTTGTTCTCTTCTGAATCACTTGTCTTCAGTTTATCATTGAATCACTCAACTCATGCCTTGTTTGCTTCTGGTTTATGCATGATTGCAGCAACTCTATAGAGTTCTTGATGAGCACAAGGCCAGAGCCGACGTGGTATTGCTTGCGGCGGCGAAGAAGAAAGCTCGTCAGTTGCAGTATGAGGTGCGCTGGGTTGCTGTCTCGCAATACTACCACATCTACCTACACCAAAATATGAGCAAAACTCAAGCGCAGAGGCAAGGACTTACCTTGAACAGGGAGCAGTTCATGAAGGTAACTATTACTGACTTTTCATTGTTTCAAGCAATCAACTATATGTTTTGTGCTCACATGTCATGCTTCCAAAATTTGCATAGGTTGTTCCTCGTTGGTGCTATGGAAGGGATGACGGATGGGCGAGTTTGGTGGATAGGTGGCTCGGTGACGATGCAGTGCTGCCAAGAGCAGCAAGGCCCGAGTTAACCATGGAAGAGACGGGACACACGACCAAGGAAACAGGAACCACTAAGGCTTCAAGGCCATGAAGGTATATCTATATGCATGATGCATTTTTGTTCTTCTTTTCCGTCATGTTCTTATGTATGGCTAACTTCTGTTTGACGTTGCAGGAGGACAAGTTGAAGAGGCCGCTCTCAGACATTGAGTCGTGGAAGCTGGCCCGCGAGCGGAGTGATTGCAAGGACGACGAGAGCCACTACTACGGCAATACTGAGGAGCACCTGGAGTCTTACACTCAGAACTATCAGAAGTTGCATCCGGATGTTCCTATTCCTGAGGTCGCCCAGTCTCAGATCGACGACACGGCGGTGGTGGCCATCCAGGGGAAGTCACATGGCCGGTATCCGTGTTTCGATGGCTTGATCACTCCTTCGATCTCGTACACACGGCTTCGGGCTACCAACCCGAGCCAGTTAGAGAGTACGGGGCGTTCACAGACTCCCTTAGCCCGCCAGCATGCTGTAAGTACTTCCCCTTTATCATCTTTCTCTCTAGCATTCTCAGTTTATTTTTAGCATCGCTCACTTAGAAACAACCTAAATTTTGTAGGCATATAAGGCCTTTGTCGAGCATAGGAATCATGAGGTGCGGGAGTACTTGCAACGAGTGAAGGCAAACGATGATGACAACCGTCAAGCGATGACGATTAGTTTTGCCCTCTTAAACCCAAGCTAAAATTTTCACTTTTCATTCCTTCTGACATTCTAGTTTGCTTGTTTAACTAACATCCAGGCTATGTTGGCGTCTTGGACTAATCGCACGGAGCCATCACAAATTGGACCCCCACCACCACCTGCGGGAGAACCCACACACGTGCCCACGTTTGATGAATGGGTGGCACTAGGCAGTGATAGTCTGGTTAGTACATTTGCCTTAACTAGTTCCCATTCATTCAACACTATCATATCATATTTACCGTTAGAATCTTCTCTCAAACATGTAGGGGACCGGTGGCTTGACTCCTGCTACATCGACCCCAGTCACTCCGATCTGACAGAGTGGTGGTGGTTGCGGTGGTGGTTTTGGCGGAGGCGGTTTTGGCGGAGGTGGTTTTGGCGGAGGTGGTATTGGCATCTGCGGTCTTGCTTGATGTTGATGTGGTTTTGGCGGAGGCGGCCCGTGCATGTGGCCATCGTGCCATACCTTTCATGTTCCATGTCTCACACTATTTATGTTCATGAAATTTCATCGGGGATGATCTTTAGATGATGAACTTGAGTATGTTTAAATGATGATGATGAACTTTAGTGTGTTTAGATGATAAACTATCATATTTCTGCATAATCTCATATTATTCTGCTCTGAAATGCTGTCAAATGAATTGAAAAAGAGAAAACAGGGAAAAAAACTATGCCTACGGCAAAGCCGTCGGCATAGATGAGCCCAGGGCTTCCCAGGGCGTGACACATGGCAGGGCTATGCCTACGGCAAACCCGTCGGCATAGATGAAAATCTATGCCGACGGCTTTGCCGTAGGCATAGCCCTGCCGCCAGGAGGACTCAGGAAACGACACATGGCAGCGATATGCCGACGGCAAAGCCGTCGGCATATCCCTGCCACGTGTCGTTCCGTGAGTCGTCAACGCTTTCGACGGCACCGTCCGTTGCTGTCAGGTGAAAAACACTGCCGACAGCTAAACTATGCCGACGGCTGGCCCTCGGCCGTCGGCATAGGCACCTATGCCGACGGCTATACTATGCCGACGGTTTGACACATCTACGCTGACGTGATCTATGCCGACGGGGCTATGCCGACGGCAGCCGTAGGCATAGATCTACGCCGACGGCCCTGGGCCATCGGCATAGACCGCGAGTCCGGTAGTGACGAATGCCAAATTTCCATTCTACTTCTCCTGCAACAAATGATGGTTTATATATTTATATACATGGAGATAGCCGACTCTTAACAGAACTCTCTACAATCTTGTTGAGCTGGCCCCTCCCTCCATGCTTTGCCATTGCTACTGTCTCCCTACATCGCCGTCTACGTCTCTAACCGTGCGCCAATAGATGGAGACCCAATCCTTCGAGCACACACCAGCCCTGACCTACGCGTCCCGTCGTTGCTCGGACTCCCATGCCTCGCAGCCATGGAGGTCATATCCTCAAAGCGCCGGCCCGGCCCCAACCTGCGTGGACACTGGTCAAAATATCATCTTAGCCACTGGTCTAGTAAAGCAATTATCATTGGATCTCTGGTGAAAATTTCACTTTGATCAGCTAACACACGAGTCAAACGTAACTGCTAGCAGTCTATCATAATATTATCTCTAAACTCATATGCCTTCCATGTATGTATGCCGATGATATATGTCAATGATAGCAACAGTGAACTTGTACAATTTTCAATGTGCATTTTATTTAGATTCATGGCCTATGAACATAATCGCAACATGTATTTTGATGATGCTCAACTCCATTTGTCGGAAAACTTCAAATCAATGATGGGGAATACAATTTTCTGTGATAGTTGGGACTAATCTGTTTTCTTCTTATGTGCAATTCAAGTTGAAGCTACAGTTCAGTAGCTCGAATTGAAGTAGTGTTCATTTGTTAAGGAGATGAAATCTTAGCTCTTACACTAGCTCACGTACACATCAAACCATTAAGTGGTAAATAGCTTACATACACCAGTCAGTTATGCATTGTACCTTCAGACTCTGAGATAAAGATAATCTCTAGCTATATATCTATGTCTTTACGTGTGAAGCACGAAATCATGGGTGGGCGAAGCACCAGGATGTCTGTCAATGACTATGCCATCGGGAAGAAGCCCACCTCTCTTGACTCGCCAGTCCTAAGTTAGAGAAGCAAGACACACCACCTTGCTAAGGATGCCCGCCTCACACCAATGTGTGCAAACATACCCTCCTAGGCAGAATTGGGATACCCGCTTCAGTCTGATGCGTGCTCCAGTAGTACCTAGGCCAATCGTTGGGTGGAGGAGTATGAGGCTGAGGGCGACATCTGCACCTGGTCGGTGCCTTGAGACCTTCTCAAATGCATTTGGCATCCTTTAGGCCATGCCCTCATTGAGGTTGCTGCACCTTGCCACCGTGTTGGGCCTTCATGGTGATGGTGGACAACCGAACTTCCTGGTGGAGTTGAGGCGGATCCGATATTAGGCAATGAGACCCACGTTGCACGTGGATGTATGCGATGTAGGGCATGAACCCGAACAAACTGAGGAAGTAAAACACATATAATTCCTGTCTTTTTCCTTTTCACTGCTTTGACAACATTATTTTTTGAGAACTGACAACATTTTAACATGGTATCACCCGTTGCAACGCACGGGTAATTTTCGTAGTAAAAGTAAAAGATAGGCCCTTCGCAGAGGGAAGCAGAGGTTGCCATGCGCTTTTTGGTTGTATGCTCAATCCCTTAGTGCAAGAGAACATCATGTTATATTGCCCCTTATGATGGCAACCTTTATTATGCAGTCTGCCGCTTTTATTCTTCACCATCACAAGTTCGTACAACGCTCAGTTTTCTCTTACACTAAATGATCTAACACTTTTAAAAGCAATTTTTATTGCCTTATTGCACCCATGACAACTTACTTGAAGGATCTTACTCAATCCATAGGTAGGTATGGTGGATGATGACCCACAAGTATATGGGGTCAATTGTAGCCTTTTCGATAAGTAAGAGCGTCGAACCCAATGAGGAGCAGAAGGAAATTACAAGTGGTTTTCAACAAGGTAATGTATGCAAGTGCTAAAATTGTAAGTGCAGAGGATAGCAGTGACAGTGACATGAGGTTTTACCCAAAGCTTAGCATCTAGGTACGATGGTAACAGTGACATGAGGTTTTACCCAAGTTCGAGCTCTCTAAGGAGATAATACCCGATGACATGCGTGTGTTTATTGTGTTGGAGTAAGTGCAGAGTACATGTGTCTACCCAGAGATTGTAATGTGTCCTCTACGAGCCTAGCCCTCAATCAATATCCCAGTCGGCCACGTACGAGGAAATCGAGTCTTCCATGAAATCAGACATCTTGAACTACACGTCATGTCTTCTGGATCCTTCGGTTTACGCGTCATGGGCCGCTCGATGTGGTCCACTCCAGAACCGACAAGGAGGTCCTCTCCCGGGCCCATCGGGCCGGGAGATGACGTTGTGGGAGGCCCCCCTATCCGGGACACTGTCATATTGTGGGTGCATTTTTGTCAGTGACGTGATTTGAATCCTATCATATCTCCACAATGCCCCCCGTCTATATAGTACAACTTTCCTAAGCGAGCCAAGTAACCGAAAATCAATAAGATGACTGTCTCTGAATATGTTTGTGGCACTTTTTATAAACTCAAGCACACAATTAGGACACTGGTGTCATCAATACCAAAATCACTTAGTGGATAATATTACCTTTCAACTGACCCATGAAAACCCTATGTGGCGGAAAACCGATGGAGGGTGGGGACAAAGCGTACGTGAAAGGAGGGATGTGAGGGTCTCGAAAGAAATATTCGACTTATGATGGAACCTTAGGTTCTTCAGAATATAGAGATGCAGATAGAGATATAATGTGGGGACGTAGATAAGAGATAGAGATAGAGATATACAAGTAGAGAAAGAGATTAATCGGTCTGACGAAAATTGTGTGGATATGGTGGGGCAGAAAATCGGCGGAGGGTGGGGAGAGAGCATACGTTGAGGGAGGGGGAGGAAACATACGGCGTATGGAAGAACCTTAGGTTCTTTTTAAACATAGAGATAGATATTTAAATTAGATGAGTGGAGATAAGTAGAGAAGCAGAGAAGATAGAGATATAGATAGAGATTAGCCGAGCCGATGTAAACCTTAAAGGGAAAGAAGCAGAAAACAGATGGCGGGTGAGGGGTGGGGAGAGAGCGTATGTGGAGGGAGGGACACGGGGGTGTCAGATCAAACATACAATGTATGCCAAAACCTAGGCTTTTTAAAAATTTGAGATAGATATAGACATATAAAGCAGAGAAGTAGAGAAGAGATATTGATAGAGAAGGTGGAGATAGATATAGAGAAGTAGAGATAGAGCTTAGCCGGTCTGATGAAAGCCGTGTGGGGAAAACAATAAAAAAATGGGCGGGGGCTGAAAACCCATGGAGGATGCGAGAGAGCGTACATGAAGGGAGGGGGCGTGGCGTGTGAGATGAGACGTACGACACATGATAGAATCATAGTTTATTTTTAAAAGTATAGTGCTAGAGGTATGAACCTTTTCTACGGATAGGTCTTTACGGGAGTACATGGAGGGATTAGGGGAATTAGTTCGAAACCAAAGCGGGGCCCACATGAAATACAAGGTGGAGGGATTAGTGGAGTCGATACATGTTCCCGTAAGATCTCTCCGTAATAATTTGACTGTAGGTTCAAGATTTCTGTCTTTGTAAATACTCTTATTGCAACGCATGATTTTGTCGGTATGAAAATGCAAAATATTTAAAATGTAAAAAAAATGTTTTTATGATATATCCTCCTCTGTACCGGTAGTTTGCTGCAGTTTCCATACATATCAGCTACGTATCTTTCTTGAGCAAGTAGTGCACAGTTGAACAGGGAACCGATTCAATCAGCATTTCCGTTCCAGCAAAGTGATGGATGACTAGATCGATGCTGATCCAAAAGGGAAAAAAAAAAAGAGGACACGATGCCCACAAACGAATACAGCATTATATTAAAATCCACACATATTAACTACCACTCTCTCCCCACTACGACGACAGGGACTTGATCATCATACGGATGAAACCAACACCTAAGCAGCCTGATATGATGATGATGATGATGATCAGGCCGGCCAGGTCAGGTAGCTAGGCAGGATGAAACACACATGTATCCTGGAGGACACGCACGCGCCAGATCCCTGACAGGACATGCTGTTCCCCTGCGTCCACATAAGCCCGGGGAAATATGGATAGAGTGCACTTTTCCATGTGGCCCTCCCCGTCCGATCCGACGAGGCAAAGCAGGTTCCCATCCATCCATACATGGGGGTAGGACAAGGCCGCGGGGCCGGTGCTGGTGACCTTGCAAATCGGTGTCCACATAGGCCAGATTAAGCAAAAGCGCAAGATAACCAACTCCATCAAACCAAAATTGTTGGGAGGCACCGATCAATTAAGTTGTACTACATACATAGTATGTTGTTGCTTCACCCGCAAAAAAAAAGCATGTTGTTGCTTAGCTGGCTGTATACATGTTTTTTTTTGTGGGGTGTATACATGTGGGTTGTGGGTGCTTTCTTCTTCTTTAGGTTCCTTTGTGGGCTATGTGTGATTTCGACCACAATATAATGGTCCCTTTCGAAATTCGGTGAACACCGATTTTTAGCAAAGCGAAAGGTTTCAAGTCAAATGTGCACATGTGCGCATCGATCGAAGATGACTCTCGTATTCTCAACCATATCAGATAATTACGTACTTTTTGGTTTGTATCAGATAAATAGGTTTGGACTTTCAGGTTTTGGTAAGCCTGAGAGTCTGTAATCCTGGTGGTAAGTTGCTAACCCTCCTTTGTTTAAAAAAAAGGTTGCTAATCATTGGAATAAATCAGGACAAAGTAGGCATCTCTAGTGGAAATTCCAAACCAATGATGTGCCAGAAACTAACTTGGCTACATGCACGGTACTAATTGGAAGCATCATCATAACCACAAGTTGATCAATATACAACTCGCTACAAAACGCATGTCTCAAGAAGACCATTTTAGCTAGCATATAGGACCAATTCAATTTATGTGCCAAAAGAGGGCAGCCCAGCTTATATGTGTCAAAAAGTTGGGCTGCTAAGCCACCAATAGGAAATTTCTCATCATCCATATGCATGTGTTAACCCAAACCAATATGTCCAAGCAGACCAGCTGCATGCTAGCTAATCCTAGACACGACCGGTTCTTAAATACAATTGGTCCGGTCGAATAATTCGTGCACCTAAATATGTCCCGAGTCATCGTACAGTTTTTATATTCGTATTAACTGTAATCTACACATTTGGTGCACCTAATATTATCTCGTCATTAGCACTCATACTAGCTAGAAAGCAGTTGCATAGCCGGCCGGACTCCACTGATAGCAACACATACTGTATGTAAAAGAACTATCAACGGCCGGATCTGGATATCCCACCTGATCACTAGGATTGGGAGGGAGAGACGTAGTACTTAGTTTGTTGTCGAGGCTATTGCAACACCATGCCACAGGGGAAAACCATGCGTGTTTACGCCAAAAGCTCACTTGTATGGTGCGCTTAGACAAGTCGTGGTGTTGTGTTTCTATGGCAATTCCTAATAAAGCTCCTCTTCATCTTTTCAATTGTAAGGCTGATGAGCTCAATACCTTCTCTTCCGAGACGACAAGTCCAAAAGTTTAGTGGAATAGGTCTTGTTTGAAAAAAGTATACGGCCATGCTTAATTAAAGTGGTTCAAGTAATTCTGTGGTCCGTTTGACAAAGATGTAAATTAATTAGGTACACCAAAAACACAAATGTTCTTATGACACATACTATTGATTTCTTGCAATATAGCCACAAAAACAATTATATGTAGAAATAAGAGTAATATAGATCCCACTATTAGGTAGTAAAAGGTAGGGTGACAAAAGGCTTCTGATGTAGTACTCCAAATCTCTTTAAATTGACCGTGGATATTCATTACTAAAATATCATTTCCTCTGTATATATGTCACTTCATGATAAAAAGAACATCGAAGCCGACAAAACCGTAGCGCCGGTTCTTCCTACGTAAGTCATGTCAACTTCAAATATATTTTTTTTTGTCGCAAACAAGACTCCGTGGTGTCAATTCTTCTTACGTAAGTTATGTCGGATATCCACCGAACACGGTCTTCCCGTAAAAAAAACCGCCGCCGAATGTCGTTGAGTAAGACGTGAACATATCCAAAGCCGCGCGACCCGTCATTGACCTAGAAACTTCACTTTCATGGTACATCATGGGTGGAGTCCAAAATTCAAACTATTTTTCAAAAGTTGTTTGGTGCTACTATGAATGAATGAAGGAAGGGGAATCTCTTGCCTACCTGCAACAACAACCTGGTGTACCGGATAACCTCTGCCCACCACCAGACTCTCTATGAGAAGGGGGTGACGCATGCAAACGGCCTAGGTAGTCAATCGCAACGGGCTAAATAAATGTCGCTGGAGGCGTTGGGCCTGCGCGCTCCCGAGTGGATTGGACCAAACTGTCTCCTCGGATCCTATATAAGGGGCCGGCACCCCGTTGTGGTCTCACCAGAAAAGAAACAACAAGAGCTTGAGAGACTCTTGGCATCACACCCACACGCCCCCTCCAACGCAGCCAGAGAGAAAGAGAATGGCGAGCCAAGGTGTTGCCTCCATGTTCGCTCTGGCATTGCTCCTCGGAGCCTTCGCCTCCATCCCACAAAGTGATTCCCCTTCCTTCTCTCTCTCTCTCTCTCTCTCTCTCTCTCTCTCTCTCTCTCTCTCTCTCTCTCTCTCTCTCTCCAAATGATTGGGTACAGTTTTTTTCATGCAAGTCGTGCAGGGAGTTTGTTTAGAAGATGGTAATACGTACGTTAATCTTAGCTTTCATTAAGAGAAGAATTAGCTAGCTAGCTAGGTAAGGTAGCTAGCCATGGTGCACGCATGGTCACATAAATCTCTCCCACCAACGTCACACAGTATAGCTTCCTCTTTTTTGAGATGCACAGTACACTGTTTAGGTGCATGTCGCTTTCGTTCTGCGTTTTATTCTTCCCGCGCCATCAGTCGCATGGTGAAGCCTAATCGGCGTCCGCCGGTCTCTCATTCTCTATCTTAAAGCGTCCGTCATGCATGGGAGCACAGTAACTTTTCATACATATTTTTTTGGAAACTAGATACGGTAAATTTTGTAAAAATCGTTTTTCACTAAAATAATCAGGAGTCTTGGAATTTGCTGCAGAGTATATATATACATCAATATATGATTCGCATGCACCAAGATAAAAGTGCACGTGTAATCGACCTTCATTGTGTTTTTTCCAGGGAAGAAAACGTTGCAAGAAGTAGGTGTTCCGCAGGGAAATTAATATGTTTAAAGTAACGAAAATGATAATTTCTAGATAATACGTAAAACATTGAAAGAGGTACTTCTAGGTTTTCCACGAGGAAGTTAATATCTTAAAAGCAATGAAAAGGATATTTTTAGGTAGTTTCAACTGTTTAACTATAAATCAATCTAGTTGATCGTACACTAAAGCAGCAAAAGCCAAAGCTTGCAAATGAAGTCTCGAAATGTTTGGTGGGCATGCATGTCAGTTAGCCATCTTTTTTACAAAGCCAGAAGGTTTAACTAACGACCTATAAGTAGCTAAGCCAGTGTCCCTTTCTCCAGTGCCATGTTAATCACCTAGAAAGTTTTTCTTCTTCCCTGCATGCAAAGTTGTGCATGCATGTCTTGACAGTGTCGCCCTAGCACTGTTGACACGAGCCCTACCACTTAAATTGGTGGTTTGTTCCCTGATTAATTGGGTGCAACTACTGCTGAACCACCCGTCGCTAACCATCTTTTTCTTCTTCCTTTGGTCCGCGGACGGTCTCATCTTGACGTTTTTTCAGCGATGGACGATGCGGCACCGGCCAGTCCAGTGGTCCTACTCGATCATTTCAGCTAGCCAGTACCGCCACTGTTCCATTCTTTAAGTTTAACGAAAATGATTGCACCGGCTGCTAGTTATAGTAACTGACTCACTTGCATCCTATCTTCAAAGTGCAACTGATCGACCTATGGTACATGACGCCACCGATCACTAGCCACTAACTAACTCTATGACCCAGGTGTTGGTTCTGCTGGCCTTTCCAAGTTTGGTCTGCCTGAAAAGAATTATGGCATAGGAAGTAGGTCAGTGTAGTAGTGGTACTGCTAGTAGTAGTTGGCACTTGATAGAGCAGGAAGTTAAGAGGGGGATTAAGTGGCGTGTACTTATATGGAGTACTTTGTCAGGCACGTGAGCTAGACCGTTAATTGGACCGCAGCTAGGCGCAGCCGGAGGGCCATGCATATGCATGCACGCCATGCCGATCCACATCGATCGTATGTGGACTATCCAACGGCCGTGCTGCGGACGTTGGACCAGAAACTTGATTTGTCCCAGCATGTATGTATGCATGAGGTCTCTACTCTCCATGTATTCATTTCTAGGCTTCCTGCCAATTGCCATGTACGTGTGGTCGACCTCTACTCTACCCCCCTACAATATTCCTGGTCCTCTTGTTTAATAAATCCAACTAGCTAGCCGTGCAAGTACTACACAATTTATGCCATACCATTTGCATTCTTAAGAGTACATGTACTGTAAAAAAACTTGCATAATTGATGCACAGTACGTCAGTACCAACTCTCAAGTGCGACACTTCACTAAATTAGGGTAGAGTTAGTTGGTGAACCAAGCAAATCAGCTAGGGTAAAAGATTCACTGCACTGGAAGCTAGTCAAAGTTCATTCCTTCCTTTAAGGTTGTCCCTCCGGACACGAGTAGCCAAAGATATATATTTATCCAGTTCCTTTTTCTCCTTGCTCGTGGTAGCTAGTGGCTAGTGACAAGTCGGTCAAGGCGCCGGCCGTGAAAATAGCAATGTTCCTCGGCCGTGTGCGTGCGTCTGACACCAACTCGTGACTGTAAAAAACATTATTTAAGTCGCGAATCAGCCACCAAAGTCTAGAGACAAAGAGATAAAAAACATGCAAAGCCAGAAGCTACACGCATGCATCCATGCATGCGTACAAGATTTCAGTTAAACGTCCTTTTCGGGGAGTTAGTATTATCCCTCGCCAACAGGTCAAAAGGCTTGCTCTGTGTGTGTGTGTTCATGCATCGCCGCCATTCTTGCTTATTGGTTTCTCTTCCATTTCTTTTTTATATTCCATCACATGTCATCACGGGGAGGAATTCTCTATGGCAATGGAACAGTGCTAGCTTGGTGTGAATAATTTTTTATGGAGCTGTAATAATTAGTTTTCTGAATGTTAACTAACCAAAGTTACATGTACCTTGCGCGCAGGCGTCGAGTCCATCGGGGTGTGCTACGGCATGAGCGCCAACAACCTGCCGGCGGCGAGCACCGTCGTGAGCATGTTCAAGTCCAACGGTATCAACTCCATGCGGCTATATGCCCCCGACCAGGCGGCGCTGCAGGCCGTTGGCGGTACGGGCGTCAACGTCGTCGTCGGGGCGCCTAACGACGTGCTCTCCAACCTCGCCGCCAGCCCGGCGGCGGCCGCCTCGTGGGTCAGGAGCAACATCCAGGCCTACCCGAAGGTTTCCTTTCGGTACGTCTGCGTCGGCAACGAGGTCGCCGGCGGTGCCACCCAGAACCTCGTCCCGGCCATGAAAAACGTGCAGGGCGCGCTCGCCTCCGCTGGGCTGGGCCACATCAAGGTCACCACGTCGGTGTCGCAGGCCATCCTCGGCGTGTACAGCCCGCCCTCCGCCGGGTCCTTCACCGGGGAGGCGGACGCGTTCATGGGCCCCGTGGTGCAGTTCCTTGCCCGCACCGGCGCGCCGCTCATGGCCAACATCTACCCGTACCTGGCCTGGGCCTACAACCCGAGCGCCATGGACATGAGCTACGCGCTCTTCACCGCGTCCGGCACCGTGGTCCAGGACGGCTCCTACGGGTACCAGAACCTGTTCGACACCACCGTGGACGCCTTCTACACGGCCATGGCCAAGCACGGCGGCTCCAACGTGAAGCTCGTGGTGTCGGAGAGCGGGTGGCCCTCAGGCGGCGGCACGGCGGCGACTCCGGCCAACGCCCGGATCTACAACCAGTACCTCATCAACCACGTCGGGCGCGGCACCCCCCGCCACCCGGGCGCCATCGAGACCTACGTCTTCTCCATGTTCAACGAGAACCAGAAGGACAGCGGCGTGGAGCAGAACTGGGGACTCTTCTACCCCAACATGCAGCACGTCTACCCCATCAGCTTCTGATGAGCTAGCTGCGTATGCGTAGCTAGTGTCCGTATGTCCGTCCGTACGCGCGCGTACACGCGTATAAGAGCGTGTATGCCGTACGTATGTGCACATTATGTATTGTACAGGGCTTGGGTTGGGGTGCGACCGCTGAGGCAGCTCAGACGCGTACGCGATAGTAGTGGTTTGCTATAGTAGTGTATGTGTATGATTTACGATGGAAGGGGGGCAGATGTAAACGCTCTCTCTTCGTCGATTCATCATGCATTTGATACGCACACACATGTGTGCGTAAGTAGAACTATATTGTAGGGTTCAAAATTTCGTCAAAACTTGACGAAATTTGTCCAAAATAATATGAAATATATCGGCGAGACCGAAGTATTCCTATACTTTTTGAAATGTCCACACTAGCTCCAAGATACATGTATTAGTCGGGAACACAATTAATCACATCCCACTATAGAATTCAAATAAGAAAAGAATCACATGGACATGGACATGGTACATGAGCTCGTAAATAGACATCAGCCGGACACGTGTCCGCAACGGGTGGCCTAGATGGGTGTCAGGAGCTCCCCCGCGATTCGCGCGTGCTCGGAGCGGCACGGGCTCGAGAGAGGGACGCACGCCCTAGGGATGATGTGGACGATCCTGCCCATACCATTTTCTTCCTTTATTGCTCCCAAATCTACCTATATGGAGTACTTGGATTATTTTGTCAACTAATTCGGCTGCGCCTTATCCACGCGCGCCGCAGTAGGTATCATCCGTGTGTTTCTGTGGATACGTATATCTCGCCGAACCCAACGGATGTCCTGCGCGAGCAACTCTCTGGTCGTCCCTGTGTAACCCACAGTGGAGATAAGTAGTACTAGCACTTGAGTGTGAATTGATACAACGATATACTGCTCCAGATGATAACGTTCAGAGTCTAATTTATTCCAAGGAATTTTCAAGTACTAATTAATTAATTCCGCAAACGGGGCTAGCCAGCTAGCCGATCAGGCGGATGAGGATTTGACAGACGTATGTTTTAAGTGGCTACAGGAGCCGGTGGCGGGCGTATGATGTTCTAGGCGCACCTACGAGTTTTGAAGTGGATTTGATTTGATGCTCCCGCACATGATACCATTGGCTGTGGCGTGGGCTGTTGGTTGCCTGCCTGCCTCTCCCGTGTCAGCGTGTCTCCTATTGATTTCATTTGGAATCTCCATCCGACTCGGAGCCCTTACTTGGTGCACAATTCTTTCAGTTTTGCTAGAACTTATCTAGATGAGATATAATTTGGTCTCATTCACCTTTTATAGCCATCGGATGTGATGCTATAAGATGCGTGTGTGCTGACGTGTGTTGTATCTGTTCTTGTTTTCAAAGTGAATGAGACCAAATTATATCTTATCTAGATGAGTTCTAGGTACTCCCCAATTCTTTTCCTCTAGCTAGCATATTATTGCAGTCACATACCGATCATGAAATGACAACGCATGGTTACTGAATTTTCTGGTTTTCTTCTTAGGAAAAGAAGGGTCCTTGCTGCACACGCAGAGCAAAATACGGTCCAGATTAAAGGAGTGAGTGGTGTCCCAAACCTGCCCTGCTTTCCAAACTGAGAAATAGACGTGCTCTGCTTACGAACGCCACCGTGGTTTGCTGGATATCTGGAACTCCTTTTCCACCTAATCTCAACTCTAGCCTGTAGCTCTAGTATTGTCAACTGAAACGGAGCTGTTATTGTACTACAAAAGCTTTGCACAAGTACCCCTCGGATGTAAAGGGTTTATCCGTTCATTTCCCGTCGCCTGTAGCAATGCGTGCGAGAGGTTTAGGGATAAGCACGTCATAAGATATGGACGGAAGGGATTAATCATTAGCAGTCAGCAGTCACTATTGTGCAGGTCCCACTGTTAATTTCTGTTCATGCTTTACATTTCTAAACTTTGCTCATCAAATTTAGTGTTTCCCCCCGGAAATGCAGGATAGCTCGCATGAATAGTGAGGAAGGTGAGTTGCCTCATGTCAATTGATGCTTTCTCTTCACCAAATAGAAGCGTAAGCTTACCATCTTTCACATCGATGACAGCCATGTGTAATTAGAAATGGTCTTCCCTAAATAATAGGCTTGCCCTTGTTTTTCCAGCCAAATTTTAACAAATCAGTTTACATAACAATTTTCGAGATCATCTACATGGAACCGGTCTCGTGACTACATCTTCAAGATCTTACCACAAAGCTTATCACCGTGGACCACAATCCACTAGTGACATGTGAGCTGACAAAAGGTTGGAACGCTCCAAGACAATGGCGTAAAAATGGAAACACAACCCCCATGCACATGTTGGCAGATATGACTTTAGATCAAACTAGAGCTATCTCCCTTGAAGCAAAACTTGGAACCAACACCTTCAACAAGGAAACGGCATGCGGACGTCGATGGTGTCTGGTCGCCAGTGTTGTTATTGACATCTATACCGGTCACATATAATTAGTTGGCCTATGGAGAATTTACCGAAAGAGATGATTTTATCACACTGCTTCTGACGCATCACCTTTTTTTGCAGGGACACCACCTTATTTGTGATGGTCAAGTGTGTCACACCAGTTTCTAGCAACCTCCGCACCAGACACACCGCCCGAACACTACAAGCCACTTGGTCGTAGATCCGGGCGATGGGTGAGCCATGCAAGTGATGCTCGTCTACCTATACATATGTGCTCCATGCACCAACGCCACACTAATGTCATAGCCTGGGCCAGATTAGCCCGCCTAGGGCTACACATGCTAGATCACATTGGATCCAGCACACACAGGCCAAGCCGACAAGATGTGGTCGGACGTCGCCCGCTACCCATGCGGCGTATAAGATCACTGCCCTCCAAGTGTTGGCCGACTACCTCCACCATCGGAAAAGCCCTGCCTCCTTCATTAGCAACTGCGTGACTTCCATCGACAGAAGCCTCATGAGGTGGCAAGGAGAAGAATGAAAGAAGGAGGGAGGCATATGAGATATAGAGTTTTCACTCCCCTCTACCCCACGAGCTGATAGGAAAAGGAGGACGCTATTTCATGCCCCCATTCACATGATACTAGGGATGCATGTGAACGATTGGCATCGAGCCCGCATGAAAATAATGAGAGTAAGCACGATCGTTACAGTAACAAGAATTAGTACACATTCGGCAGCAAAGCATGCCAAACATGCTTATCCTAATCAAATTAGTAGTAAGGTTTTGGTTAGTTGTATTTTGTCGAATGATACCGTGCCATATCTGCTCTGACACATTGTTGTAACCTTAACAAATCTCTCTCTCTCTCTCTCTCTCTCTCTCTCTCTCTCTTCCTTTCTCTCTCTCTCAGTGTATACAATGAATGAGGCTGATGGATTAGTGACGGTAAATAATTGTTCCGATTTGGTATCACAACCCATGTATACTCTCCTTCTCCCTACGTCGGTCTCTCTCTCACTCTCTGCTTCCGTCAACACCAGCTCACGTACCATTATTACGACGCCCAGCTCGACCGCCCCAATCCCAATTGCAATTATCAGCAACCTCGTTGTCGGTGCTAAAATCGGTGGATATCGGGTAGGGGCTCCCAAGCTGGTGATCTTGGCACGATGGTAACAAGAAGTAACATGGACACAATTTATTCAGGTTTGGGCCCTCTCAAAGAGGTAAAACCCTACACCATGCTTGTATTGTATTGATTGTGGATGGGGTACAAAGTACATGATGATCTACCTCGAGATCACATGAATGAGTCTGACCTCTAAAAACCTTGCTTCTACGGTCTAAACCCCTTGGCCTATATAGGCACCGAGGATATCTAGGATTACAAGTATGTCAGTTACAACTAGGGATAACATGCCGATCATTTGAATATGCCTTGAAGTGTATGCCAAGTCTTTGGAGGATTCCATCTTGAGTATGCCGAAGGTCACGGCTTGTGTGGCCCACTCTTCCATTGTCGGTGGCTCCTTAGTCAGCCCATGAATGGCGGGACGACATGGTGTGCACCTCCTAATCCGGGACACCATCAGTAGCCCCTGAACTGGTCTTAAGCTGAGGACACTGCCTTCCATGGAGCAGCTTTGTATTTTGATCTTCAGCTTTGTAGGCGAGTTATTTCTTCCACACCAGCTTCTAAGTCCGAGGACTTAACTTGGACCTGAGTGTCGGCGTTCTGGAACGGGGGTCCCTAGACTTGCCTGCCTGCGACCTACTGCGTGGCTCCACCAGTGGCCCAGTAAGGCTCGTCTTCATCAACCAACACTCAAGACCCTCACGAGGGGCCAAGCCTCGCGGGGCGGACGATGCAAGGCCTCCTCAGGAGTGGCCTCACCAGGCGGGCTCGCGAGGAGGAGGAGAGATCAAGGCAAGGGGTACCTCATGAGGTTCCCGTGATGCAAGCCATGACGATCAAGACTAGGCGGGCACCAGGCTGGGGCCAGCCCGCGCAGTGTCCTTGTTTCCTCTTTGGTGCAAAGGGGGCAAGTGCAGGCGCGGAGTACTGAGGCATCAGGAAAAGGTTTCATATCAGTGCAACAAGACCAAGACTAGTAGGACAGTAGGACGGAGGTCACCATGGAGCGCAAGACGGCGTCACCACCAGCGCCTTTGGCAGGCGAAGACCACCTTTAGTCAAGATAGCCTGTACTGGCTGTCCCCTTTCAAAATGGCCCCTGTTGGATCCCTTCCCGCTCAATATTTGGAAAGAGTACCAGGGCCTCTATAAATAGGGCTAGCCACCACAGTAGCAAGGCATCTCATCTAGAGACGGATCGAATCCGGACAAGTGAAGTTCATCCGCGCACCACACCACCTCAAGAACACCTCTCCTCGCGAGGCTGTTCTTCCCCTGTACTGTTCATCATCAGCCCAGGAGGCAATCCACCACCACACACAGGAGTAGGGTATTACACCACAACGGTGGCCCGAACCTGTATAAATCTTGTGTCTCTTGTGCTGTGAGTTCATCGATCTAGCTTAGGGATCGTGGCGAGGCTGAGAGCGAGATTTGGTAGGAGGAAATCTTCGTGTGCACCCCAGTGTTCGAACCTTAAGGATTTTGCTGGAACCCAATATCCGACATTTGGCGCGCCAGGTAGGGGTGCGCCGGAGTCTTCCTTCCGCCGATCTGCGTTCCACTGCTTCGCCGCATCCATGTCCGTCAACCCGACGACCAACACCGACCGCTGGGTGGCATGGCCAATCCGTGCCACGCCGCCTGCCCAAGGTGATCTCAACCCTGCGCCTCAGGAAGCTCGTGCACCACAGAACGCTGCGGGGCGAGGGCGGCGCGGTCTCGCGCCGCCCGCCCTTACTCCGTGGCAGGTGCGGGTCGCTGCAAGGGCCTCAAGCCACACCGCGGCCACGACGCCGCACACTCGATGGGAGCAAGCAAACATGAGGGCCGCACTCACCGTGGCTCGGGAGCTACTGCGGTGCAGGTTGATGGAGAGCGGCCGAGATGGGCTGCTAGAGCGCGTTGCCGAGCTCCTAGATGTCGCGGCCTCGGGGGCGCCGCCTTTCTACTTCCAGCTTCCACCCTGGGCCCCGGGAGGATCACACAACGGGCCTCTCCGCGCCCGCCCGCCCTCAGGCACACCCCAAGGCATCGTCGACACCAGCTCAACCATCGGTGCCGGACGTCAGGCTTCACCAGCACCACCTCCGATGAACGAGGGCATGCGCATAGCCGCCTACGGCCCGGGCGGGACGCTGCCCTACCATCCTCAAGACGGCGCGCTAGGCCAGGCCACATGGAGCATGGAGCACTATGGCAAAGTCTTCGAGGCGGTGGCCTCGGGGGCTTACGTGCCCCGTGATAACCCACAAGTATAGGGGATCGCAACAGTTTTCGAGGGTAGAGTATTCAACCCAAATTTATTGATTCAACACAAGGGGAGCCAAAGAATATTCTCAAGTATTAGCAACTGAGTTGTCAATTCAACCACACCTGGAAACTTAGTATCTGCAGCAAAGTGTTTAGTAGCAAAGTAATATGATAGTGGTGGTAACGGTAACAAAAGTAAAGACAGCAAAAGTAATGTTTTTGGTATTTTGTAGTGATTGTAACAGTAGCAACGGAAAAATAAATAAGCAAGAACCAGTATATGGAAAACTCGTAGGCACCGGATTAGTGATGGATAATTATGCCGGATGCGGTTCGTCATGTAACAGTCATAACATAGGATGACACAGAACTAGCTCCAGTTCATCAATGTAATGTAGGCATGTATTCCGTATATAGTCATACGTGCTTATGAAAAAGAACTTGCATGACATCTTTTGTCCTACCCTCCCATGGCAGCGGGGTCCTATTGGAAACTAAGGGATATTAAGGCCTCCTTTTAATAGAGAACCGGAACAAAGCATTAGCACATAGTGAATACATGAACTCCTCAAACTATGGTCATCACCGGGAGTGGTCCCGATTATTGTCACTTCGGGGTTGCCAGATCATAACACATAGTAGGTGACTATAGACTTGCAAGATAGGATCAAGAACACACATATATTCATGAAAACATAATAGGTTCAGATCTGAAATCATGGCACTCGGGCCCTAGTGACAAGCATTAAGCATAGCAAAGTCATAGCAACATCAATCTCAGAACATAATGGATACTAGGGATCAAACCCTAACAAAACTAACTCGATTACATGATAAATCTCATCCAACCCATCACCGTCCAGCAAGCCTACGATGGAATTACTCACGCACGGCGGTGAGCATCATGAAATTGGTGATGGAGGATGGTTGATGATGACGACGGCGACGAATCCCCCTCTCCGGAGCCCCGAACGGACTCCAGATCAGCCCTCCCGAGAGAGATTAGGGTTTGGTGGCGGCTCCGTATTGTAAAACGCGATGATTTCTTCTCCTCGATTTTTTTCTCCCCGAAAGCCAATATACGGAGTTGGAGTTGGCGTCGAAGGGCCACCAGGGGGCCGACGAGGTAGGGGGGCACACCCAGGGGGGGCCACCCTCATGGACAGGGTGTGGGCCCCCTGGTCTTCATCTTTGGCAAGGATTTTTTATTGTTTTTTCTAAGGTGTTCCGTGGAGTTTCAGGTCATTCTGAGAACTTTTATTTTCTGCACATAAAACAACACCATGGCAATTCTGCTGAAAACAGCGTCAGTCCGGGTTAGTTCCATTCAAATCATACAAGTTAGAGTCCAAAACAAGGGCAAAAGTGTTTGGAAAAGTAGATACGACGGAGACGTATCAACTCCCCCCAAGCTTAAACCCTTGCTTGTCCTCAAGCAATTCAGTTGACAAACTGAAAGAGAAAAAGAAAAACTTTTACAAACTCTATTTGCTCTTGTTGTTGTAAACATGAAAAGCCAGCATTCAAGTTTCAGCAATTATTATGAACTAACCATACTCACAATAACACAAAGGTCTCACAATTACTCATATCAATAACATAATCAGCTAGCGAGTCATAATAATAAAACTCGGATGACAACACGTTCTCAAAATAATCATAACATGATATAACGAAATGGTATCACGCTAGCCCTTATGAGACCGCAAAACATAAATGCAGAGCACCTTTAAAGATCAAGGACTGACTAAACATTGTAATTCATGGTAAAAGAGATCCAGTCAAGTCATACCCAATATAGACAAATAATAATGAATGCAAACGACAGTGTGCTCTCCAGCGGGTGCTTTTTAATAAGAAGGATGATGGCTCAACATAAAGTAAATAGATAGGCCCTTCGCAGAGGGAAGCAGGGATTTGTAGAGGTGCCAGAGCTCGATTTTTAAAATAGAGATTGAATAACATTTTGAGCGGCATACTTTTGCTGTCAACGCAACAACTATGAGATGACGATATCTTCCATGCTACACAAATTATAGGCGGTTCCCAAACAGAATGGTAAAGTTTATACTCCCCCTCCTCCACAAGCATCAATCCATGGCTTGCTCGAAACAATGAGTGCCTCCAACATTCAACGGGTCCCAAGGGGAGTTTGGTTTGCAGTTATTTTGATTTAGTTTGCATAAAGCATGGGACTGGGCATCCCGGCAACCAACCATTTTTCTCGTGAATGAGGAGCGGAGTCCACTCCTCTTGAGAATAACCGCCTAACATGGAAGATAAGGGCAGCCCTAGTTGAAACATGAGCTGCTCGAGCATACAAAATAGAATTTCATTTGAAGGTTTGGAGTTTGGCACATACAAATTTACTTGGAATGGCAGGTAGATACCGCATATAGGAAGGTATAGTGGACTCATATGGAACAACTTTGGGGTTTAAGGAGTTTGGATGCACAAGCAGTATTCCCGCTTAATACAGGTGAAGGCTAGCAAAAGACTGGGAAGTGACCAACCGAGAGAGCGACAACAGTCGTAAACATGCATTAAAATTAATTTACACCGAATACAAGCATGACTAGGATATAATCTACCATGAACATAAATATCATGAATGCTATGTTGATTTGATTCAACTACATGCGTGAACATGTGCCAAGTCGAGTCACTCAATTCATTTAAAGGAGGATATCATCCCATCATACCACATCACAATCATTCTAATAGCATGTTGGCACGCAAGGTAAACCATTATAACTCATAGCTAATCAAGCATGGCACAAGCAACTATAATCTCTAAATGTCATTGCAAATATGTTTACTTCATAATAGCTGAATCAGAAACGATGAATCATCATATTTACAAAAACAAGAGAAGTTGAGTTCATACCAGCTTTTCTCATCCCAATAAGTCCATCATGTATCATCATTATTGCCTTTCACTTGCACGACCGAACGATGTGTATAATAGTAAGAGTGCACATGCATTGGACAAAGCTGGAATCTGCAAGCATTCAACTCAAGAGAGAAGACAACTAATATGGGCTCTAAGTTAAATAAACAATCATGCATATATGAGCCACTAAGCATTTGCAATATGGTCTTCTCGACCCCCAAAGAAAGGAAAAGAAATAAAAACTATTTACATGAGAAAGCTCCCAACAAGCAAAAGAAGAACGGGAAATATTTTTGGGTTTTCTTTTTAATTACTACAACAAAGAAATAAACTACTACTAATTTTTTTTGTTTTTCTTAAGGTTTATCAAACACACAAGAAGAAAGCAGGAAAAAGAAAATAAACTAACATGGATATTACAATGAAAGAGTATGAGCACCGACATCTAGCAATGAGTGTGTGAACATAAATGTAATATCGGTGGGAAATACGTACTCCCCCAAGCTTAGGCTTTTGGCCTAAGTTGGTCTATTGCCATGGATAGCCTGGCGGATATCCGTAGGTGAAGCTGGGGTCATACTGTGATGAAGAAGGCTCTGGCTGCCACTGACTGGCAACCTCCTCTGGATCCCAAGAATAAACAGATAGTTGTGGAGGCTCATCTTGTGGTTCCGGTTCCGGGGCTGGTGCAGGATTCCGATAGGCTTGAATAGCCGACAACAGAACGATGTGAGGACCTACCGATAAGTTAAACAAAGAAGGAGCAGGCAAAGTAATAGTCTCGGGATGATGTTTATCAAAGTATAATTTGTATTTGAGCTCCCCTTCGCGACTCTTAATAAGAAAATCATTCACTATCATACTCTTATAATCTAAATAAGCATGGGGCAGTGATGTTTCCTCTTTCTCCTCATGCCTAATAGGTATTTCAAAATGTTCAGCTAGGCGTGAAGCATAAATGCCTCCAAAGATGGGGCCCTTAGTACGGTTCAGACTTAACCATCTAGCAACAATTCCACCCATACTAACAGAGTTATTGCGGTATAAACCATGGAACAAAATGCTAATATCAGGAACACTAAGGTTCCCACAGTTTCCGCGTCCAATCAAGCAACGACTAGCAAATAAGGCAAAGTAGCATAAAACAGGAAAATGTATGCTAGTGATCCTTGCATCAGAAACCTTCCTGGTTTCTCCCATAGTGATAGTGTTAATAAAAGCTTCTACTTCGTTATGGTGGGGTTCATCTAAGGTGCCCTCAAAGGGTATTCTGCAAACCTCGCGGAATTCAGCTAATGTCATCTCTTTAACAACGTCATATAAATGAAACTCTACTGATGGAGGTGATTTCTTAGGGAAAAAGTAGAAGTTTTGCACAAAAGTATTTGTGAGTAAGAGGTACTAATGACGTTGGTCGCGGAGGAAGTCGGTGAGGCCGGCATTCTCAATCAATAAATTGAAATCCTCATAAATCCCGGCTCTCCTCAAAAAGTCATCGGAAGGCCATTCACACGGCCGGACCTCCGCGGTGCGAGGCAAATTAAATTTGGGCTTCTGCTCTTCTTCCTTTTGTTTTTCCTTCGAGCTTAGGCTCGATGAGCCCATCAAAAGTCTCTTCATTATTTCTGAAACAATCTGAAATTTTTAGTAACTTCAAATAAAAGTGAACCAACTTCAATAAAATTGATAGTAACAACTCCCACAAGTGCCTAGAGCCCATATAAAGCATTGGAACTACTTAGAACCATATAAATTTGACATGCAAGCTCAAGAACATGGTCACCTATGCAGCACAAATTTGCAATGAATAAAGCACTAGAACAAAAACTAATTGCACCAATGGAGGAGTCACATACCAAGGAACAATCTCCCCAAGCAGTTTTGCGAGAGGTGCCTTGAGCAAGGAGATCGAAAATCACATCAACGGGGGCTGGAACTCGTGCTTGAGTTGGTTTTTCGTGTTTGTGTGAGGCAGAGGAAGAAGATGGGTGCAGGAATAAGTGGAGGAGGGCCACCATGGGCCCACGAGGTAGGGGGCGCGCCCAGGGGGGTAGGGCGCGCCCTCCACCCTCGTGACCAGGTGGTAGCTCCCCCCGCGGTAATTTTTGTATAGTAAATCCTCAAATATTCCTAAAAAAAACATATTAAATTGGCATGGCATTTTGAGGACTTTTATTTTCGGGATACTTTTATATTGCACGGATAAGTCGGGAGACAGACAGAAAAATACTATTTTACTTTATTTCTACTAAATAACAGAAAATGTAAAGAGGGTACAGAAGGTTGTGCTTCTAGTTTCATCCATCCCATGTCATAAAAAAGAATCCACTAACAAGGTTGATCAAGTCTTGTTAACAAACTCATTCCGATAATCATGGAACCGGAGAAATTTCGAATAACACTAAGTTACCTCAACGGGGATATGAAAATCCCCAACAATAAGAATATCATACTTTTTCCAATAGAGTTGATACTATAAACTTGAGGTTGTTTCCTCGGAAAGTGTACTGTGTGCTCATTGCCATTAACATGAAAAGTGACATTGCCTTTGTTGCAATCAATAACAGCCCCTGCAGTATTAAGAAAAGGTCTTCCAAAAATAATAGACATACTATCATCCTCAGGAATATCAAGAATAACAAAGTCCATTAAAATAGTAACGTTTGCAATCATAACAGCACATCCTCACAAATACCGACAGGTATAGCAGTTGATTTATCAGCCATTTGCAAAGATATTTCAGTAGGTGTCAACTTGTTCAAGTCAAGTCTATGATATAAAGAAAGAGGCATAACACTAACACCGGCTCCAAGATCACATAAAGCAGTTTTAACATAATTTCTCTTAATGGAGCATGGTATAGTAGGTACTCCGGGATCCCCAAGTTCATTTGGTATTCCACCCTTAAAAGTATAATTAGCAAGCATGGTGGAAATTTCAGTTTCAGGTATCTTTCTTTTATTAGTAATGATATCCTTCATATACTTAGCATAAGGATTTGTTTTGAGCACATCAGTTAATCGCATACGCAAAAAGATGGGTCTAATCATTTCAGCAAAGCGCACAAAATCCTCATCATCCTTTTTCTTGGATGGTTTCGGAGGAAAAGGCATGGGTTTCTAAACCCATGGCTCCCTTTCTTTACCATGTTTCCTAGCAACAAAGTCTCTTTTATCATAACGTTGATTCTTTGATTGTGGGTTATCAAGATCAACAACAGGTTCAACTTCTACATCATTATCATTACTAGGTTGAGTATCAACATGAACATTATCATTAACATTTTCACTAGGTTCATGTTCATCACCTGATTTTGTTTCAGCATCAGAAATAGAGATATCATTCGGATTCTCAGGTGGTTCAGTAATAGGTTCACCCGAAGTTTGCAAGGTCCTATCATTTTTCTTTTTCTTCCTCTTAGAAGAACTAGGTACATCGATATTATTCCTCTGAGAATCTTGCTCGATTCTCTTAGGGTGGCCTTCAGGATACAAAGGTTCCCGAGTCATTCTACTAGTTCTAGTAGCCACTCTAACAGCATAATCATTTTTCTTACTATTCATTTCATCAAGCACTTCTTTCTGAGCTTTAAGTACTTGTTCTACTTGAGTGGTAACCATAGAAGCATGTTTGCTAACAAGTTTAAGTTCACCTCTAATATCAACCATATAATCACCCAAGCGTTTAATCATAAAGGTATTCTGTTTTAATTGTCTACCAAAATAAGCATTAAAGTCATCTTGCTTAAACATAAAGTCATCAAACTCATCCAAGCAATGACTAGCAATTTTAGTAGGAGGGACTTCAGCTTTATCATATCTATAGAGAGAATTTACCTTTACTACATGTGTCGGGGTATCGGGTTCTTCAGTAAATAAGTAGTTGAGATCATATACTTCTTCAACACGCGGTAAATTAAGACCATGTATTTCTTCAATAGGAGGTAAATTCTTAACATCCTCAGCTCTAATACCTTTTTCTTTCATAGATTTCTTTGCCTCTTGCATATCTTCGGGACTGAGAAATAGAACACCTCTCTTCTTTGGAGTTGGTTTAGTAATAGGGTCAGTAATTGGCTCAGGAGCTGGCTCAGGAGGTGCCCAATTATTTTCATTTGTCAACATATTATTCAATAGAATTTCAGCTTCATCTGGTGTTCTTTCCCTGAAAAGAGAACCAGCACAACTATCCAGGTAATCTCTGAAAGCATAAGTTAGTCCATTATAAAAGATATCAAGTATTTCAGGTTTCTTAAGAGGATGATCAGGCAAAGCATTAAGTAACTTGAGAAGCCTCCCCCAAGCTTGTGGGAGACTCTCTTCTTCAATTTGCACGAAGTTGTATATTTCCCTCAAAGCAGCTTGTTTATTATGAGCAGGGAAATATTTAGCAGAGAAGTAATAAATCATATCCTGGGGACTTTGCACACAACCAGGATCAAGAGAATTAAACCATATCTTAGCATCACCCTTTAATGAGAAAGGAAATATTTTGAGTAAATAAAGGTAGCGCGATCTCTCATTATTGGTAAACAGGGCAGCTATATCATTCAACTTAGTAAGATGTGCCACAACAGTTTCAGATTCATAACCGTAGAAAGGATCAGATTCAACCATAGTAATTATATTTGGATCAACAGAAAAATCATAATAATCCTTATTGGGAACACAAATAGGTGAAGTAGCAAAAGCAGGGTCGGGTCTCATTCTATCTCTAAGAGATTCTTTACTCCATTTAACTAGCAACCTCTTAAGTTCATATCTATCCTGGCAAGCAAAAATAACTGCAGAAGATTTCGCATCAAAAAGATAACCCTTAGGAATAGCAGGCATATTCTCATCATCCTATCATCATCGTATTCAGGTTGAATAATTCCTCTTTCTCTAGACCTAGCAATTTGCTCATCGAGAAATTTCCCAAGAGGCACAGTATTATCAGGCATAGAAGTAGTTTCATCATAAGTATCATGCATAGCAGAAGTGGCATCATCAATAACATGCGACATATCAGAGTTCATAGCAGTAGCAAGTTTAGGTGTCGCAAGCTTACTTATAACGGAAGGAGAATCTAGTGCAGAGCTAGATGGCAGTTCCTTACCTCCCCTCGTAGTTGAGGGCAAAATAGTAGTTCGATTGTCTTTCAGGTTCTTCATAGTGTCCAGCAAATATAAATCCAAAGTTACTCAAAGAATAGAGCTATGCTCCCCGGCAATGGCGCCAGAAAAAGGTCTTGATAACCCACAAGTATAGGGGATCGCAACAGTTTTCGAGGGTAGAGTATTCAACCCAAATTTATTGATTCGACACAAGGGGAGCCAAAGAATATTCTCAAGTATTAGCAGCTGAGTTGTCAATTCAACCACACCTGGAAACTTAGTATCTGCAGCAAAGTGTTTAGTAGCAAAGTAATATGATAGTGGTGGTAACGGTAACAAAAGTAAAGAAAACAAAAGTAATGTTTTTGGTATTTTGTAGTGATTGTAACAGTAGCAATGGAAAAATAAATAAGCAAGAACTAGTATATGGAAAACTCGTAGGCACAAGATTAGTGATGGATAATTATGTCGGATGTGGTTCGTCATGTAACAGTCATAACATAGGATGACACAGAACTAGCTCTAGTTCATCAATGTAATGTAGGCATGTATTCCGTATATAGTCATACGTGCTTATGGAAAAGAACTTGCATGACATCTTTTGTCCTACCCTCCCGTGGCAGCGGGGTCCTATTGGAAACTAAGGGATATTAAGGCCTCCTTTTAATAGAGAACCGGAACAAAGCATTAGCACATAGTGAATACATGAACTCCTCATACTATGGTCATCACCGGGAGTGGTCCCGATTATTGTCACTTCGGGGTTGCCGGATCATAACACATAGTTGGTGACTATAGACTTTCAAGATAGGATCAAGAACACACATATATTCATGAAAACATAATAGGTTCAGATCTGAAATCATGGCACTCGGGCCCTAGTGACAAGCATTAAGCATAGCAAAGTCATAGCAACATCAATCTCAGAACATAATGGATACTAGGGATCAAACCCTAACAAAACTAACTCGATTACATGATAAATCTCATCCACCCCATCACCATCCAACAAGCCTACGATGGAATTACTCACGCACGGCGGTGAGCATCATGAAATTGGTGATGGAGGATGGTTGATGATGACGACGACGACGAATCCCCCTCTCCGGAGCCCCGAACGGACTCGACATCAGCCCTCCCGAGAGATATTAGGGCTTGGCGGCGGCTCCGTATCGTAAAACGCGATGATTTCTTCTCCCCGATTTTTTTCTCCCCAAAAGCCAATATATGGAGTTGGAGTTGGCATCGGAGGGCCACCAGGGGGCCCACGAGGTAGGGGGCGCGCCCCCCACCCTCATGGACAGGGTGTGGGTCCCCTGGTCTTCATCTTTGGCGAGGATTTTTTATTGTTTTTTCTAAGGTGTTCCGTGGAGTTTCAGGTCATTCTGTGAACTTTTATTTTCTGCACATAAAACAACACCATGGCAATTCTGCCGAAAACAACATCAGTCCGGGTTAGTTCCATTCAAATCATACAAGTTAGAGTCCAAAACAAGGGCAAAAGTGTTTGGAAAAGTAGATACGACGGAGACGTATCACCTCGCATGGTGGATCGGGAGTACGTGCTTGAAGACGACCTTCGCTCGTTCCGCGGGTCAGGCTGGGAGGAAGAGACACCAGAAGCCGAGCCTTTTCAGGAGCCTCAAGGAAGCCGCACCAACCGCGCTGACAAATAGCAGCTACCGGGTACCGCTAATTCCTCGGGAGCAAGCTTATGCTAACCATGGGTCGCAGGAGGTGCAGGTCACAGTAGCGGACGGCTGCCCCAGGTCGGCAGCCTCCCTCCGCCAGGAGGATTGCACTGGGGGTTGCAGGAGAGGGCCCGGGAGCCAGGCCCCTCCCCACGGTGCACAAAGCAAGGCGTCCCCCGGAGGTAGGCTCTCTACCGGGGAGGTGCTGCAAAGCCTACCCCCGGTAGAGGACCCATGGTCGCCGAGGGCGCCGCTGGTGTCCCCTTTGCCCCATTGACGTCGTCCTTGGTCTCCGGTCACCATCAATGGTGGTCGTGGGTGGTGCAAGGCGGGGACCTCATCTGGCGATATGAAGCAAGGCCCGGTGCCTGTGAAGAAGGCCCAGTGCCTGTCAAGCTCGCCGCCCGTGACACTCTCACGTAATAATGAGTGGGGATGTACATGCCCCGCAGTCTCCGGAGAGCCGCCCTTGGGCCTTGGGGGCTCCCTCCCATGCCTAGTGGAAGCACTTAGCTCCGCGCTGGTGAGAAGACGTCAAAGACTAGACTAGGCGCCAGACGCGGCCTTTTACTTTTTGCCTCCCTTTCTGTGGTCGAGCGTCCTTTCTTCGTATTTAAGTTGAAGTTGAATTTGCATTTGCGTGTACGGGGGGAGGGGGGGTCTTTTCTCGCTCGTGTGATTTCTTGTGTTCTAGTTTCTGCCCCAATTTGGAGTTCGCACCGGCTGCCTCCCCCTCGCGAGCCCCTCGCGGGCGGGGCTAGGCGAAGCGCACATACATTGTGCGCATGCCGTACCACGGCCGATACTCGCTCTTGCGAGGCCCACTCGACCGGGTCGGCAGGTCACTTAGGGGATGCTCGGGGGCTCACGACCCCGCGAGCCTATTCAGGACTTGTCCTGGCTAAAGGTAAACCACAACAACAAGCTTGCCACAGGGCCCGTAGGATCATGGAGGCACATGTCCAACATCATTCCTAAAAGCATACGGCCGGCAATCTTTTTACATGAGGGCTTCACCTCCCAAAATGCTCTTACAACCTTCGGGGCCGCGCCCGAGCTTTTGTGTGCAGGATAAACAATAGAGAAACACGGGATCAGCCAGACATATCGCTCACCGCATCCTCCTAGTCACCTCCAGACGCATCGCTGGTGCCACTGTTGCTATCGCTGGCATCACCATCACGACGCCACCGTCACCACCATCGACCACGTCGCCACCATCCGCCACGACTACCACCCCGTCATTGTCGGAAGCAAAGGCCCTAACAAGCGCATCCACATTGTCCTCCACACACCACGCTAGGTCGCCTCGAGTGGCCTCGGGCACCGGGGCGATGACGGCATCAAAGTCAAAGTTGGGATCGGTGTTCTGAAGATGGCTGAAGACGCGGGAAAATGCACACCCAAGCAGGCTGCGGCTCCTCTCCTTGACAAGTTGGCGAGCTCTCTCGGAGCGGTTCTCCAGGCGCGTCACCACATCAGTGAAGAAGTGGAGATGACCGGCGTAGTTGGTCACATGAGGATGCGGGGCGTCCTCATCACAGATGTTGCCCAGGGCCGCATTGGCCCTGTTCCTGAGCTCTTGGAGCATGGGGGCGTGCATGTGCTCCAGCGTCTGCCGTTTGAGCACTTCCTCTCTGTTCTGCACCGCAATGGACTCAGCATCGTCAAACCACTGATGAAGAAGAAGTAGCTCGGCGCGGGCGGAGGTCAGCTCGGCCTGCGCCGAGACCAAGGCGGCTGCGGCAGCTTCCGCGCGCTGCTCCGCTTTAGTCAACTTGGACCTAAGGGCGGCAGTCCTGCCCGCAGCCTCGGCTTCAACCAGCTTCAGCTTCAGGTCATACCTGCTCACAAGATCTGCGTGAGCCTCCGCCACGCGGCGGTCGACCTCCTCCTGGTCTCGAGCCTCGCACACGCCAAAATCGTCCTCCGCCTGGGCAACCTGGCGCTCCCTCGTCTCCAATCTCTCAAGATCAAGATTGCGCTCGGCGGCCTCCTGCGTCGGTGCTTCCTCACGCTTCCGGAGAGCGACGCAAGGGCGTCTCGGCACAACTCCACTTGCTGCTCCAGGGAGGCGCTCCAGGCTTGGAGCTCCCACACGCGCTTCTTTGCATCTCGCGATGATAATCTGCTTCCAAAGCCTCCTCCTGAGCTCGAGAGCAGGCCTCTCGCAAGGCCGCAAGGGATGCCTCGGCCTTCGCGTTGTCAAGCTCGTTGAGGGAGTCCTGGATTAGGGGGTGTCCGAATGACCGGACTATAACCATTGGCCGGACTCCTGGACTATGAAGATACAAGATTGAAGACTTCGTCCCGTGTCCGGATGAGACTTTCCTTGGCGTGGAAGGCAAGCTTGGCGATACTGATATGTAGATCTCCTCCCATTGTAACCGACTCTGTCTAACCCTAGCCCTCTCCAGTGTCTATATAAACCGGAGGGTTTTAGTCTGTAGGACGAACAACAATCATACCATAGGCTAGCTTATAGGGTTTAGCCTCTCTGATCTTGTGGTAGATCTACTCTTGTACTACCCATATCATCAATATTAATCAAGTATGAGTAGGGTTTTACCTCCATTGAGAGGGCCCGAACCTGGGTAAAAACATCGTGTCCCTTGTCTCCTGTTACCATCCGCCTAGACGCACAGTTCGGGACCCCCTACCCGAGATCTGCCGGTTTTGACACTGACATTGGTGCTTTCATTGAGAGTTCCTCTGTGTCTTCATCTTTAGGCCCGATGGCTCCTCCGATCATCAACAACAATGCGGTCCAGGGTGAGACTTTTCTCACCGGACAGATCTTCGTATTCGGCGGCTTTGCACTGCGGGCCAATTCGCTTGGCCATCTGGAGCAGATCGAAAGCTTCGCCCCTAGCCATCAGGTCAGATTTGGAAGTTTGAACTACACGGCTGACATCCGCGGAGACTTGATCTTCGACGGGTTTGAGCCACAGCCGAGCGCGCCGCACTGTCATGATGGGCATGATCTAGCTCTGCCGCCGAACAGTGCCCAGGAGGCCGCCCCAGTGTCCGCTCCGACCCTTAGCTTGGAGCCGACCGCGCCAATCGAGGACGGGTGGCTGGACACCGCCTCGGGGGCTGCAATCTCTACGGCGATCAAGCCCAACAACAGCCTTGTCCTTTGCGAAGCTCGTGACTCCAAGGTGCCGGACTCCTTTCCAGACTCCAAACCTTCCGCGCCCCTGCCGATCGAACCCAATTGGGCGCCGATCATGGAGTTCGCCGTCGCAGACATCTTTCAGCACTCGCCCTTCGGCGACATTCTGAATTCACTAAAGTCCCTCTCTTTATCAGGAGAGCCCTGGCCGGACTATGGTCAGCAAGGTTGGGATGCGGACGATGAAGAAATTCAAAGCCCACCCACCATGCACTTCGTAGCCACTGTCGATGATTTAACCGACATGCTCGACTTCGACTCCGAAGACATCGACGGTATGGATGCCGATGCAGGAGACGACCAAGAACCAGCGCCTATAGGGCACTGGAAGGCCACCTCGTCATACGACATATACATGGTGGACACCCCAAAAGAAGGGAATGGCGATGGAATAACGGAGGATGACCCCTCCAAGAAGCAGCCTAAGCGCCGACGTCAGCGGCGCCGCTCTAAATCCCGCCAAAGCAAAAACAGCGATTCCGGCATGGGAGATAATAACACTCCGGACAGTGTTGAAGACAACCCCCTCCAGCAGGATTCAGCACAGGAGGATGGAGAAGCCAACCCTCATGAGAGAGCGGCAGACAGAGAGGTAGAGGGCGATAATTACATGCCTCCATCCGAAGACGAGGCAAGCCTCGACGACGACGAATTCGTCATGCCTGAGGATCCCGTCAAACAAGAGCGTTTCAAACGCAGGCTTATGGCCACAGCGAGCAGCCTCAAGAAAAAACAGCAGCAGCTTAGAGCTGACCAAGACTTGCTAGCCGACAGATGGACTGAAGTCCTTGCGGCCGAAGAGTACGAAGTCGAACGCCCCTCCAAGAGCTACCCAACGCGCATGCTGCTACCCCGATTAGAGGAGGAAGCACCTAAACCTACATCACCAGCACACGACGCGGCCGACCGACCACCTCGTGGCCGCGATAGAGAGGCCTCTCGTCCATCCACTCAAGCCGCACCCCAGCGTCACTCAAAAAATACCAAGGCACGGGGAAATGCGCCAGACCTACGAGACATATTGGAGGACAAGGCAAGGAAAACAAGATCGATCTACGGATCGCGTGGGCGCCCCACGACACGTGACGATAACTTTCATGCCGGATATGGCAAATATGGCTAGGCCGAACACAGCAGACAAAGCTCATTTGAGCTACGTCGTGATATAGCCCAGTACAGAGGCGCCACACACCCACTATGCTTCACAGATGAAGTAATGGATCATCAAATCCCCGAGGGTTTTAAACCCGTAACATTGAATCATACGATGGCACAACAGATCTTGCGGTATGGATCGAGGATTATCTCCTTCATATCCACATGGCCCGCGGTGATGATCTACACGCTATCAAATACCTCCCACTCAAGCTTAAAGGACCAGCTCGGCATTGGCTTAACAGCTTGCCGGCAGAGTCAATTGGTTGCTGGGAGGACCTGGAAGCCGCATTCCTCGACAATTTCCAGGGCACCTATGTGCGACCACCAGACGCCGATGACCTAAGCCACATAATTCAGCAGCCAAAGGAATCGGCCAGACAATTCTGGACACGGTTCCTAACCAAGAAAAATCAAATAGTCGACTGTCCAGACGCAGAGGCCCTAGCAGCCTTCAAACATAACATCCGTGACGAATGGCTTGCCCGGCACCTAGGACAGGAAAAGCCGAAATCCATGGCAGCCCTCACAACACTCATGACCCGCTTTTCCGCGGGAGAAGACAGCTGGCTAGCTCATAGTAATAACATGACCAAGAACCCTGGTAATTCGGATACCAAGGACAACAATGGCAGGTCACGTCGCAACAAGCACAAGCGCCGCATTAACAACGACAATGCTTAGGATACGGTAGTTAATGCTGGACTTAGAGGCTCTAAACCCGGTCAGCGGAAAAAGCCATTCAAAAGAAATACTCCGGGCCCGTCCAGTTTGGACCGAATACTCGATCGCTCATGCCAGATACACGACACCCCCGAAAAACCAGCCAATCACACCAACAGGGATTGTTGGGTGTTCAAGCATGTAGGCAAGTTAAGTGCCGAAAAAAGAGACAAGGGGCTGCATAGCGATGACGAAGAGGAGCCCCGGCCGATGAACAATAGGGGACAGAAGGGCTTTCCCCCACAAGCGCGGACGGTGAAGATGATATACGCAACCCACATCCCCAAAAGGGAGCGGAAGCGTGCACTCAGGGACGTATATGCGTTGGATCCAGTCGCCCCAAAGTTCAACCCGTGGTCCTCCTACCCGATCACTTTTGATTGAAGGGACCACCCCACTAGCATCCGCCACGGCGGATTCGCCATATTGGTTCTAGACCCAATCATTGACGGATTTCACCTCACTAGAGTCCTTATGGACGGCGGCAGCAGCCTGAACCTGCTTTATCAGGATAAAGTGCGAAAAATGGGCATAGATCCCTCAAGGATTAAACCCACAAAGACGACGTTTAAAGGCATCATACCAGGTGTAGAGGCCAACTGTACAGACTCAGTTACACTCGAAGTGGTCTTCGGATCCCCGGATAATTTCCGAAGCGAGGAGTTAATCTTCAACATAGTCCCGTTTCGCAGTGTCTATCACGCGCTGCTCGGACGAACCACATTTGCAAAGTTCAATGCGGTGCCACACTATGCATACCTCAAGCGCAAGAGGCCAGGCCCTCGAGGAGTCATTACGGTCAATGGAAACACCGAACGCTCTCTCCGAACGGAGGAGCATACGGCGGCCCTCGCGGCGGAAGTACAAAGTAGCCTCTCAAGGCAATTCTCCAGTTCGGCTATTAAACGTCCGGACACCGTCAAGCGTGCCCGGAGTAACCTACAACAAGACCGCCTGGCACGTTCCGAGCAAGCGTAGCAGTGCGGCCCCAACCCCAGCCCTCGCAAAATTGCGAAACCAGTACCACGCGTACATAATTACGCTCTGGAAATACCATGTGCATAAGGGGAGGGGCACAACCACGACACGCCCAAAATGTTGCTCAACCGCACTAGGGGCTCCCGATTTTGTCATTCTTTTTTCTTACTTTCAGGACTCCACTCTCCGGAAGGCCTGTCCGGCAGTACAATCGCCGAACACATGATGCAACAGCCAGGGAGGCAGCAAGCTACATCGAATGTCCAGGTGGTCTCTATAACGAGCTAAATACATGTCTTACATAAAGTCTCGCAGCTTGCCCCTGGAGGGGGACATGTCAAATAATCCCATCTCTTGCTTATCACACTATTTGTATCGTTCTGCTTTCACAGTATCCTTTTAATAAACAATAGATAGCTCTTGTCTATTATTGCATTCTTTTTTTATGTAAATATGTTTAGTTATGACATTATGCAACCATACACTTTGGTACGGCCAATACACCAGGGGCTTAAGTACCCCAGAATATGGTGTGAGAAGTCCGAACACTCTCACGAGTGCGGCACCCCGAACTTATAGCATTATATGCATCGGCTCCGAATCATGTCTTGGGTCAATAGTTGGGTTTGCCTGGCTCCCATGTTTTGGTACCTTACGTTCCGTTATATCAGCTAAGGTAGCGCTGGGAGAACTACTGCGATTGTGCCCCGGTTAAGCTGGGTTAAGCACCTCAGTAGAGAAAGCTAAAACTGTCCGTCATGATAGGGCGAGAGTCGGTCGCTGTTCGAGAGGTTTCGAGTCCCTAAAGGATTATGCCGCTTATAGAGAGGAGCTGGCTTTGTCCGGCCTAGGCGTGGATAGCGCCCCCAGACTCGGTCTTCCGAATACTAGGGGCTTCGCCGAAATTTAAAATTATAGAATTCTATGGCTAAGTGAGAGTGATAAAGCATTATAGTCCGATTGCCTTGTTCGTTGTGCTGAGCGCCTCCCTCGAAGGACCCAAGAATGGGAACAAGAGTGCTCAGGTTTATCCCGAACACCCCAGCACTCGTGGCATGGGGGTAGAAGCCGACGACTCGCCATCTCTCAGATTTAATAAACCGCCGCACAGAAGGTAATATTTTAAATTCAAAAAGCGTTGCTTAGCGCATATGAACAAGTTTTCAGCGCACATGATAACACAAGCGAGTTTACTCAAAAATTACATCCTTGGAACATTCACCCGCCACAAGGCGGGCACCCTTCAGGACACCCTCATAATACACATCTCAGGCTTGCGATGCTCCTTGCCCTCCGGTGGCCCATCTGTCACCAGCTTCTCAGCATCCATCTTACCCCAGTGTACTTTAACACGGGCAAGGGCCCTACGGGCGCCTTCGATGCATACAAAGCGCTTGATGACTTCAAGACATGGACACGCATCCGCCAGCCGCTTCACCAGCCCAAAGTAGCTCCCAGGCATGACCTCCCCAGGCCATAGCCGGACTATAAGGCCCTTCATGGCTTGTTCGGCTTCCTTATGGAGCTCGACCAGCTGCTTCAGCTGGTCGCTCAAGGGCACCGGGTGTCCGGCCTCAACATACTGGGACCAGAACACGTTCTCCGTCGAGCTCCCTTCCTCGGCTTGGTGGAATGCGGCAGCGTCGGACACACTGCGGGGCAGATCTGCGAATGCTCCTGGAGAACTCCGGACTCGGGTAAGTAACAAGTAATTATCTTTCACGTGTTTGCTTTGCATAAAGAATGCCTTACCCGCCGCTATCTTCTTCATCGCCTCAATTTCCTGGAGGGCTTTTTGGGCTTCAGCCTTGGCAGATTTGGCGCTCTCAAGGGCCGAGGCAAGCTCGGACTCTTGAGTCTTCGAGTCAAGCTCCAAACTCTTGTGTTTTTTCACGAGAGCGTGGAGCTCTTGCCGCACCTCCGCCACCCGCGCCTCCTGCTTTTCTCGCTCAATGCGCTCCACGGCCGCATTGTCTTCGGCCTTGGACAGCGCTTCCTTCAGGGTCGCCACCTCAGTTGTGGCCCCTGTAATACTCACGTTAGTCCTGTCATTATTTGCAACCAGATCTTTTTATATACTTACATAAGGTATTAATTACCTTCCTTGTCCGCGAGCTGCTTCTTGGCAAGGACAAGCTCGTTCTCGGACCGCTCGAGGCTCTGCTTCAATGCATCGACCTCCGCAGTCAGTGCGGCAGAGGTCAGCAGCGCAACCTACATTCCCATATTGGCATACTTATGTTAGACTCCTGCATATATCTTTTAGATCCTCAGTTCGGCTTTTCTTTCCGAACACCAAACTGAGCATCAGGGGCTATTGTCTATGCGGTAATATTTTTACATATCTCAAATACATACCTCAAAGCCTGTTAGAAGGCTGGTGTCGGTGTCAAAACCGGCGGATCTTGGGTAGGGGGTCCCGAACTGTGCGTCTAGGCGGATGGTAACAGGAGACAAGGGACACGATGTTTTATCCAGGTTCGGGCCCTCTTGATGGAGGTAAAACCCTACGTCCTGCTTGATTGATATTGATGATGTGGGTATTACAAGAGTAGATCTACCACGAGATCAAGGAGGCTAAACCCTAGAAGCTAGCCTATGGTATGATTGTTGTTGTGTCCTACGGACTAAAACCATCCGGTTTATATAGACACCGGAGAGGGCTAGGGTTACACAGTCGGTTACAATGGTAGGAGATCTACATATCCGTATCGCCAAGCTTGCCTTCCACGCCAAGGAAAGTCCCATCCGGACACGGGACGAAGTCTTCAATCTTGTATCTTCATAGTCTTGGAGTCCGGCCGATGATGATAGTTCGGCTATCTGGACACCTCCTAGTCCAGGACTCCCTCAGTAGCCCCTGAACCAGGCTTCAATGACGACGAGTCCGGCGCGCATATTGTCTTCGGCATTGCAAGGCGGGTTCCTCCTTCGAATAATTTATAGAAGATTGTGAACACCAGGATAGTGTCCGGCTCTGCAAAATAAATTCCACATTCCATCGTAGAGAGAATAATATTTACACAAGTTCAATCTGTTGATGTATTTCGTGGCGTGACATCACACCACAACCAAGCCTTTACTTGAATCGTTTTTATTATACCACCTCAGCGCGTTTAGCGAAGCGGTTTCCTTGGCACGTCTTGTCGAAGCAGACATCGTGTTCCCCTTATTCCAGGATTCCCATCAATACGGACGTGGGTAACCCAACCGCGCCATTGGTTGCGGCGCTTGGGAGAAAAGTGAGTTTTATCAGGCTGGTGGGGACGCATAGTTTCGTCCGCCCATATATAAGGGGATAAGGATCCACCTTTTTACCTACGCCTTCTTCCTCCTCTGCTTATCCATCTCGGTGCACTCGAGCTCCAGCGCCCAAGTTCGCACATCTCACCTCAACCTCCTCCAACTATGTCCGGAGCGGGAGGCAAGTGGATGGCCTTCTCCGTTACGGAGGGGCACATCAAGAAGCTGCGCAGCGCCGGATATCTGTCCAGCGACATCGCGCACCAGCTCCCCGACGAGGGGAAGCCCATTCCCACCCCCAGGCCCCATGAGAGGGTGGTATTCCTTCCCCATTTCCTCCACGGACTGGGCTTCCCACTTCACCCCTTTGTCCGGGGGCTCATGTTCTACTACGGCCTGGATTTCCATGATCTGGCCCCGAATTTCATCCTCAACATCTCGGCGTTTATCGTCGTGTGCGAGGCTTTCCTCTGCATCCAGCCCCACTTCGGCTTGTGGCTCAAGACCTTCAATGTCAAGCCGAAGGTTGTGAAGGGGAGTCAAGCGGAGTGCGGAGGCGCCATGGTGGGCAAGATACCCAATGTTACTTGGCTCAAGGGCGCCTTCGTGGAAACCATCAAGGGGTGGCAATCGGGGTGGTTCTACATCACCGAGCCGCGTGACCCTAAATGGGCAGCGGCCCCCGAATTCAGATCTGGCATCCCCACACGGCTCACCTCTTGGAAAGAGAGTGGCCTGACTTTGTCATGACCGGTTTTTCAATAAAATGATTATTGATAAAACCGATCTTTTAAACCCAGTATAGGAAAAGTCATCCTTTCTGGTAGACAACGCTTGTTAAATAGAGGCTGCTCAACAGTTTATTACAAACTCGCCAATATCTTACATAAGGGCGGTTATGACACAGGGGTGGGGTGGCATGCTACTAGCTCGAGGAAAAGTGGTGGAGGATAACTTGACTTCTACTAGCAGTACATCGAGCGTCGAGGTGAGGCTCGATGAATTTATTCGGGGTTGCGGAAGCGGATAATACAATGACTAAGACAGGATCGCACGGGACTGACTGGGACTCCTCTAGGCGTCGGACTCGCTATCAAACTCTTCTTCCATGAGATCGCCTTCATCAACATCTGGCCAAATCAACAAGCCAGGTGAGTACTTGAAAGTACTCGCAAGACAGTTCGGACAAAAGATATAATCAATGAATGCATGAATGTGTCACGAACAAGGATGATGCTCATAAAATAACGATAATATTGTAGGACTTGATGAATAAAATAAATAACTGAAAACCGATCGGGTGTCTGGAGCGACGCCTCGAAAGGTAAATAAATAAAATGCATGCCGCAGTCGGACGTGTAAGCGACATCACATAAAGGGCTTTAAAAGGAATGCCATAGTCGGACGTCTGGGCGACATCACAGACAAGGCTTTAAAAGAAATACCACTGTCGGACGTCTGAGCGACATCACAGACAGGGCTTAAAAAGAAATACCATAGTCGGATGTCTGAGCGACATCGCAGACAGGGCTTAAAAATAAATACCACAGTCGGACGTCTGAGTGACATCACAGACAAGGCTTAAAAAGAAATACCACAGTCGGACGTCTGAGCGACATCACAGACAGGGCTTAAAAAGAAATACCACAGTCGGACGTCTGAGCGACATCACAGACAGGGCTTAAAAAGAAATACCACAGTCGGACGTCTGAGCGACATCACAGACAGGGCTTAAAAAGAAATGCCACAGTCGGACGTCTGAGCGACATCACTGACAGGGCTTTAAAAGCAATACCATAGTCGTACGTCTAAGCGACATCACAGACAGGGTTCATGACAAAAGTAAATAACAGGTCCGCCACCGTCGGACGTCTGAGCGACATCACAGACAGGGCTTGTAATAAATGTAAATGACAAGATTAGTCCATCCACAAGAATAATCTGTTAACCGGATTTATCACACATAAATCCCACCAGAGTTTTGTCATTGTGGTTGATACCTGACAAGATAAGATGAATATAGTACTTGAACAAAGTATAAGACAATTGACGGATTCGAGACTCTGCAGAGTTTGGATGAACTGACCACAGTCAACGGATTTCCGTAGTCATGAAGGACTAGTTCCGTTTACGGTATTTCAGTAGAAACACATTTAACTAGTACACACCCATTTCACCTCACGATGCCAGGAATCACCCTGGTCAACGTCCAAGAAAAACTTTGAGACGGGTAGGCCACAACCTCGAATAGCATGGGATCAAATTTCTATACGCGCGCTCTAAGGGGTGCCCCCCTCTCGGTCCCAACCGGAAACACCCATGCCCCCTGACAGGATGACGGGCTTTAATCCAGGGCCATGGAACCCTCATCCCGGCCTCTCCACTTGGTGTGTACCAGGAAAACGGTTGCAACTTACTATGCCATATCCCTTGCGGAAAACATGTGACAGCACAGGAAGGAAATGAAGGGAATATGATTTGATCATGTTGACACTGCTGTCAAAAGGACTGGCCTAAGCCTGGCATGTCACAACACTGCCATCTTACCCATCCTCATGCCAACACATGGCTATGCAAATATGTATCCAACAACATAATGCTTTCCGAAACTTACTTTCCGATTATGTGCATGAAATATACATTCAAGGTGATGTTCATAAACATGCCAAGACTATACTAAAATGCAAACATGCAACAACACTCATCATATCAAGAGTTCAAACATGCTTGCCTGGTTCGGAGTAGTCGGAGTCTAACTGTGCGAGGTTTGCAGCTCCGTCACCTCCTCCGGTATCTACGGTATAAGAAAAGATACGCACACAACGTAAATACCGTGAGTGTACAGAAAAGTGTTCCAAATACTTTTCAAATAATTATGATAAAAATCTAGACAAAAATTTGAAGAGGACAGAAAAAGAATCACTCAAAAATTCCTTTCTGTTAAAAAGTTATAAGGGTTTTAACCCAAGGACTCATCTGTAATGAAACAGAAAACTTCCAGGGGGCTTTGCAGAAAAATACAAAAAAACGGCTTCGAGTGGAAGCATATTTGCCAGAGTACGTTTTCAGTAAACGATCTGAAAAAAACACAGGAGAGGCTGATGGGCGGGTCCCACCCGTCAGGTTTGAATTTTCAAACGAGGGAGCCGGGGCTCGTCGGCGCCCAAGAGCCGCGGTGGTCGCCGGCGGTGATCCACGACGAGGCAGGGAGATCGGAGAGTACCTCTGTGTTCAGGGAGCCATTCCGCGTCTGTGGAAGGTGGTGGTGGTCGCCAGCGAGTACCACGTCGGCGGCGACGTTTGCTCCGGCGGACGGCGGTTCGGGTGGTCGTGGATCTCGCCGGAGAGAGCTGCGAGGTCAAAATTGAGGTGTGGGTTATCTTACTAGAGGTGGTACGAGGCTACGGTCGAAAGTAGGGCGGCGGAGGGGTTCTCACCGGAGAGAACGATGCCGGAGCCCGAGGCGGACGGAGGTGGCCGGAGTCGAGGAGGAAAGGCCCCTCGAGGCTCGTTCAGTGGCCGGGCGGGGTCTGGTGAGATGGTGGAGTCGTGCGGAGGCGAGAGCAAGCTCGGGGTGCTATATATAGCCGCCCCAAGGCGGTTGCCGAGAACAGGGTTCTCTGGCGAGGTGATTACGGCGGCACAGTGGTTGCACGGGAGGGTTCAGAGGTTGAGCGTCATCGTGGGTGTTCCCTGGTTCCGTTTAGATGCTAACCACGTCGGGATTGGGTTGTTTAGGGGGAGCTCGACGGAACGGGGCGGCGCGGGCCCGTCGGCGGCAGGGAGCGCGCTCTGCGCGTGCCGCGCCACGGCGACGGTGCTGCATGCGTGCGCTGGCGAGGAAACGGCCATGCGGAGCCACTAGGGGGTTTGGGCGGCACCGAATGGCGTTGCGCCGTAGTTTTGCCCCCTGTCGTCCGTTACGGTGGTGCAGCCGCCGCAAAGCACGCCGGCGCAGGCGAGCCAGGGCGCCACCGACGCCAGGAACGCGCCAAGCACTCGTGTGAAGCTCCGGACAAGAGGGATAGGCTGCGAGCAACGTGCCAAGGGCACTGTGGACTCGTGACTGAAGTTACTGACGGAGATCGACACTGAACTTCTGAATTTTCTGAAAGTGAACAGTACTAGTGCATGCAAGGTGTTCGACAGAATGATTCTAGTGTGTAGGGATTTTTCCTTGAGCTGGTTTTTGGTGGAGTGGTCTCTCATTGCAGCTAGAGGTGGCCTGAATTTTGGTGGAATTTTTAGAGAAGTGTAGATATGAATTTCATCAAATTTGGCAAATCTGGTCCAAACTTGCAGAGGGTGAAATTTGAAATATTTGAGAAGAAGAAGAGTGGATCAAGATGGTTCTAGGTTGTGGGTACAAGGGACTATCCAGGGGTGTTGAGTTGAGGTCAAAAATCAAAAGCATTAGGGTACTTGCTTTGCAAATCACCTAGGCTCAAGAGAAAAGACAGAATTATTTTGGGAGGAGAAATAATTGGAATAAAATCCAAAAATGGATTTTATTAGTTTGGACAGAATGTTTGGGTTGAACCAAAGTGGAATGAGTGTTTTTTGAGAAAATTTTACCATAGGAGACATGGTAAAATTTAGAAAGGATCAAAACCAAATAAAAGCCCAAAAACCAAAAAGGTTCTTCCTCTCAGGAGAAACTAAATCCAAGAAAGATTTTTGCTGAAAACAAAACCACAAAGAAAATTTTTGGAGTGTCACAGACTTGGGGCGATCCGGAGGAGCTGACCGGACTCCAAGCCTGCACCCAGAAGCTGGTGAACAAGAAGCTCAAGGTTGTCAATGTAGTCCAGGTCATGCTCATCCGCCGGATTCTCCCGTGCCAACAACGGGCCTTTAAATTGTGGGAGCTCGATCCGGCTCAGCACCGAACCTTGAGCGAGCTCTTCGACACTAGGTACGAAGATGCCTGGAAGGTGCTGTTTAAGGGCGCCGAGGCTCCCGCATCCGCTACCGAAGATCGCGGATTCAGCTCGCAGCGCCAGGCTAGCGATGTAAGCGATTCTACCCTTTACGGGACACTTGTTTTTCATAGTTTGACTCTATGCGGGATCTAAACTCCCTCTCCATTGACAGGACCTGCTGAAGAAGGCCGAGCAGACTAACTGTCCGGCCCCTTTGCCAGAAGACCCAGCGGATGCCCGTTTAACGGGGCTGCTGGTTCCGACACCCCACGTGGTGCCGGAGAAGAAGGCCAAGAAGGAGGCCACGGGCACTCGAAAGAGTTCCCGTTTTCAGGTGTCCGATGACTCCGAGGTGGACTCCTCCCCCGAGGACGAGGAGGAGAAGAAAAAGGCCTCTCCCCCAGCGGGGGAAGGGAAGAAAAGGAGGGCCTCCCCAACGAGGGAGGCCGAAGGGTCCAAGAAGGGAAGAACTCTTCCCCCGGACTGTTCCGCCAACACCGGTGACGACGACGAGGATTGGCCTCCAAGGGCCAAGCCCCTAGTGAGATAGTAAGTATCCGGACTCCCGAATGACTTCATGATTTTTCTTTTTGCCACATGGTGTCTTTCTAACACCGTATACAACCCTCCAGTCCGCCCAAGGACGATCTTCCCGCTTCGTCGAGCGGGTCCTTGGGCACGTCGGATGTGAATAGTACTTCACTTCCAACCGCCTCCTCCCCCCGTGACGCTGATAACACCGAGGTGGGATCCCAGAGAGAGACCCACCCGGAGGAGGAGGACCCGGAGGTGCCACAGGGCTACCTCCCGGACTTCGTGCCAGACTCCGCACCGGAACCTGCAGTGGTTCCGGAGTCCGGCGGGTGGCCCCTTCGCAAGAAGGGCAAGACCATGGCGCCGGCGGCCTCCGTCCAACCGGAGGCACCGGATAACTTGCTGGAGGCGCTCAAGGGCGCTTCCATCGAGGAGGAACACCGCTCTGTCATGAGTGCGGTGATTCAGAAGGTCCAGCTCGCCAAAAGCGGGCTGACCGAAGCCTGCAGCAGCCTTCTATCAGGCTTTGAGGTAAGAATATTAATATATGTAAAATAGTACCGCATAGACAGTAGCCCCTGATGCTCGGTTCGGTGTTCAGAAAGAAAAGCCGGACTGAGGATCTAAAAAGATATTCGCAGGAGTCTTAAAAAATGTCAATATGGGATTGTAGGCTGCGCTGCTGACCTCTGCCACACTGACTGCGGAGGTCAATGCTTTGAAGCAAAGCCTCGAGCGGTCCGAGAACGAGCTCGGCCGTGCCAAGAAGCAGCTCGAGGACAAGGAAGGTGAGTAACACCTTATTCAAGTTGTACCTTACAGAAAAGGATTTGGTTGCAAGATAAATGACAAGGATAACGTGGGTACTTCAGGGGCCACGAACGAGGTGGCGACCTTGAAGGAGGCGGTGTCCGCGGCCGAACGTAATGCGGCCGTGGAGCGTGCTGGGCGAGAGAAGCAGGAGGCGCGGGTGGTGGAGGTACAGCAAGAGCTCCAAGCTCTCCTGGAAAAGCATGAGAGTTTGGAGCGCGACTCAAAGACTCAAGAGTCCGAGCTTGCATCGGCTCTTGAGAGCGCCAAAGCCGCTAAGGCCAAAGCCCACAAGGCCCTTCAGGAGATCGAGGCGTTGAAGGAAATAGCGGCGGGTAAGGCATTTTTCATGCAAAGCAAGCATGTGAATGTGAATTACCTGTTACTTACCCGAATTCGGGGCTCTCCAGGAGCGTTCGCAGATCTGCCCCGCAGCGTGTCCGATGCTGCCGCTTTCTACAGGGCCGAGGAGGGGAGCTCAACGGAGAAGGTCTTCTGCTCTCAGTATGCTGAGGCCGGACATCCGGTGCCCCTTAGCGACTAGCTGAAGCGGCTGGTCGAGCTCCACAAGGTGGCCGAACAGGCCATGAAGGGCCTCATAGTTCGGCTGTGGCCCAATGAGGCCATGCATGGGAGCTACTTCGGCTTGGTGCGGCGGCTGGTGGATGCTTGTCCATGGGTTGAGGTCATCAAGCGATCTGCCTGTATTGAAGGTGCCCGTCGTGCCCTTGCCCGTGCTAAGGTGCACTGGGGCAAGATGGATGCTGAGAAGCTTGTGACGGACGCGACACCGCTGGGCAAGGAGTATCGCATGCCCAAGATGTATTACAAGAGTGTCCTGAAGGGTGCCCGCACTATTGTGGGTGAGTTCTCCAATAATGTAATATTTGAGTAGACTCGCATTTTGTTATCCTGTGCGCTGAAAACTTTGTTCATATGCGCTAAGCAACGCTTGTTGATTTAAAATATTACCTTCTGTGCGGCTGTTTATCAAATCTGAGAGATGGCAAGTCGTCGGCTTCAGCCCCCATGCCACGAGTGTTGGGGTGTTCGGGATAAATTTGAGCACTGTTGTTCCCAGATTTGGGTCCATCTAGGGAGACGCTCAACACAACAAACTAGGCAACCGGACTTATAATGCTTGAACACTCTCACTTAGCCATAGAATTCTATAATTTTAAATTTCGGCGAAGCCCCTAGTGTTCGGAAGGCCGAATTCAGGGCGCTATCCACGCCTGGGCCGGACAGAGCCGGTTCCTCGCTCTAAGCGGCATAAGTCTTTAGGGACTTGAAAAAACCTCTCGAACAGCGACCGGCTCTCGCCTCATCATGACGGTCAGTTTTAGCTTTCTCCACTGAGGCGCTCGCCCAGCTCAACTGGGGCGCAATCGCAGTGGTTCTCCCAGTGCTACCTTGGCCGATAGAACGGAACGTAAGGTACCAAAACATGGGAGCCAGGCAAACCCAACTATTGACCCAAGACATGATTCGGAGCCAATGCATATAATGCTATAAGTTCGGGGTGCCGCACTTGTGAATGTGTTCGGACTTATCACACCATAATGTGGGGAACTTAAGCCCCTGGTGTATTTAGCCGTACCAAAGTGTACGGATGCGGCATGTCATAAATGAACATATGTATAAGAAAGGAATGCAATTAAAAGCAAAAAGGTGCTGCATTGTTTATTCAAGAAATACTGCCATGAATGCAGGACGATACAAATAGTGCGATAAGCAAGGGATGGGACTATTAAACATGTCCCCCTCCAGGGGTAGGCTGCGGAATGGTGTATAAAATAGATTTAGTGCTCGTAATGGAGACCACCTGGATATTCGTCGTAGCCTTTCTCCTTCCCTGGCTGTTGCATCGTGAGTTCGGCCGGTCTACTGCCGGACAGGGCCTCTGGTGAACGGAGTCCTGTGGGTAAGAAAGAAAAAGAAAATAAAGGAATGACACACTTGGGAGCCCCTGATGTGGTTAAGCCGCATTCTGGGCCTGTCGTGGTCGTGCCCCTCCCCCTATGCCCATGGTATCTCCAGAGCGTAATGATGTACGCGAAGGACCAGTCTTGCAATCTTGCGAGGGCTGGGGTTGGGGCCGCATTGCTACGCGTGCTCGGAACGTGCCAGGTGGTCTTGTTGTAGGTTACTCTGGGCGCGTTTAGCTGTGTCCGGTCGCTTAACGGCCGGACTCGAGAATTGCCTTAAGAGGCTACATTGTACTTCTCCCGCGAGAGCCGCTGTATGTTCCTCCGTTCGGAGGGAGCGTTCGGTGTTTCCGTTGACCGTGATGACTCCTCGAGGGCCTGGCATCTTGAGCTTGAGGTATGCGTAGTGCGGCACCGCGTTGAACTTTGCAAACGCGGTCCGTCCGAGCAGAGCATGATAGCCGCTGCGGAACGGAACTATGTCGAAGATTAACTCCTCGCTTCGGAAGTTATCCGGGGATCCGAAGACCACTTCCAGTGTAACTGAGCCCGTACAATTGGCGTCTACACCTGGTATGACGCCTTTGAAGGTCATCTTTGTGGGTTTAGTCCTTGAGGGTCTATGCCCATCTTGCGCACTGTGTCCTGATAAAGCAGGTTCAGGCTGCTGCCGCCGTCCATTAGGACTCCGATGAGGTGAAATCCATCGATGATTGGGTCTAAAACCAATGCGGCGAATCCACCGTGGCGGATGCTGGTGGGGTGGTCCCTTCGATCAAAAGTGATCGGGCAGGAGGACCATGGGCTGAACTTTGGGGCGACTGGCTCCATCGCGTATACGTCCCTGAGTGCACGCTTCTGCTCCCTCTTGGGTATGTGGGTTGCGTATATCATATTCACCGTTCGCACTTGTGGGGGGAAACCCTTATGTCCTCTACTGTTCGGCGGTCGGGTCTCTTCTTCGCCATCGCTATGCAGCCCCTTGCCATTGTTTTTGGCAATTAGCTTGCCTGCCTGCTTGAATACCCAACAGTCCCTGTTGGTGTGGTTGGCTGGCTTTTCAGGGGTGCCGTGTATCTGGCACGAGCGATCAAGTATTCGGTCCAAATTGGACGGACCCGTAGTAGTTCTTTTGAATGGCTTTTTCCGCTGACCGGGTTTGGAGCCTCTGAATGCGGCATTGACTGCCGTATCCTCATTATTGTCGTTGTTAATGTGGCATTTGTTCTTGTTGCGACACGACCTGCCATTGCGGTCCTTTGTATCCGGAATGCCAGAATTTTTGTTGAGGTTGTTGCTGCGGGCTAGCCAGTTGTCCTCTCCCGCGCAGAAGCGGGTCATGAGTGATGTGAGGGCTGCCATGGATTTCGGCTTTTCCTGTCCCAGGTGCCGGGCAAGCCACTCGTCGTGGATGTTATGTTTGAAGGCCGCGAGGGCTTCCGCATCCGGACAGTCGACGATTTGATTTTTCTTAGTTAAGAACCGTGTCCAGAATTGTCTGGCTGATTCGTCTGGCTGCTGAATTGTGTGGCTTAGGTCGTCAGCGTCTGGTGGTCGCACATACGTGCCCTGGAAGTTATCAAGGAATGCGGCTTCCAGGTCCTCCCAACACCCAATTGATTCTGCTGGCAAGCTGCTAAGCCAATGCCAAGCTGGTCCTTTAAGCTTGAGTGGGAGGTATTTGATGGCGTGAAGATCGTCACCGCGGGCCATGTGGATATGAAGGAGATAGTCTTCGATCCAAACCGCGGGGTCTGTTGTGCCATCATAGGATTCAATATTCATGTGTTTAAACCCTTCGGGGATTTGATGATCCATTACTTCATCTGTGAAGCATAGTGGGTGTGCGGCGCCTCTGTATTCGGCTATATCACGACGGAGCTCCAACGAGCTTTGTCTATTGTGTTCGGCCCGGCCGGACTTACTGTGTCCGGCGCGACGGTTGTCGTCACGTATCATGGGGAGCCCACGCGATCCGTAGATCGATCTTGATTGTCTTGCCTTATCCTCCAATATATCTCGCAAGTCCGGAGCGTTCCCCTGTGTCCTTGTGCTTTTCAAGCGATGCCGGGGTACGGTTCTAGTGGAGGGCCTAGAGGCCTCTCTGTCGCGGCCACGAGGTGGCCGGTCAGCCGTATTGTGCTCTGGTGATGCAGGTTTATATGGCTCCTCCTCTAATCGGGGGAGCAACTTGCGTTTGGGGTAGCTTTTGGAGGGGCGTTCGAGCTCATGCTCTTCGGCCGCTAGGACTTCAGTCCATCTGTCGGCTAGCAGATCCTGATCAGCTCTAAGCTGTTGCTGCTTTTTCTTGAGGCTGTTTGCCGTGGCCATAAGCCTGTGTTTAAAACGCTCTTGTTCGACGGGATCCTCAGGCACGAAAAATTCGTCATCGTCGAGGCTTGCCTCGTCTCCAGAGGGAGGCATGTAATTATCATCCTCTACCTCTTCGCCTGCCGCTCTCTCATGAGGGCTGGCATCTCCGTCCTCGTGCGCTGAATCTTGCTGGAGGGGGTTGTCTTTGGCATTGTCTGGGGTATTATTATCTCCGGTGTCGGAATCTCCATTCTTGCTGTGGCGGGATTTAGAGCAGCGCCGCTGACGCCGGCGCTTGGGCTGTTTCTTGGAGGGGTCTTCCTCCGCTGTTCCTTCGCCATTCCCATCCTTTGGGATATCCACCATGTATATGTCATATGACGAGGTGGCTTTCCAGTGCCCAGTAGGCGCTGGTTCTTGGTCGTCTCCGGAATCGTCGTCCATACCGTCGATGTCTTCGGAGTCGAAGTCTAGCATGTCGGTTAGATCGTCGACAGCGGCTACTAAGTGGGTGGTGGGTGGGTCTTGAATTTCTTCGTCGTCCGCATCCCAACCGTCCTGACCGCAGTCCGGCCAGGGCTCTCCTGATAATGAGAGATACTTTAGCAAACTCAGGATGTCGCCGAAAGGTGAGTGCTGAAAGATGTCCGCAGCGGTGAACTCCATAATCGGCGCCCAATCGGATTCGATTGGAGGGGGCGTGGGAGGTTCGGAGTCCGGCAAGGAGTCTGGCACCTTTGAGTCACGAGCTTCAGAAGGGACAAAGTCAGTATTCGGCTCTATCGCCGTAGAGGTTGCAGCCCCCGAGGCGGTGTCTAACCACCCATCCTTGATCTGCACAGCCGGCTCCGAATCGAGGGTCGGAGCAGACTCATGTGCGGCCACCAGGGCACTGTCCGGCAGCGGAGCTAAATCATGCCCATCGTGACAGTGCGGCACGCTCGGTTGTGGCTCGAATCCATTGAAGATCAAGTCTCCGCGGATGTCAGCCGTGAAGTTCAGACTTCCAAATCTGACCTGACGGCCAGGGGCGTAGCTTGCGATCTGCTTCAGATGGCCAAACGAATTGGCCCGCAGTGCAAAGCCGCTGAATACGAAGATCTGTCCGGGGAGAAAAGTCTCACCCAGGACCGCGTCGTTGTTGATGTTCGAAGGAGCCATCAAGCCTATCAGTGACGACACAGAGGAACTCTTAATGAAAGCACCAATGTCGGTGTCAAAACCGGCAGATCTCGGGTAGGGGGTCCCGAATTGTGCGTCTAGGCGGATGGTAACAGGAGACAAGGGACACGATGTTTTACCCAGGTTCGGGCCCTCTTGATGGAGGTAAAACCCTACGTCCTGCTTGATTGATATTGATGATGTGGGTATTACAAGAGTAGATCTACCACGAGATCAAGGAGGCTAAACCCTAGAAGCTAGCCTATGGTATGATTATTGTTGTGTCCTTCGGACTAAAACCATCTGGTTTATATAGACACTGGAGAGGGCTAGGGTTACACAGAGTCGGTTACAATGGTAGGAGATCTACATGTCCGTATCGCCAAGCTTGCCTTCCACGCCAAGGAAAGTCCCATCCGGACACGGGACGAAGTCTTCAATATTGTATCTTCATAGTCTTGGAGTCCGGCCGATGATGATAGTTTGGCTATCCGGACACCCCCTAGTCCAGGACTCCCTTAGCTGGCACAAGCTTCCGTCAGCCCGCTCTTGGCGGATTGAACCTTATGGATCACCGCACTCATAATAGTGCGGTGCTCCTCGTTGATGGAGGCGCCGTTAAGCACCTCCTGCAAATTATCCGGTGCCTTCGGTTGGACGGAGGTCCCTAGCGTCATAGGCTTGCCCCTCTTACTAGGGGGCTGCCTGCCGGACTCCGGAACCACTAAAGGTTCCGGTGCGGTGTCCGGCCCAGTGCCGGACTTAGAGCCCTTTGGGGTTTTATCCCCTTTGCGCCTGGAGTACGGGAGGTCGCCTTGCGGCGCCTCCAGGACCACCTCCTCCTGGCATGGCCCCTTTTGGGACTCCACCTCGGCATCGTCGCAGGGCGAGGGGAGGTAGCGGTCGGGAGTGAAAGACTATTCACATCTGACGAATCCAGGGAGCCGCTCGACGAAGCATCGAGCCAGGCCTTGGGTGGACTGCACGATTATATTCGGCGTCAGAGGATACTGCGCAATAAAGGAACGCCAGGAGTTATTCTGGTATCTGGATACTTACGATTTTGCCAGGGGCTTGGACCTGGATGGCCATTCCTCGCCGTCGTCGTTTTCGTTGGCGGAGTAGTCCGGAGGAAGGGTCCTTCCCTTCTTGGACCCTCCGGCCCCCCTAGTTGGGGTGGCCTTCCTTTTCTTTCCTCCCTGTCAGTGTCAAAACCGGCGGATCTCGGGTAGGGGGTCCCGAACTGTGCGTCTAGCCGGATGGTAACAGGAGACAAGGGACACGATGTTTTACCCAGGTTTGGGCCCTCTTGATGGAGGTAAACCCTACGTCCTGTTTGATTGATATTGATGATGTGGGTATTACAAGAGTAGATCTACCACGAGATCAAGGAGGCTAAACCCTAGAAGCTAGCCTATGGTATGATTGTTGTTATGTCCTACGGACTAAAACCATCCGGTTTAGATAGACACCGGAGAGGGCTAGGGTTACACAGAGCCGGTTACAATGGTAGGGGATCTACATATCCATATCACCAAGCTTGCCTTCCACGCCAAGGAAAGTCCCATCCGGACACGGGACGAAGTCTTCAATCTTGTATCTTCATAGTCTTGGAGTCCGGCCGATGATGATAGTTCGGCAATCCGGACACCCCCTAGTCCAGGACTCCCTCAGTAGCCCCTGAACCAGGCTTCAATGACGACGAGTTCGGCGTGCATATTGTCTTCGGCATTACAAGGCGGGTTCCTCCTCCGAATAATTTATAGAAGATTGTGAACACCAGGATACTGTCCGGCTCTGCAAAATAAATTCCACATTCCACCGTAGAGAGAATAATATTAACACAAGTTCAATCTGCTGACGTGTTTCGTGGTGTGACGTCACACCACAACCAAGCCTTTACTTGAATCGTTTTTATTATACCACCTCAGCCCGTTTAGCGAAGCGGTTTCCTTGGCACGTCTTGTCGAAGCAGAGATCGTGTTCCCCTTATTCCGGGATTCCCATCAATACGGACGTGGGTAACCCAACCGCACCATTGATTGCGGCGCTTGGGAGAAAAGCGAGTTTTATCAGGCCGGTGGGGACGCATAGTTTCGTCCGCCCATATTTAAGGGGATAAGGATCCACCTTTTTACCTACGCCTTCTTCCTCCTTTGCTTATCCATCTCCGCGTACTCGAGCTCCAGCGCCCAAGTCCGCACATCTCACCTCAACCTTCTCCAACTATGTTCGGAGCGGGAGGCAAGTGGATGGCCTCCTCCGTTACGGAGGGGCACATCAAGAAGCTGCGCAGCGCCGGATATCTGTCCAGTGACACCGCGCACCGGTTCCCCGACGAGGGGCAGCCCATCCCCACCCCCAGGCCCCATGAGAGGGTGGTATTCCTTCCCCATTTCCTCCACGTATTGGGCTTCCCACTTCACCCCTTTGTCCGGGGGCTCATGTTCTACTACGGTCTGGATTTCCATGATCTGGCCCCGAATTTCATCCTCAACATCTCGGCGCTTATCGTCGTGTGCGAGGCTTTCCTCTGCATCCAGCCCCACTTCGGCTTGTGGCTCAAGACCTTCAATGTCAAGCCGAAGGTTGTGAAGGGCAGTCAAGCGGAGTGCGGAGGCACCATGGTGGGAAAGATACCCAACGTTACTTGGCTCGAGGGCGCCTTCGTGGAAACCATCAAGGGGTGGCAATCGGGGTGGTTCTACATCACCGAGCTGCGTGACCCTAAATGGGCAGCGGCCCCCGAATTCAGATCTGGCATCCCCACATGGCTCACCTCTTGGAAAGAGAATGGCCTGACTTGGGGCGATTCAGAGGAGCTGACTAGACTCCAAGCCTGCATCCAAAAGCTAGTGAACAAGAAGCTCAAGCTTGTCAACGTAGTCCAGGTCATGCTCATCCGCCGGATTCTCCCGTGCCAACAATGGGCCTTCAAATTGTGGGAGTTTGATCCGGCCCAACACTGAACCTTGAGCGGGCTCTTCGACACTAGGTACGAAGATGCCTGGAAGGTGCTGTTTAAGGGCGCCAAGGCTCCCGCATCCGCTACTGAAGATCGCGGATTCAGCTCGTAGTGCCAGGCTAGCGAGGTAAGTGATTTTACCCTTTACAGGACACTTGTTTTCCATAGTTAGACTCCATGCGGGATCTAAACTCCCTCTCCTTTGATAGGACTGGCTGAAGAAGGCCGAGCAGACTAACTGTCCGGCCCCTTTGCCAGAAGACCCAGCGGACGCCCGTTTAGCGGGGCTGCTGGTTCCGGCACCCCATGTGGTGCCGGAGAAGAAGGCCAAGAAGGAGGCCACGGGCACTCGAAAGAGTTCCCGTTTTTAGGTGTCCGATGACTCCGAGGCGGACTCCTCCCACGAGGACGAGGGGGAGAAGAAAAAGGCCTCTCCCCCAGTGGGGGGAGGTAAGAAAAGGAAGGCTTCCCCAATGAGGGAGGCTGAAGGGTCCAAGAAGGGAAGGACTCTTCCCCCGGACTGTTCTGCCCACGCCTGTGACGACGACGAGGATTGGCCTCAAAGGGCCAAGCCCCTGGCGAGATAGTAAGTATCCGGACTCCCGAATGACTTCATGATTTTTCTTTCTGCCACATGGTGTCTTTCTAACGCCGCATACAACCCTGCAGTCCGCCCAAGGACGATCTTCCCGCTTTGTCGAGCGAGTCCTTGGGCACGTCGGAGGTGAACAGTACTTCACTTCCAACCGCCTCCTCCCCCCGTGACACTGACGATGCCAAGGTGGGATCCCAGAGAAGGACCAACCCGGAGGAGGAGGGCCCGGAGGTGCCACAGGGCGACCTCCCGGACTTCGTACCGGACTCCGCACTGGAACCTACAGTGGTTCCGGTGTCCGGCGGGCGGCCCCTTCGTAAGAAGGGAAAGACCGTGATGCCGGCGGCCTCCGTCCAACCGGAGGCGCCGGATAACTTGTTGGAGGCGGTCAACGGCGCTTCCATCAAGGAGGAACACCGCACTGTCATGAGTGCGGTGATTCAGAAGGTTCAGCTCGCCAAAAGCAGGCTGACCGAAGCCTGCAGCAGCCTTCTATCAGGCTTTGAGGTAAGAATATTAATATATGTAAAATAGTACCGCATAGACAGTAGCCCCTAATGCTTGGTTCGGTGTTCGGAAAGAAAAGCCGGACTGAGGATCTAAAAAGATATATGCAGGAGTCTTAATAAATATGTCAATATGGGATTGCAGGCTGCGCTGCTGACCTCTGCCGCACTGACTGCGGAGGTCAATGCTTTGAAGCAAAGCCTCGAGCGGTCCGAGAAGGAGCTCGGCCGTGCCAAGAAGCAGCTTGAGGACAAGGAAGGTGAGTAACACCTTATTAAAGTTGTACCTTACAGAAAAGGATTTGGTTGCAAGAGAAATGACAAGGATAACGTGGGTACTTCAGGGGCCACGAACAAGGTGGCGACCCTGAAGGAGGCGGTGTCCGCGGCCAAACGTAATGCGGCCGTGGAGCGCGCCGGGCGAGAGAAGTAGGAGGCGCGGGTGGCAGAGGTACAACAAGAGCTCCAGGCTCTCGTGGAAAAGCATGAGTGTTTGGAGCGCGACTCGAAGACTCGAGCGTCCGAGCTTGCCTCGGCTCTTGAGAGCGCCAAAGCCGCAAAGGCCGAAGCCCACAAGGCCCTTCAGGAAATCGAGGCGTTGAAGAAAATAGCGGCGGGTAAGGCATTTTTCATGCAAAGCAAGCATGTGAATGTGAATTACCTGTTACTTATCCGAATTTGGAGCTCTCTAGGAGCGTTCGCAGATCTGCCCCGCAGCGTGTCTGATGCTGCCGCTTTCTACAGGGCCGAGGAGGGGAGCTCGACGGAGAAGGTCTTTTGGTCTTAGTATGCTGAGGCCGGACATCCGGTGCCCCTTAGCGACCAGCTGAATCAGCTGGTCGAGCTCCACAAGGTGGCCGAACAGGCCATGAAGGGCCTCATAGTTTGGCTGTGGCCCAATGAGGCCATGCCTGGGAGCTACTTCGGCCTGGTGCGGCGGCTGGTGGATGCTTGTCCATGGGTTGAGGTCACCAAGCGATCCGCCTGTATTGAAGGTGCCCGTCGGGCCCTTGCCCGTGCTAAGGTGCACTGGGGCAAGATGGATGCTGAGAAGCTTGTGACGGACGCGCCACCGCCTGGCAAGGAGTATCGCACGCCCGAGATGTATTACAAGAGTGTCCTAAAGGGTTCCCGCACTATTGTGGGTGAGTGCTCCAATAATGTAATATTTGAGTAGACTCGCATTTTGTTATCCTGTGCGCTGAAAACTTTGTTCATATGCGCTAAGCAACGCTTGTTGATTTAAAATATTACCTTCTGTGCGGCTATTTATCAAATCTGAGAGATGGCAAGTCGTCGGCTTCAACCCCCATGCCACGAGTGCTGGGGTGTTCGGGATAAATTTGAGCACTCTTGTTCCCATATATGGGTCCATCTAGGGAGGCGCTCAACACAACGAACTAGGCAACCGGACTTATAATGCTTGAACACTCTCACTTAGCCATAGAATTCTATAATTTTAAATTTCGGCGAAGCCCCTAGTGTTCGAAAGGCCGAATTCGGGGCGCTATCCACGCCTGGGCCGGACAAAGCCGGTTCCTCGCTCTTAGCGGCATAAGTCTTTAGGGACTCGAAAAAACCTCTCGAACACCGACCGGCTCTCGCCTCATCATGACGGTCAGTTTTAGCTTTCTCCACTGAGGCGCTCGCCCAGCTCAACTGGGGCGCAATCGCAGTGGTTCTCCCAGTGCTACCTTAGCCGATAGAACGAAACGTAAGGTCCCAAAACATGGGAGCCGGGCAAACCCAACTATTGACCCAAGACATGATTCGGAGCTGATGCATATAATGCTATAAGTTCGGGGTGCCGCACTTGTGAAAGTGTTCGGACTTATCACACCATAATGTGGGGAACTTAAGCCCCTGGTGTATTTAGCCGTACCAAAGTGTACGGATGCGACATGTCATAAATGAACATATGTATAAGAAAGGAATGCAATTATAAGCAAAAAGGTGCTGCATTGTTTATTCAAGAAATACTGCCATGAATGCAGAATGATACAAATAGTGCGATGAGCAAGGGATGGGACTATTAAACATTTCCCCCTCCAGGGGTAGGCTGCGGAATGGTGTATAAAATATATTTAGTGCTCGTAATGGAGACCACCTGGATATTCGTCGTAGCCTTTCTCCTTCCCTAGCTGTTACATCGTGAGTTCGGCCGGTCTACTGCCGGACAGGGCCTCTGGTGAACGGAGTCCTGTGGGTAAGAAAGAAAAAGAAAAAAAAGGAATGACACACTTGGGAGCCCCTGATGTGGTTAAGCCGCATTCTGGGCCTGTCGTGGTCGTGCCCCTTCCCCTATGCCCATGGTATCTCCAGAGCGTAATGATGTACGCGAAGGACCAGTCTTGCGATCTTGCGAGGGCTGGGGTTGGGGCCGCATTGCTACGCGTGCTTGGAACGTGCCAGGTAGTCTTGTTGTAGGTTACTCCGGGCGTGTTTAGCCGTGTCCGGTCGCTTAACGTCCGGACTCGAGAATTGCCTTAAGAGGCTGCATTGTACTTCTGCCGCGAGAGCCGCTGTATGTTCCTCTATTCGGAGGGAGCGTTCGGTGTTTCCGTTGACCGTTATGACTCCTCGAGGGCCTGGCATCTTGAGCTTGAGGTATGCGTAGTGCGGCACCGCGTTGAACTTTGCAAACGCGGTCCGTCCGAGTAGAGCATGATAGCCGCTGTGGAACAGAACTATGTCAAAGATTAACTCCTCGCTTCGGAAGTTATCCGTGGATCCGAAGACCACTTCCAGTGTAACTGAGCCTGTACAATTGGCCTCTACACCTGGTATGACGCCTTTGAAGGTCGTCTTTGTGGGTTTAATCCTTGAGGGGTCTATGCCCATCTTGCACACTGTGTCATGATAAAGCAGGTTCAGGATGCTGCCTCCGTCCATCAGGACTCTGGTGAGGTGAAATCCATCGACGATTGGGTCTAAAACCAATGCGGCGAATCCGCCATGGCGGATGCTGGTGGGGTGGTCCCTTCGATCAAAAGTGATTGGGCAGGAGGACCATGGGTTGAACTTCGGGCCGACCGGCTCCATCGCGTATACGTCCCTGAGTGCATGCTTCCGCTCCCTCTTGGGTATGTGGGTTGCGTATATCATATTCACCGTCCGCACTTGTGGGGGGAAACCCTTCTGTCCTCTATTGTTCGGCGGTCGGGTCTCTTCTTCGTCATCGCTATGCAGCCCCTTGCCATTGTTTTCGGCAATTAGCTTACCTGCCTGCTTGAATACCCAACATTCCCTGTTGGTGTGGTTGGCTGGCTTTTCAGGGGTGCCGTGTATCTGGCACGAGCGATCGAGTATTCGGTCCAAATTGGACGGACCCGTAGTAGTTCTTTTGAATGGCTTTTTCCGCTGACCAGGTTTGGAGCCTCTGAATCCGGCATTGACTGTTGTATCCTCATTATTGTCGCCATTAATGCGGTGTTTGTTCTTGTTGCGAGGCGACCTGCCATTGCGGTCCTTTGTATCCGGACTGCCAGAATTTCTGCTGAGGTTGCTGCTGCGGGCTAGCCAGCTGTCCTCTCCCGCGCAGAAGCGGGTCATGAGTGATGTGAGGGCTGCCATGGATTTCGGCTTTTCCTGTCCCAGGTGCCAGGCAAGCCACTCGTCGCAGATGTTATGTTTGAAGGCCGCGAGGGCCTCCGCATCCGGACAGTCGACGATTTGATTTTTCTTAGTTAAGAACCGTGTCCGGAATTGTCTGGCCGATTCGTCTGGTTGCTGAATTATGTGGCTTAGGTCGTCAGCGTCTGGTGGTCGCACATACGTGCCCTGGAAGTTATCAAGGAATGCGGCTTCTAGGTCCTCCCAACACCCAATTGATTCTGCTGGCAAGCTGTTAAGCCAATGCCGAGCTGGTCCTTTAAGCTTGAGTGGGAGGTATTTGATGGCGTGAAGATCGTCACCGCGGGCCATGTGGATATGAAGGAGATAGTATTTGATCCAAACCGCGGGGTCTGTTGTGCCATCATAGGATTCAATATTCACAGGTTTAAACCCTTCGGGGATTTGATGATCCATTACTTCATCTGTGAAGCATAGTGGGTGTGCGGCGCCTCTGTATTGGGCTATATCACGACGAGCTCAAACGAGCTTTGTCTACTGTGTTCGGCCCGGCCGGACTTGCTGTGTCCGGCGCGACGGTTGTCGTCACGTATCATGGGGCGCCCACGCGATCCGTAGATCGATCTTGATTGTCTTGCCTTATCCTCCAATATATCTCGCAAGTCCGGAGCGTTCCCCTGTGGCCTTGTGCTTTTCGAGCGATGCCGGGGTACGGTTCTAGTGGAGGGCCTAGAGGCCTCTCTGTCGCGGCCACGAGGTGGTCGGTCAGCCGTATTGTGCGCTGGTGATGCAGGTTTATATGCCTCCTCCTCTAATCGGGTGAGCAACTTGCGTTTGGGGTAGCTTTTGGAGGGGCGTTCGAGCTCATGCTCTTCGGCCGCAAGGACTTCAGTCCATCTGTCGGCTAGCAGATCCTGATCAGCTCTAAGCTGTTGCTGCTTTTTCTTGAGGCTGTTTGCCGTGGCTATAAGCCTGCGTTTAAAACGCTCTTGTTCGACGGGATCCTCAGGCACGACAAATTCGTCGTCATCGAGGCTTGCCTCGTCTCCGGAGGGAGGCATGTAATTATCATCCTCTACCTCTTCGTCTGCCACTCTCTCATGAGGGCTGGCATCTCCGTCCTCCTGTGCTGAATCTTGCTACAGGGGGTTGTCTTCGGCACTGTCTGGGTATTATTATCTCCGGTGCCGGAATCGCCATTCTTGCTGTGGCGGGATTTAGAGCGGCGCCGCTGACGCCAACGCTTAGGCTGTTTCTTGGAGGGGTCTTCCTCCGCTGTTCCTTCGCCATTCCCATCCTTTGGGATATCCACCATGTATATGTCGTATGACGAGGTGGCTTTCCAGTGCCCAGTAGGCGCTGGTTCTTGGTCGTCTCCGGCATCATCGTCCATACCGTCGATGTCTTCGGAGTCGAAGTCTAGCATGTCGGTTAAGTCGTCGATCATGGCTACTAAGTGGGTGGTGGGTGGGTCTTGAATTTCTTCATCGTCCGCATCCCAACCGTCCTGACCGCAGTCCGGCCAGGGCTCTCCTGATAACGAGAGATACTTTAGCGAACACAGGATGTCGCCAAAAGGTGAGTGCTGAAAGATGTCCGCAGCGGTGAACTCCATGATCGGCGCCCAATCGGATTCGATTGGAGGGGGCGCGGGAGGTTCGGAGTCCGACAAGGAGTCCGGCACCTTGGAGTCACGAGCTTCAAAAGGGACAAAGTCAGTATTCGGCTCTATCGCCGTAGAGGTTGCAGCCCCCGAGGCGGTGTCTAACCACCCGTCCTCGATCTGCACATCTAGCTCCGAATCGAGGGTCGGAGCGGACTCATGTGCGGCCTCTAGGGCACTGTCCGGCAGCAGAGATAAATCATGCCCATCGTGACAGTGCGGCGCGCTCGGCTGTGGCTCGAATCCATTGAAGATCAAGTCTTCGCGAATGTCAGCCGCGAAGTTCAGACTTCCAAATCTGACCTGACGGCCAGGGGCGTAGCTTTCGATCTGCTCCAGATGGCCAAACGAATTGGCACGCAGCGCAAAGCCGCCGAATACGAAGATCTGTCCGGGGAGAAAAGTCTCACCCTGGACCGCGTCGTTGTTGATGATCGAAGGAGCCATCGAGCCTATCGGTGACGACACAGAGGAACTCTCAATGAAAGCACTAATGTCGGTGTCAAAACCGGCGGATCTCGGGTAGGGGGTCCCGAACTGTGCGTCTAGGCGGATGGTAACAGGAGACAAGGGACACGATGTTTTACCCAGGTTCGGGCCCTCTTGATGGAGGTAAAACCCTACGTCCTGCTTGATTGATATTGATGATGTGGGTATTACAAGAGTAGATCTACCACGAGATCAAGGAGGCTAAACCCTAGAAGCTAGCCTATGGTATGATTGTTGTTATGTCCTACGGACTAAAACCATCCGGTTTATATAGACACCGGAGAGGGCTAGGGTTACACAGAGTCGGTTACAATGGTAGGGGATCTACATATCCGTATCGCCAAGCTTGCCTTCCATGCCAAGGAAAGTCCCATCCGGACACGGGACGAAGTCTTCAATCTTGTATCTTCATAGTCTTGGAGTCCGGCCGATGATGATAGTTCGGCTATCCGGACACCCCCTAGTCAGGGACTCCCTCACTCCCCCCGCTGGAGGGGGAGAGGCCTCTTCTTCCTCCTTGTTTTCATGGGATGAGTGCGCTTCAGAGTCATCGGATGATGAATTCGACACCACCGGGGGCCGGCAACTCTTTCGAGTTCACGTGGCCTTCTTCTCCGGCACCACGTAAGGTGCAGGGACCAGCACCTTCGCCAAGCTGGCATCTGCTGGGCCTTCGGGCAAAGTAGATGAACAGTCAATCTGTCCGGCCGTCTTCTGCCAGTCCTGTCAAAGGAACAAGAGCTTAGATCCCGCATAGAGTCAAACTATGAAAAACAAGTATCCCGTAAAGGGTAAAACAAGCTTACTACGCTAGCTTGGTGCTTCGCGCAGAATCCGCGATCCTCAGTAATGGGACGAGGAACCTCGGTGCCCTTCAATAGTACCTTCCAAGCATCCTCGTGCGTTGTGTCAAAGAGCCTGGTCAATGTTTGGTGCTGGGCCGGGTCGAACTCCCACAAGTTAAAAGCCCATCGTTGACACAGGAGGATCCGGCGGATGAGCATGACCTAGACTACGTTGACAAGTTTAACCTTCTTGTCCACCAGGTTTTGGACACAGGTTTGGAGTCCGGTCTGCTCTTCCGAATTACCCCACGTCAGGCCCTTCTCTTTCCACGAAGTGAGCCGTGTGGGGATGCCAGATTGGAATTCGGGGGCCGCTGCCCATTCAGGGTCACGTGGCTCGGTGATGTAGGACCACCCCGATTGCCACCCCTTGATGGTTTACACAAAGGAGCCCTCGAGCCATATAACATTGGCCATCTCTCCCACCATGGCACCTCCGCACTCTGCTTGCTGGCCGCCCACTACCTTCGGCTTGACATTGAAGGTCTTCAGCCATAAGCCGAAGTGGGGCTTGATGCGGAGGAAGGCCTCGCACACGACGATAAACACCGAGATGTTGAGGATGAAGTTCGGGGCCAGATCGTGGAAATCCAGGCCATAGTAGAACATGAGCTCCCAGACAAATGGGTGGAGTGGGAAGCCCAGTCCGTGGAGGAAATGGGGGAGGAACACCACCCTCTCATGAGGCCTGGGGGTGGGGACGAGCTGCCCCTCGTCGGGAAGTCAGTGCGCAATGTCGTTGGACAAGTATCCGGCTTTCCTCAACTTTTTGATGTGCCCCTCCGTGACGGAGGAGGCCATCCACCTGCCTCCCACTCCGGACATGGATGGAGAAGGTCGAGGCGGGAGGTTCGGACTTGGGAGCTGGAGCTCGAGTACGCGGAAATGGATAAGCGAAGGAGGAAGAAGGCGTAGATGAAAAAGGTGGATCCTTATCCCCTTATATGGGCGGACGAAAACTATGTGCCTCCACCAGCCTGGTAAAACTCGCTTATCTCCCAAGCGCCGTGATTAATGGCATGGTTGGGTTACCCACGCCCATATTGATGAGAATCCCGGAATAAGGGGACAGGATCTCTGCTTTGACAAGACGTGCCAAGGAAACCGCCTCACTAAACACGCTAAGGTAGGACAGTAAAACGATTTGAATAAAGGCTTGGCCATGGCGTGATGTCACGCTGCGGAATACGTCAGCAGATTAGATTTGTGCAAATATTATTCTCTCTACGGTGGTATGTGGAACTTGTTTTGCAGAGCCGGACACTATCCTTGTGTTCAAAATCTTCTATGAAGTATTCGGAGGAGGAACCCGCCTTGCAATGCCGAAGACAATCTGCGCGCCGGACTCGTCGTCATTGAAGCCTGGTTCAGGGGCTACTGAGGGAGTCCTGGATTAGGGGGTGTCCGGATGACCGGACTATAACCATTGGTCGGACTCCTGGACTATGAAGATACAAGATTGAAGACTTCGTCCAGTGTCCGGATGGGACTTTCCTTGGCACGGAAGGCAAGCTTGGCGATACGGATACGTAGATCTCCTCCCATTGTAACCGACTCTGTGTAACCCTATCCCTCTCCGGTGTCTATATAAATTGGAGGGTTTTAGTCCGTAGGACGAACAACAATCATACCATAGGCTAGCTTATAGGGTTTAGCCTCTCTGATCTCGTGGTAGATCTACTCTTGTACTACCCATATCATCAATATTAATCAAGCAGGAGTAGGGTTTTACCTCCATCGAGAGGGCCCGAACCTGGGTAAAAATATCGTGTCCCTTGTCTCCTGTTACCATCCGCCTAGACGCACAGTTCGGGACCCCCTACCCGAGATCCGCCGGTTTTAACACCGACACTCGCGCTGGTGGCGCGCGAGGTTGATGGCCACCTTCAGCTTGCATCGCTCCTTAATCAGCCGTAGGCCCTCAGCTTCAAGGCGCGCGCCCACATCCGCAAGCTCTCACCCTTCCACCATTGCTAGCCTCTCTTGTGCCGCACAACTTTCGGCGGTACCATACACCCACCATATACCTTCCTCAAAACAGCCACCACACCTACCTATTATGTCATTTCCATAGCCATTCCGAGATATATTGTCATGCAACTTTCCACCATTCCGTTTATATGACACGCTTCATCATTTTCATATTGCTCTTTGCATGATCATGTAGTTGACATCGTATTTGTGGCAAGGCCACCTTCATAATTTTCATACATGTCACTCTTGATTCATTGCATATCCCAGTACATCGCCGGAGGCATTCATATAGAGTCATATCTTGTTCTAAGTGTTGAGTTGTAATCTTGAGTTGTAAGTAAATAAAAGTGTGATGATCTTCATTATTAGAGCATTGTCCCAGTGAGGAAAGGATGATGGAGACTATGATTCCCACACAAGTCGGGATAAGACTTTGGACTTAAAAAAAGGGCCAAAAAAATAGAAAGGCCAAACAAAAATATGAGAGAAAAAGAGAGAAGGGACAATGCTACTATCCTTTTTACCACACTTGTGCTTCAAAGTAGCACCATGATCTTCATGATAGAGAGTCTCCTATGTTGTCATTTTCATATACTAGCGGGATTTTTTCATTATAGAACTTGGCTTGTATATTCCAATGATGGGCTTCCTCAAAATGCCCTATGTCTTCATGAGCAAGCGAGTTGGATGCACACCCACTTAGTTTCTTTTGTTGAGCTTTCATACATTTATAGCTCTAGTGCATCCGTTGCATGGCAATCCCTACCCACTCACATTGATATATATTAATGGGCATCTCCATAGCCCGTTGATACTCCTAGTTGATGTGAGACTATCTTCCTCCTTTTTTGTCTTCTCCACAACCACCAATCTATTCCACTTATAGTGCTATGTCCATGGCTCACACTCATGTATTGCGTGAAAGTTGAAAAAGTTTGAGATTACTAAAGTATGAAATAATTGCTTGTCTTGTCATCGGGGTTGTGCATGATTAAATACTTTGTTTGATGAAAATAGAGCAACATCCAGACTATATGATTTTGTAGGGATAACTATCTTTAGCCATGTTATTTTGAGAAGACATGATTGCTTGATTAATATGCTTGAAGTATTATTATTTCTTATGTCAATATACTTTTATTTTGAATCATTTGGATCTGAACATTCATGCCACAATAAAGAAAATTACATTGAGAATTATGCTAGGTAGCATTCCACATCAAAAATTCTGTTTTTATCATTTACCTACTTGAGGACGAGCAGGAATGAAGCTTGGGGATGCTTGATACGTCTCCAACGTATCTATAATTTTTTTTGTTCCATGCTATTATATTACCCATTTTTGGATGTTTATGGGCTTTACTTTACACATTTATATCATTTTTGGGACTAACCTACTAACCGGAGGCCCAGCCCGTATTGCTGTTTTTTTGCCTATTTCAGTGTTTTGAAGAAAAGGAATATCAAACGGGTCCAAACGGGATGAAACCTTCGGGAGCGTGATTTTTGGAACGAACATGATCCAGAGGACTTGGAGTGGAAGTCAAGCAACAGCCGAGGCGACCACGAGGGTGGAGGGCGTGCCCCTATCTCGTGGGCCCCTCGGGCGTCCACCGACCTACTTCTTCCTCCTATATATATCCATGTACCCCGAGAACATTAGGAGAGCCAACGAAAACCTAATTCCACCGTCACAACCTTCTGTATCCGTGAGATCCCATCTTGGAGACTTCGCCGGCACTCTACCGGAGGGGGAATCGACCATGGAGGGCCTCTACATCATCTGCAAGGCCTCTCCGATGAGTTGTGAGTAGTTTACCACAGACCTTCGGGTCCATAGTTATTATCTAGATGGCTTCTTCTCTCTCTTTGAATCTCAATACCAAGTTCTCCTTGATCTTCTTGGAGATCTATTCGATGTAACTCTTTTTGCGGTGTGTTTGTCGAGATCCAATGAATTGTGGGTCTACGATCAAGTTTATCTATGAGAAATATTTGAATCTCCTCTAAATTCTTTTATGTGTGATTAAGTTATCTTTGCAAGTCTCTTCGAATTATCAGTTTGGTTTGGCCTACTAGATTGATCTTTCTTGCAATGGGAGAAGTGCTTAGCTTTGGGTTCAATCTTGTGGTGTCCTTTCCTAGTGACAGCAGGGGCAGCAAGGCACGTATTGTATTGTTGCCATCGAGGATAAAAAGATGGGGTTTATATCATATTGCATGAGTTTATCCCTCTACATCATGTCATCTTTCTTAATGTGTTACTCTGTTCTTTATGAACTTAATACTCTAGATGCATGCTGGATAGTGGTCGATGTGTGGAGTAATAGTAGTAGATGCAGGCAGGAGTCGGTCTACTTGTCACGGACGTGATGCCTATATACATGATCATGCCTAGATAATCTCATAATTATTTGCTTTTCTATCAATTGCTCGACATTAATTTGTTCACCCTCCATGATACTTATGCTATCTTGAGAGAAGCCACTAGTGAAACCTATGGCCCCCGGGTCTATCTTTTATCATATAAGCTTTCAATCTACTTTTATTTGCATCTTTACTTTTCCAATCTATATCATAAAATACCAAAAATATATTTATCTTATCATAATATCTCTATCAGATCTCACTTCCGCAAGTGGTCGTGAAGGGATTGACAACTCCTTTATTGCGTTGGTTGCGAGTTCTTGTTTGTTTGTGTAGGTGCGTGGGACTTTTGAGGAGCCTCCTACTGGATTGATACTTTGGTTCTCAAAAACTGAGGGAAATACTTACGCTACTATTGCTGCATCACCCTTCCTCTTCAAGGAAAACCAACGCAAGCTCAAGACGTAGCACTGCCATGCCCGCTCCTGATCAGCCTGGCCCACCCAAAGCCCCTCCATTGCCCGCATGCACTTCCCTCCCGAAACGGTCAGTGCCGCACCAAAGAATTGGTGCCGCATTCATGCCCAGGCAGAGCGGACGCGACCTCTCACTGGCGCCTGCGTTGAAGGGAGAAGCGGTTTCAAGAGTGATGGTTGCTTTGTCCGTCCAACTTACTGCTGGGTCTATGTGATTTGACAACTCATTGGTCTTTATTACTGAGGTGGTAGGACTACTAGATGTCCCATGCTTTCGGCGAAAGGAGGTACTACTAGATTACAATTTTCTCCATTCTTATAGTGGAGGAGTGCAAGAGCAGTGAAAACACACAGGCTCAGTGATTACATGGCCCACCTCACACTATCACCATATTTTCTGGACATCATGCGACACCTAACTCTTTTCATAGTACTCCCTCCATTCCTAAACACTAGATGAGTCCCTGCGCGTTGCCGCGGAACAGCCATACATCTCTCTGCGTAGAATTATCGATTTCATAGAACTAAAAAAAACTCTATAACCGCATGACAAATGTGGTAGCCAAACTAAAAAAACTCCCATCATCATTTAGGTCATCCCACGTAAGGAAAAAGAGCAACCAACTCCTACTGCTTAATGGGATTATATTTTTCTTTTTGACATGTTAATGGGACTTAAAAGCTCACTTACATGCATGCTACCGGTGCATGCTTGCATGCAGACATGTTAATGTGATTTAAAACCCACTCACATGCATGCCACTGTATTTCTGCATGCTTGCATGTGGCTTAGTGCGGAGCCTCTCAATGTCTAGATCAGACGGCTATTATGGACTGATTTAGTTCATCTAACGGCTAGATTAATTTTGATGATGTGGCTCAAGGAGAGGATAGAGAATTCCTAGTAGTCGGGGCTAGGTATTACTAGTACATAAGTCTTTGTAGAGATTCCACTAGGTGAACTACATACGGAACAAAATGAATGAATCTACACTTAAAATGCATCTATATACATCCACATGTGGTTCATGGTGAAATCTCTACAAAGACTTATATTTAGGAACGGAGGAAGTACTAGTATAGTACGTACTGTAATTTATCAGCGAGATAAATTTGTACAATGCTATGAAGCTTCTAGCTTCTGTTACATGTATCTTGCGTCCAAGGTTGCCCGTTCCAATATTTCATCAAATACAAAGGAGACTAACATGCATGCTATTGCATCTCAATGATTGACAGATCATAGCAAATATGTACTCCCTCCGTTCCAAAATAAGTGTCTCAACTTTATGCAAACTTTAGTACAAAGTTGTACTACTACTAAAGTTGACACTTATTTTGCAACAAAGGCAGCTAAAGAAAAAAAGATACATGCAGTCCCTAGCCCTTGAACCGTGAACCCTAACCAGGCTTCAATTTGCGGGCAACGTTCGAGTTCCCTAAGAAATGAAGTTTGCAACCTTTTGACCATCAGATCATTTTGTGCAATTTCACCAAAATCGAGATGAGCATCCTTGTGGCAAAGAAATTGAAGAAGCGTGATTAGAATAAGATTACTGGTACTAGTTGATGAGACATAAACTCATCACAAATACAGTATGTAGAAGCCAGTAGAGGTATGTGCGGGGCAAAGAAGTAGAGAAATATCCACATGGAGTGATGTGGGCAGTTGGAGCAGTGGTGCAAGCCGGCTATAAAGGGAGTTGTACCTGAGGGATGTCGGGACGTAGCTCAACCTCGAGGAGGGCGGCGGGAGGCGGCAGCTGCCCACGTCGCGGCAGTGAGCAAGGGACGAAGGCAACCTCACCGGCTTTGTGAGAGAGAATGGCGGGGACCCCTGATTGGGACGTGCCGATAGTGGGTTTTCCCCGTCGGCGATGGTGACCGCATCTACACTAAGCATCCACCCCTTCCCCTGGCGGACGTGATCTGCAGGGATGTTAGAGATGTGGCCACAATCGTTTTGTGTGAGAGAGTGTGAAGAGAGCAAGCCCAACAAGCAACCGTGTAGGCTAGCCTGTCCTAACTATATATATAGTGGAGCGGTTTCCTTTTCTCTCCATATGAACCTATCATATTGCGTACGTGCCACTGAAGAAAAAAAACTTTATTTATAAATGATGCGGCACCTACTACTCGTTCTCCTATAACCTTGCACTTGGCATCTCCAAAATATTAACCTTGTGATTGGCTCTTCGCCTCTTCGGGAAGTCAAGCAATAATGGTAGTGCAGTATATATCGTTCTGGCTATATGAGACCAAATGAATTGTTGCACGTCCACCACGTGGGCGAGGGTCGAGGGGCGAGGGAGAGTGGTACATATGGAGAAAAATGAGTGAATCTACACTCTAAAATACGTCTATATACATCTATGTTTGAAGTATGTACTAGTAGTTCATATTGAAATCTACTAAAGGACATATATATTCCAAACAATATGATAATATCTATAACCAAGGTAGTAGGGACGAGGAGTAAACAGAAGGAGTAGTAAATTTTTCTCCTGGTCCTGCGAGCCACCGCGCGCATGGGCGAGGGAGCGGGCGTAAGGCGTACAGTACTAAGCTTCACCTCATCCTGTGAGCCACTGCGCCTGTGGGCGGGGGAGACGACATACTAAGCAAGCTTCTGCTCGTTCTGTGAGTTGACGGGATACATCAAAATTACTGGAGTGTATAGAGCCTTGCCTCTAAGGTTGGCCCCACATGGTTTGCCTCTTTTTTTAACATAACGTGTCAAGTCGCAATTTGTTTGTTCACCCGTGGTAGACGATCCTCCCTCCACCAAGTGGACAACCAGTACACGTGCCAAATTACCATGTGGGCTGCCTTTTCGTACAGAAATGAGCTCCACAGTGTACCCACACGGGTGTGGTTGGGAAAGACGGGAGTACGTGCGCCGTGGATGCACCTTTTCTCTTCGTGCACGTCCCCCACCTAAGTGGGTGTGTGTGGGAGATACAAACCGCGTTCATGAGTGTTTTTTGTTTTTTTGGGGTGGGGGGTGGGTTTGATTTCGTGAATGTATTTGTGGGAATATGTGTCGATGACATCTCAAACAAAATTTTGCATGCAATGTGTGTGAAATGGAGGCCTACCATATCATATATAGAGGGTCGGGCGATCCACGAGAAGAGAGGGAGGGGTCATAGATATCGGTAGAGTCGAAGAGAGGATCAAGTGGGTGGGTGCGAGATCGATGAAGAGAGCCATCGAAATTGTGTGTGTGTGCAAGCCAATGATATAGGGCCATTTGCATTTCTGCCCCTAACTCGAACCACCTACTCAGATTTGCCCCTAATTTCAAAGCATGCTCAAATTTACCCCTCTGCCGTTAAGTCACTACTCAGAAATGCCCTTCTGTCCAGCCAAAGGCCTTTGACCGTCAAAGGCCCATGTGTACTGTAGCAGACGGAAAGTGCTACAGTATTGGACCGAAAGTGCTACAGTACTGTACGGAAGGGCATTTCTGAGTAGTGACTTAACGGCGGAGGGGTAAATTTGAGCATGCTTCAAAATCAGGGGCAAATCTGAGTATGGTGTTCAAGTTAGGGGCACAGATGTAAATGTCCCAATGATATAGGGTGACTGACCTATCTGAACGTCAGAGGGCACATGTCAAGTTTATGTGTGGCAGGGAGACATGACTAGAGCGCTCGATGTATCAATGTGTGTGTGTGGGGGGGGGAGGGGGTGGGGGGAGGGGTAGGCAGAGGCCTAACAATAGAGGTAGAATGACTCGTATATGTGTTGAGAAGGAGAGACCCAACTATGTCTTGAGGGAGATCGGCCGACATCCATACATAAGTGGAGGACGGGAAATATGATGGGACAGAGAGAGAGAGAGAGGAGAGAGAGGGAGGGATAGGGGTAGAGTGTTGGATGGGTGATGGAGTTGCTTCTCAAAGATGGTGGGAGAGGCCTACTAGACAAACTGAGGGTGGAACTGCAATGTTATCAATAAGAGTGGGGATGTGTTTCTGTGTGTGTCTATGCATGATAGATCTGTTGGGACGCATCCATGGATGATGAAGGGGAACCATGTGTTTGGTAAGCAAACCTAACTACATCGGTAGATCAATTGTTGTTTGTCGGAGGAAGGGAGAGACATAACTAATGAGGTAGATCAATCAGCGCGTGGGTAAAAATGAGTTATAAGGACCTAGCTAGCTATATGTATAGCGGGAGATCAATCGGTGTACGTCCATTGTTAGAGGCAAATAAGGCCCAACGAGACGGATAGACAGAGAGAATGGAGCTAGGAGGTGGTGCGAGAGGCCCAGCTACTAGCTAGATAGGGGGAGGAGTGTGCGGTTGTGAGATCGATGAAAAGAGGGGTGAGAGTTTACACGTGTGTGGGACCATATGAGAGACACGAGGCAAGGACACATAAAGGAGGAGATGGAAGGTGCGTGTGAATGTTGTAGGCAGGCATCGCTGGAGAGGTTTATCGATCGGTGTGTGTCGGAAAGGAGTTGTGGAGACTCTGGGAGAACGACCTAAAGAAAAAAAATGAATGTGCGCGATGGATGGAATGCTGAGGGAGGGGGAGGGTGAGGAGGGCGTGTGCATTCACGAGAGAAAGTTAGTGGTAGCTACAAAGGTTAGAGGATTGTGTCGGTGTAAGAGACTAACAAAGATCATAATTTGATATGAAAGTGGATTCTATATTTGAATAGGAGATCGTAGTGTTTTAAACATATGCATGCATGAATGTAGCGGTGATACGCATGCTGTGGTTATGCACATGTTATACCGTAATGTGATAATGCATGGCGTTTGCAACTCATAGCTAAATGTCGAACAATCTAAACCATACTATACATCAAACAACCTCACATTTTATTTGAATTTGTGATAATGTGTGGCGTTTGCAGCTTACAACTAAATATCGAACAACCTAAACAATACTATATATTGAACATTCTCACATTTTATTTGAATTTGTGGTAATGTGTGGTGTTTGTAACTTACATCTAAATACTTGTAGGCGTAGGGGACACGACAGCATACATAATGTGATAAACACATTATACATATGAGACATGGTTTAGATTATGAAGATCTAGCTAGAGCTAGAAATGTAATGTGATTTGAAATCAACATAAAGTGGATTCAAAAAATCGAGTACAAGTGCATATAGTACACATAGTTCATATCTAACTCGAGACTAATCATGTGGTGTGATGTGAAGATAATACACAAATGATAGTTTAACTTGACAATAACGATGATTGTAGATCTTATTAAAACATAGAAACGAATTCAAATGCTTTGACTTCACAACAATCATTACTGCAGATCTTATTCAAATAGTGATGATGTTATGTACCTAGGGTAGGGTCATGGACCTGTCTAAGCTACCCTACCCAAGGACATCTCTAGAAGAAACTACCTGTCAGTCGACCTAGAGATGATCCACTCGACGGACTCGAGGACACTCGATGATGAAGATAACCACTCGACCATGAAGCTAACCACTCGACGGCCAGGAGATCTAAAGTCACTCTGCACGCAACGGTCGGTCATTAAGTTGCTTTTATGGTCTTCATAGCACTTTATGTAGGCGTTACTAGTAACCCCCTGTCTTAATGTACTTTAAACCCTGCATAACTAAGGGCCGGAGGGGTCTGGCAAACTCTATATAAGCCACCCCCCTCCTCAGTGTAAAGGGTTCGCACCCCTGTAATTCATACTCATATAATCCAGTCGACCGCCTCCGGGCTCCGAGACGTAGGGCTGTTACTTCCTCCGAGAAGGGCCTGAACTCGTAAATCTCTTGCGTATACAACTACTCCATAGCTAGGATCTTGCCTCTCCATACCTACCCCCCTTTCTACTGTCAGACTTAAAACCACGACAGTTGGCGCCCACCATGGGGCAGGTGTCTTAGCGACTTATTGGAGAAGTTGCAATTTTTTCCGATCCCCTTCACCATGGTTTTAGGCGGCTTTTTGGTCGAGGGCCGCGAGATCCATCTTGGCGCGCTCACGTTCATCGCCAACGACTCTGCTCGGCTTCAGGAGGCTCCACTCGACATCGACGCGCTCCCGGTCCGCGGAGCGACACACTTCCGCTCGTGTGTTTGCGGCGTCCTCCTGCGACAACCGTCGACCCAATATCGGTCGGTCATTGTGTCATCCTCCCTCCCTACTTCCCACCGGCGCAAGCGCTCCGGTCGGTCGAGGCTTCAGCGGCGGGTGAGGCACGCAGTGGCCCGCCAGTCGGCCACCCCCCAAGTCGCGGCAATCGAGCCCGACGAATCTCTCTACGGCCTGTTCGATCTGTCGACTGGCTCCATAGAGACTGCATCCGAGTGCGACAACAGTGATCCAGCTGTGGAGGTTCTGATGGTCAATGGACCGCGCAGTCCTCCCGGCTTCCCCCGCGCTGACGGAGGCGACAGTGGAGGCGACCCAGCGTAGGTCCACGAAGAGTATCAACCCGAGCCACTCACTTCACTGCAAAGGGAAGATCTTCGCCGCCGGAACATGGATGCGCTGCATACTCCTATCGTTGGAGAAACCCCCGAGGCTCGCGCCTTGGAGGACGCACGTTTGGCCAACCTAGCTGAGCGCACTCGACTGGAGAACCTCCAGCGGGCACTCGACGATTGTGCACGGCAACGGGTCCCGGACTCCAGTCGACGTCAGCTCTTTCCACCACCTACTCAGGTATATCGAACTCCGATCCAGAATTTAGCAGCTGCAGCCCGTATAGCAGAGTCAATTCAGCCTTCCCAATCAGAGGCTGGCAGAGGCTTGATGCAGATCAGGGATTTGCTCCGGGCGGCAGGATATCAAAATTCTGCCGTATCACAGTCGCGGAACAGAATTCATAGCAGATCCGTCGCTACGAATTCAGTCCAGTCGGCCCATAGCCCAAGATCGCCCCCGAGGCGTGAGGGACATGGAGGTCGACGTGATCAGTACGGTAACCGATTCGACCATGATGATCGGCGTCGAGTGCCCACTCCTCCCCCAAGAGGTGGATCATACGCCCCTCGACAGCAAGATGACAGGCGCCAGCACAGTGTTGGACGAAGGGTTCCTGTCGACCCAAGAGAACCAGGCTTTGATGCGAGATCCATTACCATTCAGGGTTTGGTCGACCGGAACAGAGCTCACCGAGAAGGACATGACAGAGATGTGCCCACCGGCAGCAGAGTTCACGTCTCAGGACTAGAGTGTTTTAGCAGAGCCATCAGGGCCGCAGTGATCCCTCCCAACTTCAGGTTGGCGACTGGGGTTAGTAAGTTCACTGGTGAGTCCAAGCCCGATACTTGGCTTGAGGACTACCGAGTGGCTGTGCAGATTGGCGGAGGCAATGATGAGGTGGCCATGAAACACCTACCTCTTATGTTGGAGGGCTCGGCCAGAGCATGGCTGAATAAGTTGGCACCTAGCAGTATTTACACTTGGGAAGATCTTGCCCGAGTGTTTGTCAGAACATTTGAAGGAACTTGCAAGCGACCATAAGGGTTGACAGAGCTGCAGGTTTGTGTGCAAAAGTCGAATGAGACCCTGAGAGATTATATCCAGAGGTGGATCACATTGCATCACACAGTGGAGAATGTATCTGATCACCAAGCAGTCCGTGCCTTCAAGGAAGGCGTTAAGAACAGGGAGTTAAGTTTGAAGTTCGGTCGGACCGGAGACATGATTCTGAGTCGAATGATGGAGATTGACACCAAATATGCCAATGGTGAAGAAGAGGATCGACTCCGGAGTGGCAAGTACAAGCCGATTACTCATGAAACCGGAGGAGCGAACTCTAGTCGGAAGCAGAAGCGGAAAGCCGAGCTAGCTGCTCCTGGAGAAGCCTTGGCCGTGACTCAGGGCAAGTTTAAAGGGAAGCCCAAAGGATCTTGGAACCCCAAGAAGGTGAAGGACAAGGAAGGAAACGACGTGATGGATTTGCCATGCCACATCCACATACCACTCGCCAGTGTCGACTTTTAATCCAGCAGTTTCAGGGGAAACATCCCAAGGATAAGGAAAAGGAGTCAGACAAGGTTGAGGACAAAGAGGACAGTGATGGAGTATACCCCCATGTCAATTCCACCCTGATGATTTTTGCTGACATTGAGAGAAAAAGTCGACTAAAAGTTATCAACCGTGAGGTGAATATGGTTACTCCGGCGACACCCAGTTATCTGAAATGGTCCCAGATTGCCATCACGTTCGACCAGTCTGATCATCCGACACACATAGCCACCCCTGGGAGGCAAGCTTTGGTGGTCGATCCAATCGTCGAAGGCACTCGACTGACTAAGGTTCTGATGCATCGTGGTAGCGGCCTGAATATATTGTATGCGGAGACGCTGAAGGGAATGGGCATTCCGATGTCCAGACTCAGTTCCAACAATATGAGTTTCCACGGAGTCATTCTTGGGAAGAAGGCTGAGTCACTTGGCCAAATTGCTCTTGATGTGGTTTTCGGCGATTCGAAGCATTTCCGCAAGGAAAAGCTGGCATTTGAGGTTGTGGATTTCTAGAATGCCTATCACGCTATTTTGGGCAGGTCAACTTACGCACGTTTTATGGCTCGACCATGTTACGTGTACCTCAAACTGAAGATGCCCGGCCCCAAAGGTGTGATCACTGTTACTGGTAATCGCAAGAAGGCGGAAGAGTGTTTTCAGAAAGGCTCAAAGATTGCCGATGCTCAGATGGTAGCAGAAGAGTGGCAGGAACACCAGAAAAATGCAGACCCGAGTGATTTGTTGCGAGCTAAGAAGCCTGCTACACAGTAAGCGTTTCAATCGTCCGGTGAGACAAAGCCAGTTCACATCCACCTGACTGACCCCAGCGCCGCTCCGACTCATATCTCCACAACACTCGACTCTAAATAGGAAGAAGCGCTCATCCAGGTCCTCCGTGAGAACTGGGACATCTTCGCATGGAAGCCTGCTGACATTCCGGGTGTTCCCAGGGGGCTAGCTGAGCATCGTCTACGAGTCGACTCAAAGGTGAAACCTGTCAAAGAACATCTTCGATGGTCTGCCGTCCAGAAGAGAAAGGCCATTGGCGAGGAGGTGGCTCGGCTCCTGGCAGCGGAGTTTATCCAAGAAGTTTACCACTCCGAGTGGCTCGCCAATGTTGTCATGGTTCCCAAGAAGGACAAGTCACTTCGCATGTGCATTGATTTCAAACATATTAATCGGGCCTGCCCGAAAGATCATTTTCCTCTCCCCCACATCGACCAAATAGTCGACTCAACTGCGGGATGTGAGCGCCTGTCTTTTTTAGACGCTTATTCCGGTTACCATCAGATCCCTCTGTATGGACCCGACGAAATCAAAACAGCTTTCATCACTCCATTCGGGTGCTTCTGTTATGTCACCATGCCATTCGGCCTCAAGAATGCCGGAGCCACGTTCATGAGGATGATTCCGAAGTGTTTACTCACTCAAATCAGTCGGAACGTGGAAGCATACATGGATGATATTGTGGTCAAATCACGGAAGGGTTCCGACCTATTGACTGACCTCCCTGAAACATTTGCCAACCTCAGGAGGTATGATATCAAGCTTAATCCATCAAAGTGCACATTCGGAGTTCCTGGTGGAAAGTTACTCGATTTTCTTGTTTCCGAACGAGGAATCAACGCCAACCCAGAAAAAATTGGTACTATACTCCGAATGAAACGCCCTGTGCGTGTGCACGATGTCCAGAAGCTTACTGGATGCTTGGCCGTGTTAAGTCGATTCATCTCTCGCCTCGGTGAAAAGGCATTGCCTCTTTACCGACTGATGAAGAAGTCAGACAAGTTCGAGTGGACTCTAGATGCTGATGCAGCGTTTGCAGAGCTAAAAGCTCTGCTCTCCACCCAGCCGGTGCTTGCTGCTCCAATCAGCAAAGAGACTTTGTTGCTTTACATTGCAGCCACATGACAAGTCGTCAGCACAGTACTTACGGTCGAGTGGGAAGAAGAAGGGAAAGCCTTCAAAGTTCAGCACCCAGTATATTATCTTTCCGAAGTGTTGACCCCATCGAAGCAAAGATACCCTCATTATCAGAAGCTTGTATATGGGATTTACATGACCACAAAGAAGGTTGCTCATTATTTCTCTGATCATTCCATTACAGTCGTCAGCGACGCCCCATTGTTAGAGATTCTGCACAACAGAGATGCAACTGGTCGAGTGGCAAAATGGGCGATTGAACTCCTTCCCCTTGATATCAAGTTTGAGGCAAAGAAAGCCATTAAGTCCCCAGCAGTAGCAGATTTCATCGCCGAGTGGGTTGAACAGCAACTACCGACTCAAGTTCACTCAGAGCATTGGACCATGTTCTTTGACGGTTCTAAGATGTTGAATGGTTCCGGTGCTGGGGTAGTTTTGGTTTCCCCCCGAGGAGATAAGCTCAAATATGTGCTCCAGATCCACTTTGATTCCTCCAACAATGAAGAAGAATATGAAGCACTTTTGTATGGGTTGCGCATGGCCATCTCACTCGGCGTCCGTCACCTTATGGTTTATGGCGACTCAGATTTGGTGGTCAATCAGGTGATGAAGGAGTGGGACGTCAAAAGCCCAGCCATGACTGGTTACTGCAATGCAGTAAGAAAGCTGGAAAAGAAATTCGAGGGGTTAGAGCTTCATCATATACCCCGACTGAAGAATCAAGCAGCCGATGATTTGGGAAAGATAGGTTCCAAAAGAGAAGCCATTCCCAATGATGTGTTTTTGGAACATATCCATGTGCCATCAGTTAAAGAGGACCCTTTCACCGAGGAAGCCCTGCAGCCAAAAAGTACCACGGATCCGACTGAAGTTGAAGTCCCAGCCGTGGTCGACCTGATCATGGAAGTTTTGGTTATCACTCCCGACTGTACAGTTCCTTACATTGCATATATCCTAAGGAAAGAGCTCCCAGAGACTGAAGAAGAGGCTCGACAGATCGTCCGTCGATCCAAGGCCTTTACTGTCATGAAGGGACAGTTGTACAGAGAAAGCTCGACTGGAGCCAGTCAGAAATGCATAACGCTGGAAGAGGGTCGAATAATTCTCAACGACATCCACTCGGGGACCTGTGGCCATCATGCGTCCTCTCGGACTATTGTGGCTAAAGCATACCGAGCGGGATTTTACTGGCCAAGAGCAAATGAAATGGCAAAGGAGATATTCGACAAGTGTGAAGGATGCCAGTTTTACTCCAATATGTCACACAAGCCCGCCTCAGCCTTGAAGACCATTCCACTCGTCTGGCCTTTCGCCGTATGGGGATTGGATATGGTTGGACCACTGAGAACAGGCAGGAGCGGCTTCACCCATGTGCTAGTGGCAGTCGACAAGTTCACTAAGTGGATTGAAGCTAAACCCATCAAGAATCTTGACGCCAGCACTGCTGTCAGCTTCATCAGGGAGTTGATATTCAGATATGGAGTTCCACATAGCATTATCACTGATAATGGGTTAAACTTTGATTCCGAAGAATTCAGAGCCTTTTGCAGATCTCAGGGCACACGAGTCGACTATGCTTCAGTCGCTCACCCCCAGTCGAATGGACAGGCAGAACGAGCAAACGGTTTAATTCTCAAAGGGCTGAAACCCCGACTGATGCACGATCTCAAGCACACGGCTGGTGCATGGGTCGACGAACTTCCGTCAGTACTTTGGGGATTAAGGACCACACCTAATCGGTCAACTGGGAGAACTCCGTTCTTCTTGATCTACGGAGCTGAAGCAGTCTTGCCGGGTGACCTGCTTCACAACGCACCCCGAGTCGAACTCTGCACTGAAGATGAAGCAGAGCAAGCCCGACAAGACGCAGTCGACCTCCTAGAAGAAGAAAGAGAGATGGCAATGATCCGATCAACCATTTATCAGCAGGACTTATGTTGCTTCCATGCCAGAAACGTCAAGAGCCGAGCCTTCCAAGAAGGAGATTTGGTTCTCCGAGTGGATCAGCAGAAGCCACACAAGCTTGCTCCTACTTGGGAAGGTCCCTTCATCGTTACCAAAGTTCTCCACAATGGAGCATATCGCCTTTACAATGTTAGTCACCAGATTGACGAATCCCGAGCTTGGAACGCGGAGCTACTCCGCCCCTTTTATACTTAAGTGTTGACTCGGATGAGATGTAATAAAAGTACTTCTATAGTTTATTTATCAAAGACAAGAGTGTTATAATTTTCCCAGTTATTGTTGTTACTTTTGTTTACATGAGAAGTCCCCCAGTGGGTGGCTTAGCTGCGAAGCCGTTTCTCCTAAGTTTGTAAAAAAAATCCTTGCCGAGTGGTGAGCCAGTCTCCCACTCGGGGGCTTAGCTGCGAATCTGTTTCGCCTAAGTACTTTCAAATCCTATCGAGTGGTGAACCAGCCTCCCACTCGGAGGCTTAGCTGCAGTCCAAGTACTCGCCTAAGTTTAAAAAATCCTACCAAGTGGTGAGCCAGCCTCCCACTCGGGGGCTTAGCTACAGTCCAAGTACTCGCCTAAGTTTAAAAAATCCTACCGAGTGGTGAACCAGCCTCTCACTCAGGGGCTTAGCTGTAGTCCAAGTACTCGCCTAAGTATATGAAAATCCTACCAAGTGGAGAGCAAACCTCCCACTCGGGGGCTTAGCTGCAGCCTAGTGCTCGCCTACAATGTGCGCTCCGCAAGGAAGACGAGGTGTAGGTCGACTGCTACTCCTTTCGAGCTACGCCACAAATACAATGTGCGTCCCACAAGGAGGACGAGGTGCAGGTCGACTGTTACCTTCTCCTTCGGAGGTGTGCCACAAAAAATCCTACTGAGTGGAGAGCGAACCTCCCACTCAGGGGCTTAGCTGCAGCCCAGTGCTCGCCTAAGTTTTTGAAATCCTACCGAGTTGAGAGCGAACCTCCCACTCGGGGGCTTAGCTGCAGCCCAGTGCTCGCCTAAGTTTTTGAAATCCTACCGAGTGGAGAGAGAACCTCCCACTCGGAGGCTTAGCTGCAGTCTAGTGCTTGCCTAAGTTTTTGAAATCCTATCGAGTGAAGAGCGAACCTCCCACTCGGAGGCTTTGCTGCAGCCCAGTGCTCGCCTAAGTTTTTGAAAATCTTACCGAGTGGAGAGCGAACCTCCCACTCGGGGGCTTAGCTGCAGCCCAGTGCTCGCCTAAGTTTTTGAAAATCCTACTAAGTGGAGAGCAAACCTCCCACTCGGAGGCTTAGCTGCAGCCCAGTGCTCACCTAAGTTTGAATCCATTTCGACTCACAAGGACGACGAGGTATAGGTCGACTGATACCTTCTCCTTCTGAGCTCCGCCACAAATACAATGTGCGCTATGTCCCGACCCGCAAGGATGCAAGTCGACTGCAAATTCTACTCCAACCTGCAAGAGTACATCACCAGCACTAAGGTAGATTTCGAGTGAAAAGCAGTGTTCACTCGAAAGCAGATGCAAACATATTCAACGGTAAAACCAAGTTTGGATAGCACCCTATGGGTCCAGAGGTGCTCAGGCGTCAAGCCTGTTAAAGTTTATTGGTTAGAAAACCACTCGGCATTCTGAGGCAAATTTAAGGCATAGAAGTTTTTTACTCCTCCGGTGGAGTACTGGAAGGCGCGACGAACTCGTCCAGGTCGATTCCATCAGCAATCCGAGTGGCAGCAGCAATGAATGTCTCCATGAAGGATCGGAAGTCATGCTTCTTAGTATTGGCCACCTTGAGGGATGGCAGCTTTTCCTCTCGTGCGTATTTGGAGTGAACACGGACTAAAGACAGAGCTACGTCAGCACCGCACCTGGCAGAAGACTTCTTCCACTCTTGCACTCGGCCTGGGACTTCACTCAGTCGATTCATCAAAGATTCAAGGTCGTTCTGAAGTGCCCCCCCTGTCCAGAGTGTCGTGTCGATTCGCGATGTTGCTGCCTTCAGCCTGGCCGGATAGTTCACCACACCAGCGACACGAGACTCCAGTCGAAGCACATTCATGGCAGCTTCATCCTTCACTAGAGAGTTGATGGGGTCCAAGCCTGTCTCCACTCGGCTGGCCTCTTCCTCAAAGTTTTGGCAGAATTCTGAAAACACAAGTCAAACATAAACCAACTGATCCGCGACGAATCGACGGTGACGAGTTAGTCGAGTGAAAAAAGGTTACCTTCAAGCATGAGGAACAGCTTCTTGGCGAGCCCTCCCAGATAAGCTTCCAGATCATTCTTCTTCCCCACCAGTTCACTCGCCTTGTCACTCAGAGTGATGTTGTCTTTCTTTAGACGGCTAACTTCCTTGTTGCCGCGTCGAGACCGGATTTCAGGTTGACGTTCTCTTCTTCGAGTTTGCCGACTGAAGCTAGCTTCTCTTCCGCAAGCTTCATTTTATCCAATGCAGCCTTCTGCGCCTCAGCAAGTTCATGGTCCTTCTTCTTCAGAGCCTCCTTCGTTTTTCTGCAAAATGACAAGGAAGTCAGAATCAATAATGTGCGGAAGGAAGGAAACAGTCGTCAAGTTCTCACCAATCGTACCTTTTGCCTCGTCCTTCGCCTTCTGAAAGTTCTCCTGAACAAGTTTCAAGTCAAGGTCGAGCTGGATATGTTTCTTTTCCAAATCAGTGTAATGGGCCACGAGCTTGCAGGATTTCTACAAAGAGTCAGTCGACAGACATTAAAGATAGGTTACTTCCGAGTAACTAAGAGAAAAACAATAAACGTTTCTAAGACTACAGTCGAATCTAAAGATTCAACAGTAGTCTCGGGGACTACACCCAGTGGGTGCACTCAGCATGCCCCCACTAGTTCTACCGACTCGATCCGATCAGTCAACCAAAAAAAGAGATGGTTCTTTAGACTACAGTCGACTGCGAGCAGTCCACCATAGTCTCGGGGACTACACCCAGCGGGTGCACTCAGCGTGCCCCCACAGGTCCTAATGTTCCACTCGACATGGTTCGACCAGACCGAGTGAAGAAATTTCAACTACAAAGACTACAGTCGACTGCCAGCAGTCCACCATAGCCTCGGGAAATACACCCAGTGGCTGCACTCAGCGTGCCCCCACCAGTCTACAAACCCAATCGACACACCCAGTGGGTGTACAGACACAAAGATTTTTGGAAAGGAAATCTTCATATAACATATCCTAAAAGAACAGGCAGTTGCCAACTAACCTGGACATTGCTCTGAAGAGCTGAGCTTGCTTCGTAAGCCGCTTGACTGGCTTCCCGGATCGCCTTCACCTGCTCCATCATAATCCCCACCTGGCATATAGCCTCCTTAGCTGCGCCCGGCTGGTCCTCTGGGACGTGATGCATGGAGAAAAGGGATGGCGGTTCAGCAGTCGACGACGAAGGCCGGGCACTCGTCAGCGGCACAGCGAAGGTCACAGAATGCCGAGCGATGTCGCCACCTTCTTGAACCAGTACCTCTGGTGCTGAAGCAGTCTGAGTGGTCTTGCCAGCCGCAGCCTGTCTACTCCTCCTCGCCCTCAGGGGCACCTCGTCATCGTCATCAGGGAGATCAATGACGTGATGAGGAGCTGCAAGATGAATCCAGAAGTTGAAATGAAGATATAATTAACCAAAAACGAAAACTACAAATAGAGCGTACCAGGGTTGGAGGTTACAACGCCTTCCATCTCTTGATCACCATCCTTGGCGGAGGTCTCGGAGGTAGCAGCACTGCAGATTTCAGAAACCAGTCGATTAATCGATGAGTCGACCGGAAGTTCTCTCGAGCTGAACAAGGAAACACGAATCCCGCTGTTACCCGGAGATGGTGGGAATGGCCATTTTCATTTTGGGCAAGGCCTTCAGCGGCTTGGATGACTCCGCCCGTGGATGCTTTGGCGCTTTTCAGTCGGCGCCGGTGAGGCTGCCCGAGAGCGCTTTGTTGATGGCACAACGGGCGCAGCCGCTTTGTCGTGCTCCCTCGCGGGGTCATGAGCGAGCTTGGATCGCCTTTGCATGCGAGGAGGATCGACCTCCATTTCCTCCTCCTCACTGGAGCCGTCTTCAACCTCTTCCCCCTCGCCGTCGGATTGCCACTCCTCTTCCTCACTTTCACCTCCACTCGCCTCTCCCTCCTCGGCTTGTTCTTGCGCCCCATTGCGCATCGAGTACATTTCAGTCGTATCCTAGAAGACAGCAAACAAGACAAAAGTCAGTCGGTTGATTTCAAACAAACAGAGTGGAAAAAACAGAATCGCAGCCGGAAATGTCAAATTGGACCTTGTCAACTTCATATGATTGGTCGAGTGGAATGACCCTCCTGGCTCCTCGGGGATTGTCCTTGTTCCCCGTCATGCTTCCCATCCACCGCTCCAGCGTGGCGTCGTCGATCTCCTCCGGATGGATCCGAGTGGTGTCCTCAGTCCCAGAGTACATCCACATAGGATGGTCTCGAAATTGGAGTGGTTGGATGCGCCGCCGGAGGAAGACCTCCAGGAGGTCCATACCAGTCACCCCGTCGGGGATGAGCTGCACGACACGCTCGACCAACACCTTCACCTGCGCCTTATCCTCCGGGACCACCTTCAAAGAGGCGGGCTTCTGCACTCATTCCATGGAAAAGGGGGAGCCCGGTCGACTGCCCTGGCGTCGGCTGGTCTTTGCAGTAAAACCAAGTCGACTGCCACCCACGGACGGAGTCGGGCAAAACCATGGTCGGAAAAGAACTTTTCCCTCTCAACTGGACCCCAAGGCCCCCACACATCTGAATCACATGTGTTCGTTCGTCACGCGGATTTGCCTTCTTCACCGTCTGGGAGCGACATGTGAAGATGTGCTTAAAGAGACCCAGTGAGGCCGACAGCCCAAGAAGCACTCACACAAAGACACATAGGCGGCGAGGTACACTATGGTGTTGGGTGTGAAGTGATGGAGTTGTGCCCCAAAGAAATTCAAAAAACCCTGGAAGAAAGGATGGGGCGGCAAAGAAAACCCATGGTCGACATGGGTGGCCAAAAGAACGCACTCACCCTCCTGAGGCTGCGGCTCTGACTCCCTTCCCAGGAGCCGCGCCGACCCATGGGGGATCAGCCCACCGTCAGCCAGGTCGTCAAGATCTGCCTGGCTAATTGTCGAGCGGATCCAGTCGCCCGGTGGCAGGCCGGTCCTCAATGAAGAGCTACTCCGACTGGTTCCCCTCCCCTTCGCCTTCGCTGTCGCTTTGTTCGCCCGCTCCAGGGCCGCTGTCTTCTCCTTCACCATCGTCGCCGGCGAAACACGCACGGAGCAGCGGCGCGGAGGCAGAGGCAGACGCGGCGGAGAAATCTGGAGAAGAGGGAGGAATGAGGGCGCACTGTTGAAAAACCCCCGTCCGGCGCTTTATATAAGGCTGCTCCCGAGTGGCTGACACATAGGCCCGGACGATCCTGTCAAATCCTGCAACAGTCGCGCGCGCGATACGTGGCGAAAAAGGTGGCACGGAGATCGAGGCGTCCCTGCATTATCCCGTCCGATTGCTGCGGCTATGCCTCGTCCCGCACACTTCCCAAAATTCGAATCCCGCAAAATCCGCGGCTTGCAGAACAGCTCGTCAAACAGAAGATCTCCTCCACTCCGTCACTCGGAGCTCTCCAGGCGAAAACTTCACTCGACAGATACAAAGAATGGATCAAGGCGACTGAAAAAGAAGTTGATGCCGTCACCTAAAAGTTCATTGATCCAAGACAAGCCATACTCATAGCACGAGCGATGGTTCGGAAGAATTCTCAACTCCTTCCCCATTCAAACCTCGATTCCTTCGGGGGCTACTGATGATATTATGTACCTAGGGTAGGGTCATGGACCTGTCTAAGCTACCCTACCCAAGGACATCTCTAGAAGAAACTACCTGTCAGTCGACCTAGAGATGATCCACTCGACGGACTCGAAGACACTCAATGATGAAGATAACCACTCGACCATGAAGCTAACCACTCGACGGCCAGGAGATCTAAAGTCACTCTACACGCAACGGTCTGTATTAAGTAGCTTTTATGGTCTTCATAGCACTTTATGTGGGCGTTACCAGTAACCCCCTGTCTTAATGTACTTTAAACCCTGCATAACTGAGGGCCGGAGGGGTCTGGCGAACTCTATATAAGCCACCCCTCCTCAGTGTAAAGGGTTCGCACCCCTGTAATTCATACTCATATAATCCAGTCGACCGCCTCCGGGCTCCGAGACGTAGGGCTGTTACTTCCTCCGAGAAGGGCCTGAACTCGTAAATCTCTTGCATATACAACTACTCCATAGCTAGGATCTTGCCTCTCCATACCTACCCCCCTTTCTACTGTCAGACTTAGAACCACGACAAATAGAGAAACGAATTCAAATTTAGTTCATATTGAAGTGGTAGTATATACGTTTGGAATGCACTAAAACGTTCATTTGAGTAGTAGGTTGCATGCATTATACACGTAGCAAAATATTTTAATTGAACATAACATGAATTCAAAGTTTTGAATGACATTCGTAGTGCGAATTGATTTGGTACAATACATGTTAGGCTTGTCCGAAAATTTCAACCCGCGCCTTGTTAGCCCGAATTATTTAAGATATATCTTTGTCTCGTTCTGCTCCGACAACTCCCTCCATCTCAACCCGCGCCTTGCTATTCCAAAATTAGAACGCGCGTGAAAACTCCCACATCCTGTGAAATCCCGACACACGAAATGCTCGTGTTACCCCTGAACCGAAAGAACTGCCTGAAATCGGTGGGGGTACTTTCGCAACTTACCCCACATTTCGGACAAACGCGTCCCTAAGACATGGTTCCCCACTCCCATCCCATCCGCCCACCCATTTGTACACCGAGGCCACAAAAACCCGCGACGAAGCTCCACACCCTCCTCCGTCCACCACCCAGCCGGAGCCTCTTCCCCGACGATGTCGTCCACAGCAACACCTCAACGTCCCTCATCCAACGTACCGGATGAGGATCCGTCGTCGATCTCGTCGTCCCGCCGGTTCAGCCACCCCGTCGTCCACCTCCAAGGAGCTGCCCCGACATTCCCCTCATATTTTGCGCCACCTCCATTCCCACACTACCGTCTTCACCTGCACCACCGGAAGAGCATCATCATCACCATTTCCTCGGATGAAGTTGCGGCCTAATCAGCGCCACCAAAGAGGTTGTACACTAATTGCCGCATTTTCTTCTTGATTCGATCTCACGGTGCTGCCGGCGCTCGGTCTCGAGCCAACACGGCGCGGCTCCATCCACGGCGGCATCGCCGGCCACTTCCTCCATGGCATCGCTCCCTCGGCGGCGACATCCACATCAGTAGGAGCTTCTGCTGCTTTAGCTCTCGCTCGCGCTGCTGCTCTGCTCTTGCTCTCGGTCCCCTGCCTGGTCTGCTCTTGCTATTGCTCTTGCTCGCGCTGCTACTCACGCTCTTGATCTTGCTTGTGATGCTGCTCCGATTTAGCTACACTTCAGTCGACTGAATTGACTTTTGGGTCAGTCGATTTTCAGGGGGTGGGGGGGGGGGGCTCGCTGGAGTGAAGGAAGAACCAGCCGCAGCGGGGAGGGGCTCACCGGAGAGGTACCCCACTATCTATCTTAGGGTTCAGGGTGGGAGCGGTGGTTGCCAGCGGTGGTGGGGCGGTGGCGTGGGGATCGCCGGATAAAAATCTCGGCATGGGGTGGCCTAGAGGGATAGCCGGGGCGGCGGCGGACCAGCGATGGGGAGTGTTTTCGGGGCGGGCGGGGCGGCGCACCGCCGGCCACAGGCGGCGGGGGGCTGCTATTTGGCCGATGGTGGCTGGTGGCTCAGGGGGGTGGAGGCCGAAGATGAACTACATGCCCTTGATTTCGTATCCAATGGCTGCAAAATCAACTGACCAGAGATAAAAAAGTCAGTCGACTGACGTGTAGCCTCACCTTGCTAGTGCGTTCAGTTTCGATAGTAAAATTCAGTTTCGACAGCAAAATTCAGTTTCGACAGTTAAGTTCAGTTTCGATAGTTAAATTCAGTTTCGACATTTAAGTTCAGAAATGAGCGGCTGATGTATTTTACATCTAGCACTTTGTGGTTATGTATTTTACGTCATCTATTGGAGATGCTATTAGAATTCCACTCAGGTTAACGTTGTCTCTCTTGTCCTGCATCAGCCTCGGTATCCTACAACTCAACGGAGCTGCTCCAACGACAAAACCCTCCATCACAATGGAGCAGTACCTCGAGCTCCATCTCCAGACGCCTAAGATCTTCTTCCCCTCCTCCGACAGCCAAGTCAGCCGGAGCATCCTCACCGGCCAACCCAATCACGCTGAGACCGACATGGCTTCGCCAAAGAGGTTGTGCACTTGTTGCATCTCTTTTTACTCTACATGTTATATATATTGTCCACTGAGCACACGTAGTAATGGGAAATACGATTATTTTATCCTACTATATGACAAGCAGTGAGGTACCAAGCAACTTAGCTATCCGTGATGGACTCTCTTGAACGCCATAATTATTTATCTTTGCACATTTGATCTGTGCATTTGTCGATGGCCCTGGGAGTTGAGCTAGTAGGGCAGTGGCCTGGGTCCAAAGTAATAGAAGTAGCACAAAACATTTTTTTAGTGTAGGCTTTTCCTTGCTCAAGCCTGCCTACGAGAATCGCCAGTGCTTGAAAGGAAAAGTGAATGAAAAACATAGGAATTGGAAAGTTTCCTATGGTATTAATATTCATGAATTTGATTCAAAGAATGGAGCAAAGGAAAACTGTAGGATTTGTTCCTTTAGTGTCTCATTGAAAGAAAAAACGTAGGAATTTTAATTTTCACTTGTCCTCCTTTTCAAGTTCCTATTCATGAAGCACATGACTAAGAGATAGTAGCATAATAGCATTATAACCGTACATTTTCTTGTGGTTTGACTTAATCTCACCATGCTTCTTTGCATCCTGTGATCTTCCAATTCTTGTGAATCAAACACCTAGATTGGCAGAAATCCCATGTTTTCAAATTCTCTATTTTGCATGTGCATTCCTATCCTATTCCTATCTATTTCCTATCCCTGCATTGTTGGAATCCTCCAATTCAAACGAGCCCTTACATAATTACTTCTCTTATAGATAGTTGTCAAAGAAAACCTTGCGTGGTTTTTCCTGCTCCTGCTGCACCATCGTCCACCCCAGCTCAGCTGCTCCAATGAAATAAGGGTCCAGCACAGCAGGGATCCGGCCTCTGGACTGTCTTTCGACGCCTTAGATCTTCTTCCCCGCCACCAGCAGCCATGAAAACTGCATTACCATCATCAACCGAGCAGATGACCTTGAGGATTACACGGGTCCGCAAGAGAGGTCACACTCTTTCGTGTCTGCTTACGTTATGCATCGCTTAATATTACATGCTACTTTTTCATCCTGTTCACCGATTAGATTCTGAGTCAGGTCCAAACCAATGGTCAAACTTGAGTATTTAAATGGTTGTGGGGGTACATATCGGGGCCGCAACCAATAGTATCTATCTACTATCTGGTTAATCTCCGATGTCTACTATGAGTTTCATGTTGGGTGGGAAACAAACAGTAAAGAAGGTATTATCTGTATTTTTTAACTGAAGCCATTATGTGCCTGCTATTATTGGTTTTGGGGGTATCCACAGGTAGCTACCATCACTCTGGAGTTCTGCATGCACTCCTTACATAATCTCACTATGTTTTATTCCTATGCTTGACATTTATTGTAAACAATGGAACTGAACATGTAGAGCAAAAGAGACAAGCCTTGTGTGGCAATAAAATTTCATGCAGACATTGCTCCATGGTAGGCGCAAAGGCAGCCCCCCTCCACCCATTTCGAATTGTAATCGAGAGGAAGATATCTGTTCTGAGGGGGATTTAGAAGGAGAAGACAACTCCTATTTACCCCCTGAGGTCTTCGCTCTAACTTGGCATGCTGATGTTGGTTATATCATGCATATGGTGCCTTGCATTGCTTACTTTATACATCAAATATGTCATCTGCTTAGTTTAGACATCCTTTGTGCGAATGTCATCTGTTTAGTTTATTCATCGTTTCTGTGAATTATGCAACACCATCTTGTTTAGCCAGGCATCATATATGTGAATTTTGCAATGCCATCCTGCTTAGCTAGTCATCTTATATGTAAATTATATCAGGCCATCCTTTTTTTGTTACATATTACATTTGTCAACAATGTTAGTACATTCAACTGCTCTTCGTGTGCATCAGCCATTTGACATGGTGATGGCAAATTCGGGATTGAAAACAAGGTCTTCAGAGCAGACTATGCTATCTGACGAAGCGCATATCTCGCTGGTTACGGATAGCTCCTCTGAGGAGGATTCAGAGACAGATGACCAGTCCTATTCCCCCCGAGGTGTATGCTCTAACTTGGCAGGGTTATGTTGCTCATATCGTGCGTATGGTGTCTCGCATTGCTATGTCATTTGATTAGTTTAGACATGCTTTGTGTGAATGCGACCTGTTTAGTGTCTAATTACGATATATGTGAATTATGCATTGCCATCTTGTTGCAAGACATTATATATGTGAGTTATGCAATGCTATCTTGTTGCAAAGTCATTATATATGTGAAGTATGCAATGCCATGCTATTTAGCCAATCATCATGTATGTGAATTATATCATGCTATCATTTTTTTGTATTACGTGTTCCATTTGTCGACAACATTTCTATATTCAACTACTCTTCCTGTGCATCAGCCATTTGAAGCGGTGATGGAAGTATCTGGAGTGAAAACAAGGTATTCAGAGCAGACAATGCTACCTGCTGAAGCGGACATCTTGCTGGTTACAAAGAGCTCCTCAGAGGAGGATTCAGAGAGTGATGACCAGTCCTATTTCCCCCCTGAGGTCTATGCTCGAACTTGGCAGGGTTAAATTACCCATGTCATGCATGTTGTCTTGCATTGCTTAGTTTTTACATCATATATGGATTGCCATATGCTTGCTTACTATATAAATCATATATTTGAATTATATCATGCCATCATGTTTGCATAGTTCATACACATCATCTATCTGAATTATGGCATGACAACCAATTTAATAAAGACATCATATAGTTATATCATCTCATCCTGTTTAGTGTTTACAGTCATCATATTTTGAATTATGGCATTCTATCCGTGAATGTATGTGAATTATGGCATGCCAACCTATTTAATAAACACATTATATAGTTATATCATGTCATCCTATTTACATAGTCATCATATTTTGAACTATGTCTTTCCATCTTTTTTAGTTAGCCATCATAATGTGAAATTGTGCCATGCTATCCTGTTTAGTTAGCCATCATATATGTGAAATTGTGTCATGCTATCCTGTTTGGTTAGAAAACATAAATGTGAATTATTTCATGCCCTCTTTTATTCCCCACTATCCATTGCACCTATCTATCATACAATGTCTATACTTTCAATTACTTTTCTTGTTTATTAGCCATTTGAATTGGAGAGGGTGATGGCAGTATCTAAGGGAGTAACAACCCAGTCTTCAGAAAAGATAGTGCTACCAATTGATGGATATAGAACCACGGTTGTACTTGCCCAAGGACTAGATTCACCACACATAACCCAGACTCCCGCAGATTGTACCCCTACCCAGTTGGACAGAGAACCAGCTACACCCCTTCTAACCCTAACCCTGGCAGATAGTAACCCAGTTCCAGTTGACACAACACCGTCTCCACCACAAAGCACCCAAACACGAGCAGTTAGTAAGGGAACTGCAGTGCCCAAAGCACGAGGACCACCACTCCGAATCCCAACTCAACGCTTAAAGGAGAAGAAGATATGTTCTCAGGTCAGGTTCTGTAGCTATGGTTCATACTCCTTTGCTCTTGCATTACTGTATTTACTCATACCAACTATTTTCAAATTTGAAGGATGGAATTGAAACTCCAATGGCGCAATAGGTATGTTTTAAACCTGTTTCTTTAACTGGTTTGCTGTTGTAACCTGCTCTATGTTGATTTCAGTTTCAATTAAATAAACAGCTATGTTCTCATGTCATGCACATTACAAGTGTAGTTATTGCTCTATAGTTTCCCACACTTATATTCTTTCTATTCTGCTTTGTCTTGAACAAATATTATTTGAACTGTGTCTCTATCTTGATTTGGCAACAAAAACTAGAATGATATAGACCATAAAGTGACCATGGTACATAGATATATGTTTGTTTCATGCTGTTATTTTGTCCACTTTACTACTGAACTCATTTACCAAAATGAGTTTCATATACAACATGGTAAACCTGTGATGTGTCTGCTTGTTTCTCTTTTAGAATGCGGACAAAATATTGGAGAACAGTACCCGTTATGCAATGGTAAAGGAAGTAATGCAGATAAGGTTCAAGATAGTGAGACATCCCTGTTGGTCTCCAAGAAAGCTGATAAAAACAATCTTGACGACAGTAAGAGAACCCAAAAGTCATGTCTTGATGTAGTGTTCGAGTTACTGGCCACTACTGTTGGCACAAGCTCTTCGAACTCGCAGCCTGAATCAATTCGTCTTCTTGAGTCTCAACTTCAAGTTGAAATACATCAATCAGATGTGCTGCGACAGGAAGCTGAAGGACTGAGGAAGTCCTTGCAGAATTCAGATGCATACTTCCTGGTGCAACAGCAAGTGCTGGAGGATTTAAGCGCCAAACAAGAGAAAGTTAATAAGCTTGCTAAGCATCTTGCCAGCATTATGGGTACCCAGGATATTGTTTCTTGAGATCTTCTGAAGTGGTTTCAGTTCCGGATTTGTTTTGTTGCATCATTTATTTGCGCTGGTTGCCAACTTTGACAACCAGTGTATATGATATGCTGCTTTGTTCCCTATATTTGTGCTGGTGGAGAACTTTGATGCCCAGTGGATGTAATATGTGTAATAGCCGTGATAGCCTAGTGTTATTTGCTTGCTTATTTATTTCCTTGTTATCTTGTTTATTTGTTTGCTTGTAGTCAGTGCAGTTCTTTTTCCGCAGTTTGCTAGTGGCCGCAATAACCTATTTTTTAAAACTAGGCCATAATAACCATGGGCTACATATTTACTGTAGTGACACTAGGCCTCCTACCGGCCTTAGAAACAATGGGCCTTCTATGGGCCGTAGAAAAATGGGCCTTCTACTGGACGTAGACATAATGGGGCTTCTATGGGCCGTATCATCAATGGGCCTTATATGGGCCGTATGATCGATTGGCCAAACATGGGCCAATAATAGACCGCATTATGGCCGTAAACGGGTTAGAGTTGGAATCATTCGTTCATGGGCCGACCATAACGGGTCGTCGTTAATAGGCCGTATTTGATGACGCTATGAAAATGGCCCAACGTATTAACGGGCCACAAACGGGCCGACTGTAACAACGGGCTGAATTTGGCCCACAAGCAGAAAATGACAGTAACGGGTTGTAAGTAACCGAATGCTGGAAATGAGCCCAAGAATAAATGGGCCCTGAGAAGGCCGAAAGATAACATGGGATGGAAATAGCCCAATGGAATAATGGGCCATTAATGGGTATAAAGTGATACACTGTTTATTATGGGCCAGTTTCACCACGGGCCGTTAATGGGCCAAGAGTTACAAAGGGCCTCATATGGGCTGAAAGGCATCATGGGCCATACATGGGCCCGAAGTTAACACGGGCTGTAATCATATTGGACGGACCATATGATGCTACTGGGCCTAATTCGGATAGGTGGTAACGGGCCCTGGGTTAGCGGGTTGTAAATGAGCTATATGCGAATAGGCCGTTAACAAGCTTTCAGTTGGCCGGCCTTCCACCTTTTGACCAAGTCAAACGGGCCGGCCTATTCACAGGAATGGGCCTCTGTTGGGCCGTGCCATGTGTCGACGTATCATAGGTGCCCTCTATCCAATGAGTGGATGACATCTGTCCCGACTGCGAGCCGACACGTGTCTCCTCCAGCCAATGATGATTTTACACATGGAAAATCCCCATTGGTCGGGGCTGTTAACGGGTTATCGGATCCAAAACTGGACATGATAGCTTAACAGCGTTCCATTACGGTGGATGCCATGTGTCGGTCACCCTTGATGAAAGCACTTCTATGACGCGCAATTTATCGTCATGGAAGTGGACACTTCCATGATGATAATATTGGTAATGTCATGGAACACTTCTATGACAGTGCATGTATGACACTCTTGATTCTGTCATAAAATCGTCATGGATGTACATGCATGACAGAAAACGTGACCTACTATGACAAACATGTACCATCATGGAAGTGTATTTTTTTGTAGTGAAGGTCGATGTAGAGCCCCTCCATGATTGATTCCCCCTCCGGCAGAGTGCTAAAAAAGGCCTCCAGATGGGACCTCGCGAGAACAAAAGCTTGCAGCGACGGAAAAAGTGTTTTTGGGTGGCTCTCTCTTGGTTTCCCGATTTTAGAGAACTTATAGAGTTGGAATTAGGTCAAACGGAGCAACGAGGGGCCCATGAGGCACCAGGGCGCGCCTACCCCCTAGGCGCGCCCTGGTGGCTCATGGCCACTCCCTTCGTCTTCTGGCCTCCTCCCGAAGCTTCTAATGCCTCTTATGTCCATAAAAATTGTCAAAAAAATCATGGCATTTGAACTTCATTTGGTATTGATTTCCTGGAAAACCATAAAAGGCAAAAAACATCAACTCGCACTTGGCACTAAGTTAATAGTTAGTCCCAAAAAGTGATATATAATTGCATAATAAACATCCAAGGTTGATACCATAATAGCATGGAACAATAAAAAAGGAGGTTGGAGACGTATAAAGCACCCCCAAGCTTAATTCATTCTCGTCCTCTAGTAGGTAAATGATAAAAACATAATTTTTGTTGTATAATGCTACCTATTTTATTCATCTTGTAATCTTTATTTTGTGACATGAATATTGAGATCTGAATGATTCAAAGCAATAGCCTATAATTTAACACAAAGTCATAAATACTCAGGCATACTAACAAACGATAATGCCTTTCAAAATATCAATGCTAAAGAATGTTATCCCTAGTCTGTCATGCTTAATCATCGACCCATTCATGAAACATGCTTAATATTAACTAGACCCAATGCACAAGTATGACAATAGTGCTCTCCAGTTGGTGCTTATAAGAGAAGGTGATGACTCAAAATAAAAAATAGCATAGACAGGCCCTTCATAGAGGGAAGCATAGATTTGCAGAGGTGCCAGAGCTCAAAGTTTAAAACAGAGATAAATTATTTTGAGAGGCATGCTTTTCCTGTCAACATCACGACTGAAAGTTTCCAATATCTTCCATGCTAGACACATTATAGGCGGTTCCCAAATAGAAAATAAAGTTTTACTCCCCCTCCACCATTCTTTCACAATCCATGGTTTGCCATATCCACGGGTGCCTTCTAAAATTTCAAGTCTCCAAGGGGGAGTTTATTTCATTTGATTCATTATGGGACTGGGTATCCCTATTATCTGCCACTTTCTCGTGCAATGACAAGTGAATAAACACTCATCATGAGAATATCCCATCTAGCATGAAAGATATTGACCACCCCCTGTCACTCCATGAGCGGTACGGGCACACAAAACAGTTAATTATTTGAATGATTAGAGTTGGCACATGCAAATTTACTTGGAACGGCATGTAAATACCGCATATAGGTAGGTATGGTGGACTCATATGTAACAACTTTAGGTTTAAGAAATTGAATGCACAAGCAGTATTTCTGCTTACTATAGGTGAAGGCTAGAAAATAGATTGAGAAGTGACAAATGGAAAAATAAAATGGTCATAAACATGCATTGAGAATAACTAACACTAAATAATGAACCATAAGTAGGATATAACTTTGTTGCATAACTATTGACTTTTACGTGCATGCATAGGGAAATACAAACCTTAACACTAACATTCTTACTAAACTGCAATTACTCACTAGTACAACCCACATATCATCATCTTTATATCCCAAAACTATTGCAAGGAATCAAACTTATCACATTCAGTTATCTGTATGAAAGTGTTTATTACATCCTTCTTCAATACCTATCACATTACGACAAAATTCATAACTTGTACATATTGCCATTACTATTATCAACTCTTAAAATAATATAAGTGAAGCATGAGAGTGCATGTATTTCTTTAAAATATAACCATTGATGACCCACAAGTATAGAGGATCTATCATAGTCCTTTCGATAAGTAAGAGTGTCGAACCCAGCGAGGAGCAGAAGGAAATGCCAAGCGGTTTTCAGCAAGGAATTATCTGCAAGCACTGAAATTATCGGTAACAGATAGTTCTGTGATAAGATAATTCGTAACAAGTAACAACAAACAAAAGTAACTAAGGTGCAGCAAGGTGGCCCAATCCTTTTTTGTAGCGAAGGACAAGCCTGGACGAACTCTTATATAAAGCAAAGCACTCCCGAGGATACATGGGAATTACTATCAAGCTAGTTTTCAGCATGCTCATATTATTCACGTTCGTTACTTTGATAATTTGATATGCGGGTGGACTAGTGCTTGGGTGCCGTCCTTCCTTGGACAAGCCTGCCACTTATGATTAACCCCTCTTGCAAGCATCCTCAACTATGAAATAAGAATTATGATAAATCTAACCATAGTATGAAACATATGGATCCAAATCAGCCCCTTATGAAGCAACACATAAACTAGGGTTTAAGCTTCTGTCACTCTAGCAACCCATCATCTACTTATTACTTCCCAGTGCCTTCCCCAAGGCCCAAACAATGGTGAAGTGTCATGTAGTCAACGTTCACATAACACCACTAGAGGAGATACAACATACATCTCATCAAAATATCGACGAATACCAAATTCACATGATTACTTATAACAAGACTTCTCCCGTGCATGTTCTCATGAACAAATGTAACTAATCACAAAGCATATTCATGTTCATAATCAGAAGAGTATTAATTATCATTAAGGATATTAACATATGATCTTCCACCGAATAAACCAACTAGCATCAACTATAAGGAGTAATCAACACTACTAGCAACCCACAGGTACCAATCTGAGGTTCTGAGACAGAGATCGGATACAAGAGATGAACTAGGGTTTGAGAGGAGATGTTGCTGGTGAAGATGTTGATGGAGATTGACCCCCTCTCTACGAGAGGATCACTGGTGATGACGATGGCTTTGATTTGCCCCTCCCGGAGGGAAGTTTCCCCGACAGAACAGCTCCACCGGAGCCCTAGATTGGTTCTGCCCAGGTTCCGCTTCGAGATGGCGGGGCTTCGTCCCAAAAGCTTCCTTCTTATTTCTTCTAGGTCAAAACACACCATATAGCAGAAGATGGGCACCGGAGGCCTGACAAGGGGCCCACAAGGCAGGGCGCGCCCTCCACCCTTGTGGATGGCTGGTGGCCCCCTCTGGTACTTTCTTCGCCCAATATTTTTTATTAATTCCAATATGACTCTCCGTGAAGTTTCGGGACTTTTGGAGTTGTGCAGAATAGGTCTATAATATATTGCTCCTTTTCCAGCCCAGAATTCCAGCTGCCGGCATTCTCCCTCTTCATGTAAACCTTAGAAAATAAGATAGAAAAGGCATAAGTATTGTGCTAGAATGCGTAATAACAGCCCATAATACAATAAATATCGATATAAAAGCATGATGCAAAATGGACGTATCAACTCCCCCAAGCTTAGACCTCGCTTGGACCTCGCTTGTCCTCAAGCGAAAGCCAAAATCAAAAAATATGTCCACATGTTTAGAGATAGAGGTGTCGATAAAATAAAATATGGATATGAGGGTATCATGATCAACATTAGAACAACAACATATAATGTCATATAATTTCTTATGCTAAAGCAACAATTCATTCACAAGGTAAAGTATGAATCAAAAAATTCATTGAAAACTAACAAACTATGGTCTCGGTTATTGAAGCAATTGCAATTTATCATAACATTGGAAAGAGTCAATTTAAGAGCTTTTCAGCAAGTCCACATATTCAACTATCATCTAGTCTTTCACAATTGCTAACACTCACGCGATACTTATGGGTTCAAAGACTCAGTCCGACATAGAGAAAATAGGGGCTTATAGTTTTGCCTCCCAACCTTTTACCTCAAGGGTAATGTCAACAATAATACTTTAAGATAACCTACCTATGAGTGGATATATATATCTGGATCTTTCTCCAACACATAGTGCTTGCCAAAAGGAAAAAAAGTGTAAAAAGGAAAGGTGAAGATCACCATGACTCTTGTATAAGGGTAGAAGATGAAAGTAAAAGATAGGTCCTTCATAGAGGGAAGCAGAGGTTGTCATGCGTTTTTAAAGTTGCATGCACAAAATCTTAATGCAAAAGAACGTCACTTTATATTGCCGCTTGTGATAAAGAACTTTATTATGCAGTCCGTCGCTTTTATTTCTTCCATATCACAAGTTCGTATAAAGCTTATTTTCTTCACACTAATAGATAATACATATTTAGAGAGCAATTTTTATTTCTTGCGCTGATGACAACTTACTTGAAGGATCTTACTCAATCCATAGGTAGGTATGGTGAACTCTGATGTCTACAGCAAAACCTTCTTCTTGTAGACGTTGTTGGGCAGAGGTTTGTAGGACAGTAGCAAATTTCCCTCAAGTGGATGGCCTAAGGTTTATCAATCCGTGGGAGGCGTAGGATGTAGACGGTCTCTCTCATACAACCCTGCAACCAAATAACAAAGAGTCTCTTGTGTCCCCAACACACCCAATACAATGGTAAATTGTATAGGTGCACTAGTTCGGCGAAGAGATGGTGATACAAGTGCAATATGGATGGTAGATAAAGGTTTTTGTAATCTGAAATTATAAAAACAACAAGGTAGCAAGTAACAGAAGTGAGCGAAAACGATATTGCAATGCTTCGAAACAAGGCCTAGGGTTCATACTTTCACTAGTGCAAGTTCTCTAAACAATAATAACATAATTGGATCATATAACTAGCCCTCAACGTGCAACAAAGAGTCACTCCAAAGTCACTAATAGAGGAGAACAAACGAAGAGATTATTGTAGGGTACGAAACCACCTCAAAGTTGTTCTTTCCGATCAATCCATTGGGCTATTCCTATAAGTGTCACAAACAGCCCTAGAGTTCGTAGTAAAATAACACCTTAAGACACAAATCAACCAAAACCCTAATGTCACTTAGATACTCCAATGTCACCTCAAGTATCTGCGGGTATGATTATATGATATGCATCACACAATCTCAGATTCATCTATTCAAACCAACACAAAGAAATTCAAAGAGTGCCCCAAGGTTTCTACCGGAGAGTCAAGACGAAAACATGTGCCAACCCCTATGCATAAGTTCACAAGGTCACTGAACCCGCAAGTTGATCACCAAAACATACATCAAGTGAACCAATAGAATACCCCATTGTCACCACGGGTATCCCACGCAAGACATACATCAAGTGTTCTCAAATCCTTAAAGACTCAATCCAATAAGATAACTTCAAAGGGAAAACTCAATCCATTACAAGAAGGTAGAGGGGGGTGAAACATCATAAGATCCAACTATAATAGCAAAGCTCGCGGTACATCAAGATCGTGCCATATCAAGAACACGAGAGAGATCAAACACAGAGCTACTGGTACATACCCTCAGCCCTGAGGGTGAACTACTCCCTCCTCATCATGGAGAGCGCCGGGATGATGAAGATGGCCACCGGTGATGATCCCCCCTCCGGCGGGGTGCCAGAACAGGGCCCCGATTGGTTTTTGGTGGCTATAAAGGCTTGCGGCGGCGGAACTCCCGATCTAGGTTTCTTTTCGGGGGTTTCTTTATTTATAGGAATTTTTGGCATCGGTCTCACGTCAGGGGGGTCTCCGAGTCATCCACGAGATAGGGGGCGCCCCCAGGGGATAGGGCGCACCCTCCACCCTTGTGGATGTCTCGGGACTCTTCTGGCCCAACTCTTTCACTCTAGGGCTTCTTTTGGCCCATAAAAAATCCACAGAAATTTGCAGGTCAATTGGACTCCATTTAGTATTCCTTTTCTATAAAACTCAAAAACAAGGAAAAAAAATAGAAACTGGCACTGGGCTCTAGGTTAATAGGTTAGTCCCAAAAATCATATAAAATAGAATGTAAATGCATATAAAACATCCAAGATTGATAATATAATAGCATGGAACAATCAAAAATTATAGATACGTTGGAGACGTATCAGACTCTCATGGCAAAACTGGGTTAAGGGATGTTTGGATGCACAAGTAGTATCTCTACTTGGTGCAAAGGATTTGTCTAGCATAAGGGGAAAAAGCAAGCTCAACATGTTGGAGGATCCATGACAATATAACTTCTATTCGGATATAAGAAAACACAACCCATTATATTGTCTTCCTTGTCCAAAATCAAGTTTTTAGCATGTCATATTTTAACGAGTGCTCACAATTACAAAATATGTCCAAGATAGTATATTTATATCTAAAACCTCTCTTTCTTTATTACTTCCTATTAATTGCAACAATGACCAAAACTATGTTTGTCAACATCATACTATTTATATGTGAAGTCATTACTCTCCATAAGATTAATATATGATCTTTTTTATTTCTTTTTGTTATTTCTCTTATTTTATTCCCTCAAAATCATAGCAAGAAAGCAAAGCCCTCAACTCAAAACTACTCTTTGTTAGATATAACTCACGTACTTGATTACATAGATAGCTCTCAAAACAAACTTAAAACTAAATCATACTAAAATTTTATTCTACTAGACCAAGATATAACCAAAAGGATCAAACTGAGAAAAACGATAAAAGTAAAGATGTGATGGTGATACGATACCGGGGCACCTCCCCCAAGTTTGGTAGTTGCCAAGGGGAGTGCCCATACCCATGTATTTATGACTCTTTCTTCGGAGGTGGTGATGATGGAGTTGTTGATGAAGTAGTGCCACACTTCGAGTGAAGGAGATACTCCAATCTACGAGTGATGCTTTGGATGGTGATGATATGCTCTTGCAACAGAATATTTTCACGAGTGAGATATTTATTTTGCACACGAACAATTTCAATGATCTTAAAAGCTTCAATTATTTCAGTAGGGGTAAGATGATTATAGTATGGTTGAAGGATGTCTTCTTCTTCTGATGCTGGAACTTGATCTCCCACTACCTTCTTGATCTTATCACCCTCATTGGTTTCCCCAAGCACTACTGGAATTAGCTTATTTGCCGTCTGCCAACTCTTTGCCGTCCGCTGGCTGACGGCAAAGAAGGTCTTTGCCATCAGCCACAAGAAATCGGACGACAAAGAGGCAGCGGACGGCAACGGAAGGCTTTGCCATCAGCATATCTTTGCCGTCCGCTAGCAGATGACAAAGAAGATTTGCCGCCAGCTAGCTGACGACAAAGAGGGTGGGTTGCGGGCTTACGAGGGTGCCCTAACGACTATTTTCTTTGCCGTCTGTTGGCTGACGGCAAAACTTCTTTGCTGTCCGCCAGTCTCGGAAAAGAAAATGGCCGTTAGGTCGTCCGTTTCCCCCGGCCCCACCCCACTAGGTATGCTCTTTGCCGTCTGCTAGCAGACGGCAAAGAGCTGTGACCTACTAAAAAGGATCGGGCCGCGCCCACGCCCCCACGCCCCTCTCTCTCTCTCTCTCGATCTCCTCCTCCTTCACCACCCGCGCCACCGCCCTTGACCGCCGCCCCGCCCGACCACCTCGCTCCGCCACAACGTCCCATCGCCCCGTTGCCACACCACCCCTGCCCCATCGGCCCACCACCCCACTGCCCCATCGCCCCACCGCCCGCCTCCATGCCGCGTGCCCCGCCCTGGCTCACCGCCGCACCCCCGCCGCCCCACCCCGGCTTGCCCCACCACCCCCGCCGCGGCGCCCGCCCCGGCTCGCAGCCCCGCCCCGCACCACCCCCTGCCCCGGCTTGCTGCCCTGCCCCGGCGGCACCCAGCCCCCGCCGCCGCAGCTAGCGGCCCCGGTGGCGCCCCGCCCCCGCTGCCTTGGCGCCCGCCCCGCCCCGGCGCTTGCCGCCTCCTCCACCACCGCCGAGCCAAGGTGATTTTTTTTACTATTTTTTGTGTTTAGGTTTAATTAGGTTATAGTGGTAGGATTAGTTTACTGCCAGATTTAGGTTTAGATAATTAGAAGAAGAAAAAATTGAAAGAAAGATGAAGTAGAAGAAGAGGAAAAATGGGAAAAGGAAGAGGGTTGTTGATGACCCGCAAGTATAAGGGATAGTTGTAGCCTCTTTCGATAAGTAAGAGTGTCGAACCCAACGAGGAGCTAAAGTTAGAACAAATACTCTCTCAAGTCCTGCCGGCCACTGATACTACTCTATGCACGCTTGACGTTTGCTTTACCTAGAACAAGTATGAAAGTAGAAGTACTTTGTAGGTGTTGTTGATAGCTTTGCAAGATAATAAAGAACACGTAAATAAAAAGTAGGGGCTGTTTAGATAAAGATGCAATAAAGTAAATATAGCGAGTGTGGAAAAGTGGTGGTAGGAGTTGTGAAATTGTCCCTAAGCAATTGACTACTTTACTAGACCGATAGCAAGTTTTATGTGGGAGAGGCCACTGCTAGCATGTCATCCCTGACTTAGAATTCTATGCACTTATGATTGGAACTATTAGCAAGCATCCGCAACTACTAACGTTCATTAAGGTAAAACCCAACCATAGCATTAAGATATATTGGTCCCCCTTCAATCCCGTATGCATTAATTTCTATGCTAGGTTGAAGCTTCTGTCACTCTAGCCCTGCAATACATAGTCCTATCAACATACAACCAACCCTATGGTGTGATCCACGCGCGCGCTCATATGATGGGCACCAAAGGACAACAAAATAACCACAAGCAAATTAAATCAATCATAGCAATTCATTAATCGCCAATAGGACAACGAAAATCTACTCAGACATCATAGGATGGCAACACATCATTGGATAATAATATGAAGCATAAAGCACCATGTTCAAGTAGAGGGTACAGCGGGTTGCGGGAGAGTGGACCGCTGTAGATAGAGGGGGGAAGGTGATGGAGATGTTCGTGAACATGGCGGAGGTGTTGGTGCAGATCGCGGTGATGATGATGGCCCCCGGCAGCGCTCCGGCGCCACCGGAAGCAAGGGGGAGAGAGCTCCCCTTCTTCTTCTTCTTACTTGACCTCCTCCCTAGATGGGAGAAAGGTTTCTCCTCTGGTCCTTGGCTCCTATGGCTTGGGAGGGGCGAGAGCCCCTCTGAGATTGGATCTATCTCTCTGTTTCTGCGTTCTCAGATCCTTCCCCTTCATCGTTTCTTTTATATCTGGAGATCCGTAACTCCGATTGGGGTGAATCTTTTGCCCAGATTTTTATCATAAAATTAGATTTCTTGCGGCAAAAGAAGACCATCAACCGCCTTACGGGTGGCCTAGGAGAGTGCCAGGCGTGCCCAGGGGGGAGGGTGCGCCCCCTATCTCCTAGCCACCTCGGGCACCGTTTCGCGTTGATTCTTCCTCCAGAAAATCCCAAATGTTTCAAAATAATTCTCCGTCCGTTCTTATCCCGTTTGGATTCCGTTTGATATTGGGTTTCTACGAAACATAAAACATGCAACAAACATGAACTGGCACTGGGCACTGGATCAATATGTTAGTCCCCAAAATAGTATGGCCATGCAACAGATGCACTAGAGCTATAAATGTATGAAAGCTCAACAAAAGAAACTAGTGGGTGTGCATCCAACTTGCTTGCTCATGAAGACCTAGGGCATTTGAGGAAGCCCATCGTTGGAATATACACGCCAAGTTCTATAATGAAAAATTCCCACTAGTATATAAAAGTGACAACATAAGAGACTCTCTATATGAAGAACATGGTGCTACTTTGAAGCACAAGTGTGGAAAAAGGATAGTAACATTGCCCCTTTATTTTTTTCTTTTTTTCTTTTTTTTGGGTGGGCTTATTTGGCCCCCTTTTTTATTTAGGCTTCTTTGGCCTTTCCCTTTTTCCCTTTTTTTCTTTTTTTTCATGGGGCAATGCTCTATAATGATGATCATCACACTTTTATTTACTTACAACTCAATATTACAACTCGATACTAGAACAAAGATATGACTCTATATGAATGCTTCCGGCGGTGTACCGGGATGTGCAATGATCTAGCTTAGCAATGACATCAAAAGACAGACAAGCCATGAAAACATCATGCTAGCTATCTTACGATCATGCAAAGCAATATGACAATGAATGCTCAAGTCATGAATATGATGATGATGGAAGTTGCATGGCAATATATCTCGGAATGGCTATGGAAATGCCATAATAGGTAGGTATGGTGGCTGTTTTGAGGAAGATATAAGGAGGCTTATGTGTGATAGAGCATATCGTATCACGGGGTTTGGATGCACCGGCAAAGTTTGGACCACTCTTGAGGTGAGAAAGGGCAATGCACGGTACCGAAGAGGCTAGCAATGATGGAAGGGTGAGAGTGCGTATAATCCATGGATTCAAGATTAGTCATAAAGAACTCACATACTTATTGCAAAAATTTATTAGCCCTTGAAACAAAGTGCTACATGCATGCTCCTAGGGGGGAGGTTGGTAGGAGTTAACCATCGCGCGCCCCTGACCTTCACGCAAAGATAAACAATCAAAATAGAATGCGCGCCAATTTGGTTACATAGTTAGTAGACCATACGTGCATGCTTCGGGAATCAAAAACCTTAACACCAACATCCTTACTAAACACAACCATCTACTAGTACCTCCCACATATTATCACCTCTATATCGCAAAACTATTGCAAGGAATCAAACATATCATATTCAGTGATCCACAAGTTTATGTAGGATTTTATGACTAAACATGTGATTGACCAATTCCTGCCATCTCTCTAAATTGATATAAGTGAAGCAAGAGAGTTTAATTCTTTCTACAAAAGATATGCCCACGCTCTAACAAATATAAGTGAATCAAAAGAGCATTCTACAAATGGCAGTTTTCTATGTGAAGAGAAACGGGCAATCCAAACTTCAAATGATATAAGTGAAGCACATGAAGCATTCTATAAAGCCATACTCAAAAGATTTAAGTGAAGTGCAATGAGAATTCTATAAATCAACCAAGGACTATCTCATACCAGCATGGTGCATAAAAGAAAAGTGAAAACTAAATGCAAAATATGCTCCAAGACTTGCACATATCGCATGAACGAAACGAATCCAAAAATATACCAATACTTGTTGAAGAAAAGAGGGGATGCCTTCTGGGGCATCCCCAAGCTTAGACGCTTGCGTCTCCTTGAATATTTACTTGGGGTGCCTTGGGCATCCCCAAGCTTGAGCTCTTGCGTCTCTTCCTTTTCCTCATATCAAGACCTCCTCGATTAGACACTTCATCCACACAAAAACTTCAACAGAAAACTCGGTAAGATCCGTTAGTATAATAAAGCAAATCACCACTCTAAGTACTGTTGCAAACCAATTCATATCTTGTTTTTTCATTGTGTCTACTGTAATATAGCTTTTCCATGGCTTAATCCACTGATATAAATTGATAGTTTCATCAAAAAAAGTAAACTATGCATCAAAAACAGAATTTTTCAAAAACAGAACAGTCTGTAGAAATCTGAACATTCACCATACTTCTGGTACCCCAAAAATTCTACCAAAATTAGTAAAAATAAAAAAGTTGTATAGCAATACAGTGCAAAATAAATCAGAATCATTTGACATTCCACTAAAAAATGTAAAATCGCGCACGACAGCTAAAGTTTCTGTCCTGCACCGTACAAACCAACAAGCATTGTAAACATCCTAAAGGCAAACCTTGACACATTATTTTTATAATACAATGGAATTATACAAGGGGATAATTGTTTTTGATGAAAATTTTCTGTAATTAAGATTCACAAAGTTTCCGTGAGCATGAACAAAGTTCAAGGCTAGCTCCTACTTCAACAATGCTTGTCTTTCTCACTTTCATTTTCCTTTTTGAAAAGTTTTTAGGTTCCCTTCTTTATTTTATTTGTTTTAAACTATATAAAATCACTCAACATAAATAAATGACTCTCTAAAACTTCTGGGTTGTCTCCCTGGCAGCGCTTTCTTTAAAGCCATTAAGCTAGGCATTTAGTGCTCAAGTAATGGATCCACCCGGATCCCAAGGTATATTAAAGACAATTTTAATTAACAATGATTTGTAATTTAGTAGTGAGCACAAAGTAACATATATCATGCAACAACAAAGTCTAACTCTCTTCCTATGCATCAGCATGTCATAAAAGAACAATTCATGCACACATAGTAAAGGCCAATGCATAGTATAAACAATTTCTTGCAATTCTATCATATTGGAAACATAAAGAGGCGGAGATATAGTTCCTCTCTCATAATAATTGCAAGTAGGAGCAGCAAGCACATGCATATTACATTCATCAAAATCATCATGTGCAATGGTAAAAGGCAACCCATCAATATAATCCTTTCTAAGCGCAAACTTCTCCGATATAGTGTAGTCGGGAGAATTCAAAAAGATAATAGGACTATCATGCGTGGGTGCAATAGCAACAATTTCATGTTTAACATATGGAACTATAGCAAGTTCATCTCCATAAGCATAATTCATATTGGCATCTTGGCCACAAGCATAGCAAGCATCATCAAAAAGGGATATTTCAAGATAATCAACGGGATCATAACAATCATCATAGCAATCATCCTTCGATAAACACGAAGGGGAATTAAACAATGTATGAGTTGAAGAGTTACTCTCATTATAAGGTGGGTACGGGTGATCAATCCGCTCTTCCTTCTTTTGTTCTTCGCTCTCCTCATCATCTTTTTCATCTAATGAGCTCATGGTTTCATCAATTTCTTCTTCCATGGCTTCCAGCAAAATATTAGCCTCTTCTTGGACAGCGGAGACTTTCTTAATAAAAGCGTTAATATTGTAATTGTATTCATAATTTTCATAGCAATATCTATGTATAGCAAAATTTTCAGGCCTATAAACATCATCATCAAAAGCTTCATACTTTTCAAACAAAGATTCAATTTCATAAGCAGCCTTGAAATCAACAAATTCTTCAATTTGTTCAACATCATATAATCATATATACCATTATCATAAGAATCTAAGGTTTCATTATCATTAAATTTGCATGAAAAGGGAAGGTGTTGAGCCTTCATCCTAGAGCAACAAGTAATATCATATCTCAACCATAGATCCCGGGCATACCAACGCAACATATTAATTTGATCCCATAATAGTTTCCCTTTTTGCGTCAAGCGATAATCCCTAAAGTATTCACGTTGATCCAACGTGTCTCCCATAACAAAGTTGAATGGGGTTTTCTTAGGATTATTAAAGTAGTACATAATTTCTTTCACATAACGAGCATCGAGGGTTTTAGGAGGTTCCCCATCTCCATGAGTAGCATCTACACCTAATTTTTTTGGTATTTTATATTCCATATATACAACTAAAGATAGAGAACAACTAAGAACAGCAAATAAAAATTACTTAGTGATAAAGCAAACAAGCACACACGAGAATATTCACCCCACGCTATGACTCCCTGGCAACGGCGCCAGAAAAAGGTCTTGATGACCCGCAAGTATATGAGATAGTTGTAGCCTCTTTTGATAAGTAAGAGTGTCGAACCCAACGAGGAGCTAAAGGTAGAAAAAAATACTCTCTCAAGTCCTATTAGCCACTGATACTACTCTATGCACGCTTGACGTTTGCTTTACCTAGAACAAGTATGAAAGTAGAAGTACTTTGTAGGTGTTGTTGATAGCTTTGCAAGATAATAAAGAACACGTAAATAAAAAGTAGGGGCTGTTTAGATAAAGATGCAATAAAGTAAATATAGCGAGTGTGGAAAAGTGGTGGTAGGAGTTGTGAAATTGTCCCTAAGCAATTGACTACTTTACTAGACCGATAGCAAGTTTTATGTGGGAGAGGCCACTGCTAGCATGTCATCCGTGACTTGGAATTCTATGCACTTATGATTGGAACTATTAGCAAGCATCCGCAACTAATAACGTTCATTAAGGTAAAACCCAACCATAGCATTAAGATATATTGGTCCCCCTTCAATCCCGTATGCATCAATTTCTATGCTAGGTTGAAGCTTCTGTCTCTCTAGCCCTCCAATACATAGTCCTATCAACGTACAACCAACCCTATGGTGTGATCCATGCGCGCGCTCATATGATGGGCACCAAAGGATAGCAACATAACCACAAGCAAATTAAATCAATCATAGCAATTCATCAACCACCAATAGGACAATGAAAATCTACTCAGACATCATAGGATGGCAACACATCATTGGATAATAATATGAAGCATAATGCACCATGTTCAAGTAGAGGGTACACCGGGTTGCGGGAGAGTGGACCGCTGTAGATAGATGGGGGGCAGGTGATGGAGATGTTGGTGAAGATGGCGGAGGTGTTGGTGTAGATCGCGGTGATGATGATGGCCCCCGGCAGCGCTCCGGCGCCACCGGAAGCAAGGTGGAGAGAGCCCCCCTTCTTCTTCTTCTTCCTTTACCTCCTCCCTAGATGGGAGAAGGGTTTACCCTCTGGTCCTTGGCTCCCATGGCTTGGGAGGGGCGAGAGCCCCTCTGAGATTGGATCTATTTCTTTGTTTCTGCGTTCTCATATCCTTCTCCTTCACCGTTTCTTTTATATCCGGAGATCCGTAACTCTGATTGGGGTGAATCTTTCGCCCAGATTTTTCTCATAAAAATAGCTTTCTTGCGGCAAAAGAAGAGCGTCAACCTCCTTACGGGTGGCCCAAGAGAGTGCCAGGCACGCCCAGGGGGAGGGCATGCCCCTATCTCCTGGCCACCTCGGGCACAATTTCGCGTTGATTCTTCCTCCAGAAAATCCCAAATATTCCAAAATAATTCTCCATCCATTTTTATCCCGTTTGGATTCCGTTTGATATTGGGTTTCTGCAAAACATAAAACATGCAACAAACAGGAACTGGCACTGGGCACTGGATCAATATGTTAGTCCCAAAATAAGTATAAAAAGTTGCCAAAAGTATATGAAAGTTGAAGAATATTGGCATGGAGCAATCAAAAATTATAGATACGACGGAGACGTATCAGTTGCCAAGGGGATGGATGGTGGAGCTAGTGGGTCCTGTTGGTCCCAACGTCCATGCCGAGAACCCCCGGTCCGAGTGCTGACCCGTCGACCGTGCGTTGCCATACCTGAGGAAAAAATAGAAAGAATAATAATAATAATAATAATAATAATAATAATAATAATAATAATAATAATAATAATAATAATAAGAAGAAGAAGAAGAAGAAGAAGAAGAAGAAGAAGAAGAAAAAGACACACCGACCCACACCCTGTACACCCCGACACTACATCCACGTCCCACTAGTGACGCCGATGTCCATCGTCTGAAAGCAAATGTTCTCGACGTTGATGGCGGTCGAACACCATTGCGAATTAGGGGGTTAATTAGGGGGTTCCTCGGTGTTGATGGTACCCTAAATAGAAAGTATCGTCAGTGTGAGGTACATGTGGCCGTCGGTGTCAAATACTACATCCACGTCCCAAAAGTGACACAGGGGTCCTGCGTCCAGCAGCAACAGTTCTCGGCGATGATGGCAGTCGAACACCATTGCGAATTTGTCTGGCAGTCTCAGAGATGACGATTGAAAGCTAAGTGTTGAAACTTGAAACAATCAAACTAACTCAAGTCGGTTTGGTTGTTTGAAATTTCAAAACTTGCCTTTAATCCTCATCGCAGAGGCTGCCAGACAAATTCGCGAAGGTGTTTGACCGTCATCGGCCACCGGAACTATTGTTGCGAGACGCCGGGCACCGGCTTCACTTGTGGGATGTGGATCAAGTGTTCAACACCGACCGCCTCATGTACCTTGCACCGATGGTAGTTGCTATTTAGTTTACCCGGGGATGAGCGGGTTAGAGGGTTCCTCGGTGTCGATGGTACCATAAATAGCAAGTATCATCAGTGCGAGGTACATGTGGTCGTCGGTGTCGAATACTTGCTATGTTACTCACCTTTTGATTTAAATATGCAGTTATTTCATCATTGCGAGGGTCTAGTGTTCGACGAGCTCCGCCCCTGCGTTCCTTGGTGAGCACAAATGACATCTCCTCCTCCCCCCTTCATTTGATCTATTCCGGTCTTCGTGCCGATGAAACTTGCTAGCTATATGTGTCAATCATCAGTATGCGTAACCACGATGCGCCTCCCGTTTGAAAGGGTTACATCTAGAAATATGCATGCATTTGCTTATTTATAATCGTGATTCTTTCGAATTGTCCAATGTTATCCATGGACAGCCCGAGTATGTGTAGATTGGGTTCGTTTTCCCATATGCTCAGCTCCGGATCCGATGCAGAATTTCATCAGTACCTCCCTGTTGTTCTCCGGGTACATATCCTCTCTACTTATTGCCGAGATGTATATCAGGAGAACAGCGGGGAGGTGCTGCCAAAATTTTGCGTCGGATCCGGAGCAGAGCATGGGAAAACGAACCCGATCTACACATACTCGGGTGGGATTAGGACCTATCCTTACCTATTAGCGCGTAGGTTGCATGGACGTAATAAAACTACCAAACTCCACTAACTGATGGATATGGTTTGCTTAATTATGTATATATTTCTTGTGTGTCCAGTAGGAAGTCAATATGAGTGATCATGTGTGGATGTACACCGGTTACACTAGTCAGTATGTTTGGACCAAGGAATGGTTAACAAAAACTAAGGGGTTTGTTAGAGCTGCATTTGCAAATGGCCAGAAATTAAGCTGGCGCCCCTCTGTCCGGTGCGACAACTATAATCAGAGGGACGAGCTTCAAATGAGTAAACACCTGCAGAAGTTTGGTTTTACACCTGGTTACACGGTCTGGACATTACATGGTGAGTATGCCCAACGTGCCAGAGCTGAGGTGGTTCATCGTTGCACCGACGAGCATGGTACCAGGACCGCAGGCATGGTGCAAGACTTTGACGATGCTCGGGACTCGGATGAGGAGATGGAGGAATCTACAAAGGACTTCACTGAAATGTTGGAGTCCTCAAAACTTCCTCTCCACGAGCACACTGAGCTTTGTCAGCTGGATGCCATCTCACAAATAATGGCTTTGAAGGCTCAATTCAACTTGGGCAGAGAATGCTATGATGCGATGATGACAGTTTTCAGACGATTTCTACCCAAAGGCCATGTGCTACCTCCAAACCTATACCAGTCAGGCAAAATCCTCCGTGCTCTTAAGATGCCCTATGAGAAGATACATGCTTGTGAGAAAGGATGGGTCTTATTTAGGCTTCAGGATGAGGACTTGAACTATTGTCCCATTTGCAATTCTTCTAGGTATGTTGTGGTAGACAACGGTATGGGTGAGAAGACGCAGACCAAAATACCCGTTAATGTTCTTCGGTATATGCCAATCGTACCAAGACTTCAATGTCTTTTCATGGTCGAAGAGACGACCAGACAGATGACATGGCGCTAAACAGGTAAAAGAACAGAACTAGATGCAGATGGGAATGTGATGATGGTGCACACATCGGATGGTGAAGCGTGGAAGCGCTTCGATGCATTACATAAGAAAAAAACGGCATATCCAGCGCATCCTTGAGTCGCCATCAGCACAGATGGGTTCAGTGTGTTTGGTCAGATGGCAGCCCCATACAACTATTGGCCCGTGTTTGTCATTTCACTCAATCTCCCCCCGAGGCAGATTATGCAAAGAAAGAAAATTTTCCTGACGTTGATAATTCCTGGGCCCAACTATCCGGGGAAGAATATGAATGTGTACATGCAGCCGCTTAAGGACGAATTGCAAGAAGCTTGGGATAATGGGTTCAAGACATACGACGCCTTTAGCAATGAGAACTTCATAATGCGTGCCTGTTACAAGTACTCGACGCATGACTTGCCGGCGTATGCGCTATTCATTGGCTGGTGTGTGCATGGAAGGTTCCTGTGCCCCACATGCAAGGGAGCTCTTGAGTTTCGTTGGCTGATGGCGGGTCACAAGTATAGTTGCTTCGACTTGCATAGACAGTTTCTAGATCCTCACCATAAGTTCAGAAAAGACAAGAAGAACTCATGAATGGTAGAGTTATCAAACACTCTGCACCACCTGCGTTGACAGGCCAACAGACCCTAGATCAGTTAAACACTCTCGAGCCAGTTCCAGAGCATCCATGGTATTTCAAGGGGTATAATGAGGAACACGCCTGGACTCACAAGACATGCTTCTGGGATCTTCCTTACTTCAAAGACCTCCTTTGCCCACACAACATCGACGTGATGCACACTGAAAAGAATATCACTGAAGCCATTTTTGGTACATTGTTAGGCATAGAGGGGAAATCAAAGGATAATACTAAGGCTAAAGACGATCAAGAGGAGCTCTGTGATAGACCATTACAAAACATGCAAGAACCAAAAGGAAAGCGGAACTGGAAGAAGCCAAAGGCATGGTTCAATCTTGGAAGGCCAACTATGAAGGAAATTATTTTGTGGGTGAAAATGCAGTTGATGTTCCCCGATGGGTATGCAGCAAATCTAAAGAGGGGAGCGAGTCTTGATAAATTGAAAATATTTGGTCTAAAAAGTCATGATTGGCACATATGGATAGAGTGGATAATGCCGGTGATGTTGTGTGGCTTCATCCTGAGGATGAATGGATAGTACTGGCAGTGCTGATCTATTTCTTCCGTGTTCTTTGTGTGAAAGAACTACCGCCTGGCCTCCTAGAAGAAATGGAACAGTTGGCGCCGGAGTTGATCTGCAAGTTAGAGATGATCTTGCCGCCAAGCTTCTTTAATCCAATGCAGCACTTGATTTTGCATCTCTCGATCGAGGCACGATTGGGGGGCCCGTGCCAAATTGTTGGTGCTACTCAACCGAGAGGATGCAGAAGACGCTTCGAGCAAAATGTAAAAATAAGCGTAGAATAGAAGCATCGATGGCCGAGGCATTCATCACTGAGGAGGCGTCAAACTTCATGACAGCACACTACGAAGCCAAAAATCGTCATTTGCATGATCCGAAGCCTCGGTACAATGCTGATGAGCCTAAAAAGGGTCAATCCAACCTCAGCCTATTCAAAGGGAATCTCGCACCATCCAGTGTTTGGAAACCAGTATCGTTGGATGTTGAAGAATGGCAGACCATTTCGCTGTATCTCTTTAACAACCTAATAGAAGTGTGGCCGTACATCGAGTAAGATCTCGTTACATTGTTTCCCAACTTCTAATTTCTTTGAACTTCTCTTATTTCTAGATATTTGATGCAGTCGATACGTCGCCATATTCTCTTATGGAGCGGTGATCCAAAAGGATTCCATCGAAGAGTATGAGCTTCTGGCAAAGCAAGGAGGCGAATATCCCGGTTTCATCTCTTGGATAAAAAAATATGATAATTTCCATTAGACCCTTTCATTTCATGGGCTAATTTGCGACTAATGCAACAATCATTTTGTATTAAACTTGTAGGATAATTCAGGGATTATGGATGCCGAATTGAGACAAGTAGCTAATGGTTTTGACTATAAGGTCCGTTCATTTGACAATTATGACTTCAACGGGTATCGCTTTCGTACCTATGTCAAAGAGCTATCTATGGCCGACCGAAAGTCTACAAATTGTTGTGTCTTTGCTATCGGCGAAGGAGGTGTTGAGTATTATGGAAGAGTTGAATAAATTTATGAACTTCAATTCTATGGTGAAAACCCACCAAACGTCGTAGTCTTCAGATGTTATTGGTTCCATCCCAGGGAGACTAGAAGGACTCATGAACATATATGGCTAGTCAAAATCAAACAAAGCACCTATTTGGATGTTCCCGATGTCTATATTACGGTTCAATAGGCAACCCAAGTTTTTATCTACCGTGGGCCTGTCAAAGTGATCCAAATCTCAGTGGTTGGGATGTCGTTTATGAAGTGCCGCCACATGTTAGACCACCTCCCCCCAATGAAGAGGATTATGAACGTCATATTAACCAAGAAACATATGATGAAGGAGAATTCTTCCAAGCAACACTCTTGCCAAAAATGTTTCAAGAAACACTCTACTCCACCCCAGAACATTGAAGTAGACAACAATAGTGAATCTTACCCTGAGCCGGAACAAGAAGAGCTGGAAGAAGAAGAAGTTACTGCTGCAGATGACCTGTCAATGCTTGAATGGTTACATAAAGGTGGCCTTCCACATGATGATGCATTTATTAATGATGATGATGATCACGTCATTACCGATAGTGATGATGATGATGCATTTATTAATGATGATGATGAGCACGTCATTACCGATAGTGATTATTAGGTATTCAAATTTTCATGTTGTACTTTGTATGATTTATATAGTTGGTATGTATATTTTTCGTACTTTGTATGATTGTTTCTTATACATAGTGCCATGGTCTTGATGTCCGTCCCCATCGGCCCTCGCCCGCTTTATGATTCGGCTGTGTTAAATTCTCTTTCATAACTATTTGTTGCATTTTGCATTTATGACAATTATGGCCATCAAGTTGACATAGAGATATTTTAATCTAGGAGGTATGTGAACCAGAATTTGAAGCCGACCCTCTTGTCGAGAAGTTAAATTTAGTTGAAAAATAAAATGAGTATTTGAAAGAAAAAATTAAAATAATTGAAGAAGAGAAGATGACATTGGAGTTGTATGTTGCCGATGTCATCGATGATCACAAGATGAAGATGAATGCAATGCGCTTGAATATGGATGCAATGCGCCTGAAGCTAGAAGATTAGAAAATATGCCATTGATAATAAGGCTTGGTATCATTATGCCGTTGGATCAATTGTTACCTTAGTTGCGACCTTCATCATATTTGTTGTGATGAGGGTAAGTTTCAAAAATGTTTTGCTTTACAAATGGATACTTAGCTTATTTTCCTTCTAAATGGCCTAGTTAACTAAGTTAGATAAAAAAGAGCTATACTTAGCTTATTCAGTTCATTTATGACATACTTAGCATACTTAGGTAAAAAATGGCATGATAATCTTTGTTACATCCAAAATGATACTCCCTCCATTCCATAATGTAGTGCCTATAGATTTTTACAAAAGTCAAACATTGCAAACTTTGACCATATTTATAGAGAAAAATAGGCACATCTAGAATACCAAATGCACATCATTGAATACATAATAAGTTGTATTTTCAGATTATACATGTTTCGTATTGTAAATGTAGACATTTTTCTGTATACACTTGGTCAAAGTTCACAAAGTTTGACTTTCAGAAAAATCTATAGGCACTACATTGTGGAACGGAGGGAGTATAGACTTAGCTTATTTTCCTCGAAAATGACATAATAACCTTACTAAGGTCCAAAATGACCTATTTACCTAGCTTAGCTCTAAAATGACCTACACTTAGCATTTTTACCTAGCTTAGCAATAAAATGGCATTTTTAGTTAGAAGAAGAAGAAGATAAAGAAGAGGAGCTTCTTCTTCTTCTTCTTCTTCTTCTAACTTTCATCTTTCCCAATTTGCAGATTTGCTTTACATGAAGAAGGCTTGGATTCATGGAGTGTACTATTCTTCTGGTGCTTCCTTGTTGTTTATGAAAACTTGTTTGGATATGTATGTCTATATGGATATGTTTTTGGAAACCTGTTTGTGGTTATGTATATATGGCTATGTTGGACTTTGTTGAACTATGTTGTTGGATTTGATCAAATATGTTGTTGGACATGCTGTTGGATATGTTGGATATGTATGCATGTACTTCCTCCGTTCCTAAATATAGGTCTTTCTAGAGATATCAACAAGTGACTACATACGGAGCAAAATGGGTGAATATACACTCTAAACTATGTCTATATACATCCGTATGTGGTAGTCCATTTGAAATCTCTAAAAAGACTAATATTTAGGAATGGAGGGACTATATCTATGTTTGAAACCATGTCTAATTAATTGGATTTAAATAAAAATAGGGGATGTATAGCCTCTTTGCTATCTGCTAGCGGACGGCAAAGCTCTTTGCCGTCCGCTAGCAGACGGCAAAGAGGACACGTGGCAGTCACCTGTGCAAACTGGGAACACTGGCTGCCTATTTGGTCATTTTGCCGTCTGCAAGCGGATGTCAAAGTGACCAAATAGGCCTGGCAAATAGGGCCATCTATGCCACCCGCTGGCAGACGGCATAGCTAGCCACGTGATAGCTTCCCAGTGCTGCCCTAGGTAAGCTCTTTGCCGTCTGTCAGCGGACGGCAAAGAGTGCCGTTAACCCCCTAACGGCTCTCACCCCACACCGCTGCCATCCGTCGTCGTTGCCGTCTGCTGGCCTCGGATGGCAGACGACACAATCCTTTGCCGTGCGTTTCTGTGAAGCGGACGACAAAGAAGGCCTTTGCTGGCACATGTTCAACCGGACTATTTGCCATCCGCTAGCTGACGGCAAAGGACTTTGCCATCCGGGATCTATGCCTTTGTCGTCCGCCAGAAGCTGATTCCAGTAGTGAAGTTCTTATCTCTTCATCTCCATCTTCATTAGCCAAGCATCATCGCCCCCATTGTTGGAGCAGGTAGAAGACATGATGTCTCGCCTTGAAAACTCTGGCAGAAAACAGCTTGAAATGAAAACAAGAGATTTTGTGTCACAGCCTGATTTTTGGCCCTTTCTTTTTCTTTTGTTTTTCCGAGGTTTTTGCGTGAGTTTTCTTTTTCCGTGATTTTGTGGTCTGGAAACTAAAGAAGATGACCTATTCTTTACTTCCAGAGTGGCTTGTCATTCCCAAATCTTTCCCTAGACCCTGTCATTTCCATCCTAGCCCAAATCCCAATATTCTTTTTATTGGGAATATTCCTTTTGAGTTAAAGGAATAACCCCAATTGCCCTAGGTCGTGTAGCAACCTATATTTCCCTCACTCCAAAAATTCCCAAATAATTCTCATAAATTTTTTGGGTCATATATTGATCAAATATGGCAAAACTTTTCATTGCCATGTTCAAAAAGAATCCTCCAATAATTCATTTCCTATTCTGCCCTGAATGGCACTTTGTGAAGGAAGTGTCATTTATATTCCCCCTATGGACTCCCAACCTTTTTTGGAATGCTTATATGTCCAAATAATTGCCCCATGCACAAGTTCAAATTTATTTGGCTAGCCAATCTTCCTCAGTGAATTTTCAAAGTTTCTGCCAAACAAAAGGCTTTGTGAAGGAAGTACTAGCTAGGAGTTACCAAATGAGTTGAACTTTTGTACACTCCTAAGTGTGCTCATATTTACCCCCCTTCACCCATTTGCAGCCCCATCCTAGCATCTATGTGAGCACAGGAGCAAATATTTGTTTCTGGCAATATTTTTAGGTTGTGAAGCTAGTATATTTTATATTGCTTCAAAAATCCTGATAAATTACCAGATCATTCTTACACCCATAAAACATCTCTCCACCCATTTTGGCATCATTTCATTGAGCCATTTGACCACCATAATTATTCCAAGTTTCTGGTCAGCAAAGATGTTTGTGAAGCAAGTGCCATTTTGGCTTGTCCATTTGACATGAGCTTTTTACATCATCTTCATATGACCAAATGACTAAGCTTTGCCCAATTTGAGCTCAAGTGGACACTCCATGTGAGTGCACCATCATGATCTTCATTTCTGGACCAAGTATGCAATTGCAAAGCAACTACAGTAAATCTTGATCCTTTTACCCTCAAACTCTCCAGGATCATAGTCCTTCCTAGCCTGAACACCCCAGACATAACTCTTGACACATAGCTTCTCCCTGTTGACCACACTGAGCTGGTAAAGTTTACTGTAGTAAACTTCAGAGCTCACTAACTATTTACCCAAAGCCTCTTTCACCTAGTTACCACCTCAGTTCAAACCTACATTCGAAGGACTTACCACTAGACAACGTTTGCCAAATGTTTGCCTCCCCCACATTCCAGC